>NC_136270.1:121882008-122027008 GCF_964187855.1 Myxine glutinosa | reverse complement strand
AAAGGGCAATACCACCTATTAGAGCCAAGGGTGTACTTACTTTTTCCACATGCGAAATTTGCATTTATGTTTATTTAAATTATACAATGGATTACAAAATGTAAATGTTTCATGATATTTTTTATATTATATCTCCTTTATCTATCAATATTGTTGAAATGAAGATCAAATAGCTCTATGTTGAAATATGTTGAAAAAGTCAAAACTTTACATGGGGAGTACTTACTTTTTCACGTGACTCAAGATTACAGTCGATCTATGGTCGGATCTCAAGAACATTGGGTGTGTGTTCATTTAACAAGTTTCTTGTGGAGAGATCGCCAAGTGGTTTCAGCATTTGAGCAAGCACTCCATTCAAAACCGTTAAGGAACGGCTGGCTTGGCAAGCACTAGCTCGCTGCTCGGTAAATGAGCACAACCCAGACTTCCTCCCTTTCAGTTCGTGTTAGACATCAGAAAAAGTGGGTTTAATTTGGTGGTTTTCAAAACAAAACCTAATTGGTGGGTTTCAAAAGGCCGCTACGAAAAACGCCACTTTAGCGGCGGGAAGGGCCGTGTTATTTATCCAACCCTTTATTTATTTATTTACTTTTTTGTATACAAGATCGAGGCTCGTGAAAGAGCTAACATTAATCACACAAAAAGTCAAACCGACACATAAAACACAAAATAAGGGGAGCGGTAGACAAGATGGGGAGAGAGGGGGAAGGACACAAAACAACATTTGAGAGCAGGGACATCGAGAGATCTGTGGGAGGGAGAGGGCTTGGGGGGAGGTGGGAGAGGTATAAAACATATGGACACTGCTAGGACTTCCAGGAAAGATGTTGGAATTTCGAAAAAAGTGGATCTGGGGTGAATTAGCGGGGGTAGAAAAGATCAAGGTTTTGGATGGGGGAAGATAAGAGATGGTGGTGAACAGCTGTTTTGAAGACCTGGAGGGAGGAATGGGATTGAAGGGAGTGGGAGTTTGTTCCAGAGGCGGGAGAAAAGAGGAATGAAAGAGTGAAGGTGAGCAGAGAGCCGAGATTTGGGCAGTTTAACCATAAGAGGTTGTGGGGTATATAGATTACAGTAGATCTTCGCTCAGTTCTGTAAGTAAAACTTACCTCACGGATGTCTGGATTCTTCCACATTTCTTTGTTTAATGTTATAATCAGCATTGGCGACTGTTTAAAAAGCTAATCATGTGTGTTTGTGGTTTATAATATTTTACAAGCCCAGCTATGCTGATGTTAGACTTTCGGTCTTGTTTTATTAGATTTTATCTTCATTTGGCCCTGGGCTTATTTTGATTTACATCACTGTTCTCTTTTAACCTGCTCTATCTCTGTTGCTAACCGGTCTCCCTTCAATCGTAAACATCCAGACGTTTAACCACACAGCTAACGGAACACCGACACACTGTTAGGTGACAGGACATTGCGACGCAGACACACGTCCACATACATATATGCATACATACATACACATATACATACATACACACATACATACATATGATACACTCATTATACACCACATATGATACACTCATTATACACCACATATGATACACACATACGAAACACACATATGATACACACATGATAAATATACACATACATGCACACACATACATAATATTTACATACATACATACATACATATGATATACACACATATGACATACATACACACACATGATATACACACATATGATATACACACATACGATACACACACATATGACACCCGCACACATGATACACACCTATGATAAACACACAAACATACATACACATATACATACATATACACAAACATACACATACTGTTACATATTTATGTGAATGTATGTGAATTACCATTCAGGTCTTTGCTTATCCGTGTGTAGTATATTAAGTTGTTGTGTAGTTGTTGTGGTTGGAGGGTCAGGAGCCCTTCTGAAAAGGTGGCCGGAAACGGAAGTGACCGGAAACGGAAGGAAAAAGACACGAGGAAAAAAGGACGAGGATTCTTCTTCCTCGCCCCGCTCCGACGAAAAGTGGGATTGATTGAGCCGTGTGGAAAAGCGGCGTTCCCGAACCTGTCTGGCGAGAGGAGTTACCGGGACGGATACCTGCCCGGTGGACGGCAAACTGTCGTGTGGCCGTGCACCGACCCAGCGTTTGGCGCCGTTCGTGACACCGTCTAAAAAGACGCGTACGGGTCGCCCGTTGGGGCCTAACACGCCTGGCAAGCGGCGTGGGGCTTTTGGCTTGCTTTCCCGTACCCGCTTCGCGTGGCCACGAGGGGCTGTAGCCGGGGTGCCTGGTACGATACCTGCCCGGTGGAAACACGTCCACCCGGGGTTCGTTCAACCGCCCGAGTGCGGCGACGCCGACCATCATCTTGGTCAGGAGGGGCCCAGAGACATTGTGCGGGACCGAGACCAAAAGGGGGTTGTGAGTACTCACCGGGACACACATATATAAGATGGCCATCTTACTCATAGGGAAGTGCTTGTGAATTGGGAATTGTTGATGGTTGTGTATGGTTGATTGCTCGGGGAAAATCTCCGTGGTTGTGTCATTGAAATTGTATGGTATCATTACCATTGAAATATATCCTTGAACGTCAGTTGTCTCTTGGGTGAAATTCATATGGATTGCGTGGCGAAAGCGCATATATAATACAGCTTTCTGGCGAAGTTCCTCTCACGGTCCGGGGGTCACCGAGACCAGGTATTCACCGAGGGGACCACGTAACAGAATTGGGGGCTCGTCCAAATTACGATTTGCGGTTTCGCAATTGGGTCTACGTCCGGGATTTAAAATTGTATAAAATAATAAAATAATAATTTTTTTATTAATTAAAATTAATTAATTAATTATTAATTGGTAAATTTTTTTGAGAAATTGGGGTAAAGTCTTGGGTGAAGGTTAACAGGTGTTAACGATAGGCACCATGGCGTTTGTGGCACAGAACTTTGGGGTAACCCCGAGTGAGGCACAGTTCCGAGCGTTGCTAAAGTCGGACCTCTTGAAATTGGCCAAACATTTTAACTTGGAGGTCCGAACTAATTTGAGGAAGGCAGAGTTGCAGGCCACGGTGATACAATCTATGGTGGGATTAGGAACATGGGACGAGTTAGCCTGGGAGTGGCTACCCGAAGAACCAGAAGATGTTGAGCTCCGGAAACTGGAGTTGCAATTACGGAGCCAGGAACGGATTAAAGAAGAAGAAAGGAAAGCAGAAAAAGAAAGAGCAGAAGAAGAAAGGAAAGCAGAAAAGGAAAGAGCAGAAGAAGAAAGGAAAGCAGAAGAGAGGAGAGAAGAGAAACAAGCAGAGGAAAGGAGAGTGGAACGAGAACTCCAGGAAAGGTTAGCAGAAGAAGAAAGGAAAGCAGAAAAGGAAAGTGCAGAAGAAGAAAGGAAAGCAGAAAAGGAAAGAGCAGAGGAAAGGAGAGTGGAACGAGAACTCCAGGAAAGGATGAAAACAGAGGAAAGGAAAGCAGAAGCAGAGGAGAGGAGAGCTGCAAGGGAACTCGAAGCAGAGGAGAGAAAAGCGGAAAGGGAATTAAAGGAACGTGACATGGAGCTTCAGCAAGAAATCAAATTCAAGGAGCTGGAGTTAATGAGAGAACGGGGAGAGGCACCACCCTTGCTGACGGGGTCGACACCTAACCAGAAAACCTGGGATGTGGGCAGACATGTGAGGCTGGTTCCACCGTTCAGTGAAAAAGAAGTCGCGAAATTTTTTCCACACTTTGAGAAAGTGGCTCGACAATTAAACTGGCCGGAGGAGGCCTGGACCATACTCGTGCAAAGTGTGCTGGTGGGGAAAGCTCAGGAAATTTATTCGGCGCTACCAATGGACCAATGTGCAGATTATGAGGTACTGAAGACGCACATCCTCAAAGCGTATGAGTTGGTTCCGGAAGCTTACAGGCAAAAATTCAGGAATGCCAGGAAGAGGGAGAGTGAGACCCATGTGGAGTTTGCCAGAGTGAAAGAAAATATGTTTGATCGGTGGTGTGAGTCAAAAGGAGTCGGGAAAGACTTCGAGACATTGCGGGACTTGATCCTGGTGGAGGAATTCCAGCAGTGTGTCCACGAGGACATCAAAGTGTACCTGCAGGAAAAGAAAGTACCAAAGTTGTGGGACGCAGCCACCATGGCAGATGATTATGCCTTAACCCACCGAATAGGGGTCCACAAACCTAACTCCTCGCCTATACTTCAGCAGGGGAGTTATGGAACACCCGGTGCGGAGAACGACCTTACATGGCGGCGGCCTCGAGATGATTATGGGGACAACTATGATACCCCAACGGTTAGAAATCCGAGGGCTACGGGCCCAAGACAAACTTATTTTTCGGGGGGCTCAAGGCCGACCCCGAGGTTCTCCCCCGGGCCTACTTGTGCTTTTTGCCATAAAACTGGACACTTGATGTCCCAATGTTACCTCCGGAAAAGGGAGAACCCGGAACGGAATCAGTCTAGTGCGACTCCGAATGCACTGGCAAGTGTGAGAAATCATTCTTGGAGAGCAGAGCTGGGGGAAGATTCCCCTGTCAAAGGTACGGCGTCCCGGGAGAACCTTGTTCAGGAGGGCTACAAACATTTCATTTCAGAGGGGTTCGTGTCGCTGGATGGCGACCCGAGTAACCAGAAGCCAGTTAGGGTATTGAGGGACACAGGAGCCCACCAATCGTTGATGCTGGAGGGCATTTTGCCATTGTCGGAGAAGACGGCAACTGGGGTTAGTGTGCTTTTACAGGGGGTCGGGGGCTATGTTAAAGCTCCGCTTCATGTCATCCAGTTGAGTTCGGAGTTGGTATCCGGGCCGGTCACCGTAGGCTTACAAGCCACCCTTCCTGTGGAGGGAATCTCTTTTATTATCGGGAATGATTTGGCCGGGGGGCGAGTTTCGGGTAATCCAATAATGGTGGACAAGCCCAGTAAGGAAAATAACACCACTCGGTTAGAGATGGAGATTCCGGGTATCTTTCCATCCTGTGCAGTGACTCGGGCTATGGGTAGAAAACACGCGGAAGAGAAGGAGGAAGAAAGAGAGGGGGAGTTGGAACCCTTAGAGGTACGGGAAGACAACTCGGAAAAGGGAAATAACCAGGGGAGGGATTCCCAGGAATCTCGAGAAATGGTAGCGTCTGGAACGCAAAGGGACGGGGAGTGTCCGTCGGGGACCGAGGAGAACGAAGTGGAGCAAACCGCGCTGGTCCGAAGGAGACTAGTGGAAGAACAACACGAAGACTCGGAGATCCAGAGGTTAATTGAGAAAGCCGTTACGGAAGAAGAGGCTACGAAGATACCTGTGGGGTATTTCATGAAGGGGGAAACCCTAATGAGGAAATGGAGGCCCCCGGAGGTGCCCGCAGACGATGAGTGGAAAGTTCACTATCAGATTGTGGTGCCACCGCTGTACCGGAAGGAGATCTTGAGTTTGGCACATGAGACCCCTTGGGCCGGGCACCTGGGAGTGAACAAGACCTGTGACAGGATATTGGTACATTTTTTCTGGCCGGGACTGCGACGGGATGTGGCGGAGTTCTGCAAGTCCTGCCATTCTTGTCAGCTGGTGGGAAAGCCGAATCAAAAAATCCCACCCGCCCCGTTAAAGCCAATTCCAGCGTTTGAAGAGCCATTCAGCCGAGTCATTGTGGACTGTGTGGGCCCTTTACCCAAAACCAAAGCTGGACATCAATACTTACTGACCATCATGTGTGCATCCACCAGGTTCCCCGAGGCAGTGCCTCTGAGGAAAATAACGGCGGCAGTTATTGCAAAGGCCTTGATTAAATTTTTCACTTGGGTTGGTCTACCTAAGATCATCCAATCGGATCAGGGGTCCAATTTCATGTCCACACTGTTCCAGCAAGTGGTACACCTGTTGGGGGTGGAACAAGTAAGATCCAGCGCCTACCATCCCGAGAGCCAAGGGGCCCTGGAAAGGTTTCACCAGACTTTAAAGAATATGATCCGAACGTATTGTTTGGAATGTGCCAAGGATTGGGATGAAGGGATACCCCTATTGTTGTTTGCGGCGAGGGAGTCCGTGCAGGATTCCTTGGGATTCAGTCCGTTTGAACTGGTGTTTGGACACGCAGTGCGGGGACCGTTGAAATTGGTGAAAGAACAGTGGTTACTACAGGAGTCCCGGACACCGATGGTGGAGTATGTGTCCACAGTAAAAAACCGATTGGCAAAGGCATGTGAGGTGGCACGACGGAACTTGAGAAGGGCCCAGGGGAAAATGAAGGAGAGACATGACAAGACCTCGCAGATAAGGAATTTCAGTCCTCAGGACCGGGTGTTAGTATTGCTGCCCGTTCCAGGTCAGCCCCTCCAGGCTAGATATTTCGGTCCTTATGCAGTGGAGGAGAGGGTGAATGAGACAGACTACGTGGTGACCACTCCCGACCGACGAAAAAAGCGACAGTTGTGTCATGTCAACCGACTGAAGAAATATCATGAGAGGGAACCGGTGGAAGACGTAGTTCCTGTCTCACCGGTCGTACCGGTGACAATGGACGGAAACGCCGGTGTGAAGTTTGATAACTTGGATGACCAGGCCTGCCCCAAATTGACGAACACCGAAGTGTTGAGTCATTTGGATGAGAAGTTAGGTCATTTAACAAGGGAACAGCAAGGACAACTGTCCAGCCTAATGTTCGAATTTAAACATTTGTTCACAGATGTACCTGGTCGTACGGACTTAGTATATCATGATATCGAGGTGGGGGAGGCCACTCCAGTGAAACAACACCCCTATCGGATGAACCCGGTGAAGATGGAGTACCTTCGGAAGGAGATGCAATATATGTTGGACAATGACATCATCGAACCAAGCAACAGTGAATGGAGCTCCCCATGTGTGTTGGTTCCGAAACCCGATGGCAGCTTCCGGTGTTGTACAGATTTAAAACGGGTGAATGCAGTGACCAAGACCGACTCCTACCCGCTCCCGAGGATTGACGACTGTATTGATCGAATAGGCCCAGCTAAATTTGTTACCAAATTTGACTTGCTGAAAGGGTATTGGCAGATCCCTCTTACCGATAGAGCCAAAGAAATCTCAGCTTTGGTCACTCCGAATGGGTTATATCAGTACAAGGTCCTCCCTTTTGGGTTGAAGAACGGGCCGGCTACATTTCAACGACTGATTAATAGGCTCATTGCAGACCTGGAGGGGGTGGAGGCATATCTGGATGATGTAATCATCCACACCATGACCATGGAAGGCCACATTAAGCAAATCCATGCATTTTTTCAGACGATGTCCGAGGCAGGTCTGACCATCAACTTAGCCAAGAGTGAATTTGTAAGAGCACAGGTAGTGTTCCTCGGCCATGTAGTAGGGCAGGGTCAAGTACAACCAGTGACCGCCAAGGTAGAAGCTATCGATCGCTTCCAAGTCCCAAAGGGGAAGAAAGAGCTGATGAGATTCTTAGGTATGGCGGGGTGGTACCCGCGGTTCTGTAAGAATTTTTCGGATGTGGTAGCCCCTTTAACGAGTTTGTTGAGAAAGGAGACCCCATTCGTTTGGGATGGCAAATGTCAGGCGGCCTTTGCCCATGTCAAAGCGATACTAATGAGCTCTCCGGTCCTAACCGCTCCGGACTTTCAGGCACCTTTCAAGTTGGCCGTAGATGCAAGCGATGTGGGGGCTGGAGCGGTCTTGTTACAGGAAGATGAGGATGGGGTGGACCACCCCGTGTGCTACTACTCCAAAAAGTTCAATAAACATCAGGCAAATTATGCCACCGTGGAGAAAGAGACCCTGGCTCTCCTGCTAGGGCTTCAACATTATGAGGTGTATTTAGGAATCACGTCCTTTCCCATCAAGGTCTTTACGGATCACAACCCCTTAACCTTCATTCAAAGAATGAAAAATAAAAATCAGAGGTTGATGAGATGGAGTTTGGCTTTGCAGGGGTTCAACTTGGAAATTGAACATGTACGGGGCCGGGACAATGTCGTGGCGGACGCTTTGTCCAGATTGAGTTAATTGTCCTCGAGCACGTTTGGGACATGTTGGGACGACAAATTGCGAAGATGGTCCCTCCAATAGCCAATCTGGATGAATTGGAACGTGCATTACATCGGGAATGGAACAACCTGCCACAGCAACGCATACGACGGCTTATAGGGTCTATGAGACGTAGGGTTGAGTCAGTGATCCGATCACGTGGGTCCTACACACGTTATTGACGCAAAGATCGCTAGAGGTCTTCTCAGAACAATGACTGTACGTTAGAAAACATAAACGTCATCCACACTGTCCGTGATGGACCTATAGCTCCATACTTAAATTGAGGTGAAAATATGCCTAAAATTCCCAAAAAATTTCACCTTAAATTATTCAGAATAAAATATTGAAAACGGCATGATTGTTATGTTTTTATGTGACCATAATATCACTTCTCCAGAAAATATAGCAATATCATGGGTATATTACACTGTTTTGACGACAACAAACTTGTAATGTGCGAGGTTGTAAAAAAACGGGGGGGGTGCTTAACTTAATTCTTTGTGTATATAATACAGCTTTCTGGCGAAGTTCCTCTCACGGTCCGGGGGTCACCGAGACCAGGTATTCACCGAGGGGACCACGTAACAATACACATACATACATAAACACATGGTACACACACACACACATATGATACACACATATGATACACACACACATGTGATACACACACACATATATATATGTGATGCACACACACAGATGATACACACATAAGATACACACATACCTACACATACATACATTCATACACACATACATGCATATATCCATGCATACATAAATGCACACACACATACACACACACACATACACACACACACACACACACACACACACACACACACACACACACACACACACACACACATACACACACACACATTCATACACACATTCATACACACATACATACATACATACATACACACACATTCATACACACATACATACATACATACACACACACACACACACACACACACACACACACACACACACACACACACACACACACACACACACATACATACCAATACACTGTTATATTGCTCCACCATACTCGACACAATTGTTAGAACATCCACTCTGAGTCTGGAAGTTTGGTGGTTGAAATCCGATCCTGAGTCACAAATACTTTCATAAAATAATACCTGCTGCTTTCTTGTTTGATGCCCCACATTTAAACACGTGGACACGAGTGATGTTTCTCGGTGACTTCTGTTTTGGCGCATGCAACACCTGTGCTTTGTGTTTATTCCCTTTGACATGTTGTTTGGGGCTCCAGGTAACAAATTACTCACAATTTCTCCAAGTAAACGTTTAGATAAAGTCCCGGATTCACTTGAAAGCCAATTCATAAATCATCATGTGTTGGGGTGGTGTTGTACTCGGGTTGGGTGGATGCCAAATCGGTCTTAATGTGACTAAAGTGACGTCAAAAACGTGGCACCAAAAGTCAGGTGATCACGAAATCCGTTTTTGCGCAGGTTTATTCTCTGTTTTAAAGTACTTAGCGTTATTACCAAAGCTGAACTTCCCTTGCTCTAATTCCCCCGATGCCCGAGGCTGAGGCAAAAGATGGCAGAGACGGTGGGGTGGGATCGAGAGCCTGAAACCTGCTTAACGACTGGACTGGCGAGACCCGGCCTAGGAACAATGAGTGTAATTGGCGGTAATGACGGGCGGGCGCCACCGAGAGATCTGCTTTCCATCACTTCGTTCACTGTTTCGCTTCTGTCCCTGGTGCCGCTCCCTGGAGCCTCTGCGGCGATGAATTATTCATGGAGATACGGGTCCGCTCGGCCACGGCCTGGTCTCAGCGACGGCTATCGCTGACCATCGGCAGAGCGTGTCTGAAGAGTGACGTCTCTGGAGGAGACATCTCCTTCGAATGTGGAGACCAATTTGTACTTCGTACAGGGCTGGATGATAGTTCAGAGGTACTGTGGGTAGGTCCACAGTGTCCTTTGTGAAGAGCACGCCAGCTGTCGGCAGCACCCAGGAAGAAATTACAAATTCTACCTAGATTTAGGTGGAGTATCTTGCTGCTAGTCGGATTTCTACCTAGATCTAGGTGGAGTATCTTGCTGCTAGTCGGATTTCTACCTAGATCTAGGTGGAGTATCTTGTTGCTAGTCGGATTTCTACCTAGATCTAGGTGGAGTATCTTGTTGCTAGTCGGATTTCTACCTAGATCTAGGTGGAGTATCTTGCTGCTAGTCGGATTTCTACCTAGATCTAGGTGGAGTATCTTGTTGCTAGTCGGATTTCTACCTAGATCTAGGTGGAGTATCTTGTTGCTAGTCGGATTTCTACCTAGATCTAGGTGGAGTATCTTGTTGCTAGTCAGATTTCTACCTAGATCTAGGTGGAGTATCTTGTTGCTAGTCGGATTTCTACCTAGATCTAGGTGGAGTATATTGTTGCTAGTCGGATTTCTACCTAGATTTAGGTGGAGTATCTTGCTGCTAGTCGGATTTCTACCTAGATCTAGGTGGAGTATCTTGCTGCTAGTCGGATTTCTACCTAGATATAGGTGGAGTATCTTGTTGCTAGTCGGATTTCTACCTAGATCTAGGTGGAGTATCTTGTTGCTAGTCGGATTTCTACCTAGATCTAGGTGGAGTATCTTGTTGCTAGTCGGATTTCTACCTAGATCTAGGTGGAGTATCTTGTTGCTAGTCAGATTTCTACCTAGATCTAGGTGGAGTATCTTGTTGCTAGTCGGATTTCTACCTAGATCTAGGTGGAGTATATTGTTGCTAGTCGGATTTCTACCTAGATCTAGGTGGAGTATCTTGTTGCTAGTCGGATTTCTACCTAGATCTAGGTGGAGTATCTTGTTGCTAGTCGGATTTCTACCTAGATCTAGGTGGAGGATATTGTTGCTAGTCGGATTTCTACCTAGATCTAGGTGGAGTATCTTGTTGCTAGTCGGATTTCTACCTAGATCTAGGTGGAGTATCTTGTTGCTAGTCGGATTTCTACCTAGATCTAGGTGGAGTATCTTGTTGCTAGTCGGATTTCTACCTAGATCTAGGTGGAGGATATTGTTGCTAGTCGGATTTCTACCTAGATCTAGGTGGAGTATCTTGTTGCTAGTCGGATTTCTACCTAGATCTAGGTGGAGGATATTGTTGCTTGTCGGATTTGTGACCGCTCCAGGTCTGATGGTGAATGGTGATCTCCAGGTCTCCTGGAAGCCCTGAAACCTTTCTCGACCTGTCTTCAGTGCCCCAAAGGTTCGTCAAGAGTATGGGCTTCCATCATTAGTATCATCACTTCGTGTGCAGCGCGGAGAGGATCAGTCGGACCAGAGAGCTCTTTGGGATTGGGCTCATAAATTCCTCCATTTCTTACGACCGAATAGGTAGATGAGATGGACTGTTCGCATTTGAGTTTGCTGCCGGAGCGATGGGTCAGGAATTACCTGACCCCCCCCCCCCCCCCCCCCCCAGGTAGGTGTGGGTAACGAGATATGGGAGAACCTCCTAACTTTATGACCACCCCTCGGTTCAAGGAAACGCATTGGGAGAACTTCACCAATAACATTTATCGAAAAAGGAAATCAAGTGTAAAACATTGATGGGGAGTTGGTGTGAGTATCTCGTTTGTATAACTTTTTATAAGCTCGGTGTAACTTCCGGAGGGGGACGCATGTGTGGCTTCGGTGGTGGATATAGGTTCAGAAACCCTGGTTTAGGGTATCAAAGAAAACTGTGAAACCCGTTTGCATCCGCCCTCTTGTCGAACCATTCCCACCCCCGCCTCCGCCTTCCCCCCTTCCCGACAATCCCAGCTTGACCCCCTCTCGGCGCCTGTGTATCCCCGGGGCGGTGCGGGCAGCCACTGTAATTAATAATTAGGGGTGGTCTGGGCAGCACAAGACTCCAGACTCGGGCGGGACCGATCTGCCTTTCTCCCGCCTTCCTTTAACAATATGAGGACGACGGGCGGAGCAGCAGTCACTCCCCGGCATGCTACGGAATAGGTAGGAGAGGCTTGATGCGAGCGAAGGTGCAGAGTGAAGAAGGTAGCGAGCAACAGCCATACAGACCAGTGGCTGTTTTTGGCCTCCAAATCTCTGCGGGTTGGTGGAGGGTCGCCCTCCTGAGCGACCCTCCCAGGGAAGTTACAACAAAGTCCTGGCTCCGGACGGAGATGGAGTGGCGCTCCCTTTCCCTCGTGCTCCAGCTGTGCGTGCTCTGCGTGTCCTTCGCAGCAGGTGGGTCAGGTAGCATCTACTTATTGCTATGGTCTCTGTATTCTCTGGTGTCGTTACTTTTCCCTTGTGTCGCTGTTCATCATTACATAGGAAGCCTGTGTTGCCTTAACGGTCAAGGTGGCCGGCTTGAGATCTTAGGGGGTGTGAGTTGGAGCCCATGCCATTCCGTTGAATTCAGACCAGGTTGGTTGACTCAGCTATCACTACCTATAGCTATCGTCTCAGTATTTGCTGCGGTGATTCCGACTTTCTGTATCGAGGAGGCGACTGTGATTCACAATTGTTCGCTTCCTGGTTGTTGTACCTTTTGCTTTCCCTTATCCTCACCGCTAAAAAGTCCACTTCAAATCTGATCCTAACTTTATGTTCTTGAGTGCAGGTTGTAGGGTCGTGAGGTTTTCATCGATTTCTGAGATAGAGTGCTTTGAATGGCATGGAAGGCCTGGATAACATGGAACTGAGAGGTATCTTAAGTAGAGGCAAGGAATACAAACAGGATCAAAGATTGAGACATTGCTCAGTAGTCAAAGAGTTTTGAGTAATGGGGGGTCCAAGATGTGCCAAACTGCTTATCTGCCTTTGCGGCTATTCGGACGACCTATCCACCATGCATTTGCCCATCTGGATTACCTGCCCACCACGTCGTGTTCTCCCATCTGAGCTACATTGCCCACCGCACCCGCAACGGGCCCACTGCCCATACGCCCGTCCAGGTTACCTTCATCGCCACGAGTTTATCTGTGTGAGATATTTCTGCTGCTTGTTCACCTGTCCACTGTGCATTTGCCAGTTCGGGCTATACTTTGCGCACTGCACATTCGCCCATCGTGGCTACCTTACCTGATGCACCTTTTTCCCTTCTCAGCTGCCTACCCAAGAATTTGATCTTTCGGAATGTTTGATCAGCGTTACCAAAATGCATCAGCCGTGATCTAACCTGGACCGTCGGTTCAAATTCATAACCAACTCCTAGTGAAATCCGCACTCTCCATGATAGATAGGCCTCTGCACCGCCCATGGCTGTCAAGGTCCCAGGGTGTTCCATTCGATATAAGGAGCAGCCCTGGGATTGTGCCTTGACGGGGTCATCTCACAGGAGGGATCGGTGCAACAACCTTTCTGGAGGTTCCGGTGTGAGTATCTGTGCGTAGAATGCAACTACTTACATCAGGATCGACATTCATTCAAGTTTTACAAATATTCTGGTCAGCGACTCGCCCTTGGGTTTCCTTCTCACTGTGGATTGTTTTCATCCTCAATTTGAACTAATGTGCCAAAAGACTTCTCTACAAGGACGTTAGCGCACAATGAACAAACCTGTATGGTATTTTGGGATTTGAGTCTGGGTTCTAGGACTATCAGATGGGAACACAACAACGTTCCTGTTTACCACTTTTATACAAGATAAAGCTTATCTTTACTTGATCAACTTGTGTAGTCGTACCACTTACTTCTTTGGGTTTGCTTATTTGGCTTTCTTGTCTTGCTACAGCTCATTAGACAGGGATCCCAGTTTCGGCCCCCTTGGGCAGTGGGACCCTGCGTATCAAAGTGTATTAAGAGCAGAAAGTGGGGGATAGGACGCCGTGACCCAGAGTCAGAAAACATGCAAATCAGAACACACTGGGAAACGACAACAACTAGAACGGCACTAGGTAGACAGCATACCTCCACCAGGCTGAACAGTTTATGTTTTCTATCCCACTGATAGGCCGGATCTGGATTCGGACCTGAACCAAAATCGAATCGGCTTGTTCTTGTCACACACCCAACCGGTCCACCAAGGTTCCTCCAAATCCATCCATAACTTTTTGAGACATCCTGCTATGTGGCTGTTTTGGCCCTATCTCCCAATGGTGAAGAATCACTTAAAAATTAAATAATTATCATATCCAAATCCATATTCAGATCTTCACCAAAATAGAATTGATTCGTCCTTGTCAGACACCCAACATCTCCACCAAGTTTCGTCCAAATCCGTCCATAACATTTTGAGATATCGTGCTATGTATCTGTTTTG
Organism: Myxine glutinosa; assembly: GCF_964187855.1. Taxonomy (NCBI): domain Eukaryota; kingdom Metazoa; phylum Chordata; class Myxini; order Myxiniformes; family Myxinidae; genus Myxine; species Myxine glutinosa. The sequence goes on along the minus strand of NC_136270.1, from coordinate 122,012,744 downwards.
GCCCCATCTCCCAATGGTGAAGAATCACTTAAAAATTAGATAATTCCCATATCCGAATCCATATTCAGATCTTCACTAAAATCGAATCGATTCGTCCTTGTCAGACACCCAACATCTCCACCAAGTTTCGTCCAAATCCGTCCATAACATTTTGAGATATTCTACTATATATCGGTTTTGGCCCCATCTCCCAACGGTGAAGAATCAATTAAAAATTCTACTAGCCGGATCCGTATCTTCACCAAAATCGAATCATTTTGTCCTTATCACACATGCTACCTCTGTACCAAGTTTCGTCCGAATCCATCCACAACTTTTTGAGATATCGTGTTCACAGACAGACAGACAGCCGAAGAGACAGACAAACAGACAGCCGTCCTGTGATACAGCCGAACTGTCTACCAAGTTTCTTCTGTCCACAACTTTTTGATTTATCTTGTTCACAGACAGACGAACAGACAGGGATGAAAACATGACCTCCATCCACCTCCGGTTGTGAAGGTAAAAATGGTACGTAAGTTACCTCCCCCCAAATATAACAAGGTGGGTTACTCATAGGTGGGTTGCGTCGTCAAGCGTGGAGTCCTTCAGGTAGCGATGCAGACCTGGCTGTTCCATCTGCATTGAATTGGGTCCTGCAGTACCTCTCGGAAAGATTAGGGCATCGTGTGGCAGCACCGTCTCAAGATTCCCCTCTCTGGGGTAATCCCGGAAAATGTACACGACCTCTGGGAGTTGGGAGTTCCAGGGCCGCGTGTTTACCTCTGGGACAGACAAGATGGCCCACCGTCCTTTCCGGCCAGCAGAGGTTTTTCAAACGAGCCATGTCTAATGATTCTTCGGATCGCGTTATTTCTGGTTGTGTCCCATTCTTGAAATAATGTTTGTGCTGTGAAACTATCAGGCGTCATGGAACCAATAACCGTGTCGACTCTGCCAATGCATCTGCGTAAAAGAGCAAATTCAGTCCAGATTTTGTGCTCTTCCCTCCAGGGCTTCGAGCAAGTGCTGCTCCCATCATCCAATGTCATCTTGTATCCCGAGCAGCAATCTTTTTACCCCCATTAACCCCAATGAATACCACTCTCTTACTTGCAGGTTACAGTTACCTCCCATCGCCTCTCTCCTCTTTCATTGTTCGCTCATTCTCTTCATTGTTGTATCAATCTGCCTACGTTACCTTCTTAGCTTTTGTCAACTCACCTTTCCATGAGCCTCGACTTTATACACCGTAATATAATTAAATTCCAAAATTGTACAATTAGTAAAGTTATGAGAGGAATATTGTACAGTATTTGCAGAGGGTATATATATATATATGATCCTATTTGCTTTGTGACGATTCCTTCACTTGGCGTGGAAAACTCCCAATAAGTTAATCAACGTATTGTTTATGAATCGAGTTCCAAATGTTTCGCAAACATTGCCAAAAGTAATCAAGGAATTATATAACTTTTTGAACAGCACCTTACCAAGAAACCAAATGCCAAACACGTGGATTGTTTTTAATCCAAATGCTTGAAAACCATTTTCTGACTTGAGAACTAAATCATATATATATATACCGTATATATATATATATACACACACACACACACACACACACACACACACACACACACACACACACACACACACACACACACACACACACACACACACACACACACACACACACACACATACATACATACATGCACACACATACACACACAGTCATATCAAACGTCCATATGTTTTATACCTCTCCCCCCCCCCCCCCCCCTTCCCATGCCCCCGCCCAAATGCCCTCTCCCTCACACAGATCTCTCGATGTCTCCATGTCTCTCGGTCCCTGCTCTCAAATGTTGTGTCCTTCCCCCTCTCTCCCCATCTTGTCTACCGCTCCCGATGTTATATGTTTTATGTGTCGGTTTGTCTTTCTGTGTGATTAATGTTCGCTCTTTCACGAGCCTCGATCTTGTATACAAAAAAAACAAAAAAAAAACACAAACATATGCATACACACACACACACACACACATACATACATACATACACACACACACACACACACACACACACACACACACACACACACACACACACACACACATACATACATACATACATACACACACACACACACACACACACACACACACACACACACATACATGTCGTGGTTATAACCGCAGTGGAGTCATATCAAAAACTTTAAAAAGGTATGTGCTGCTTTCTTGCTTGACACTCAGTACTTGAATAAAATAGAGCGTGGACAAACAATGCTGGGAAGGTAATGGCAAACCACCCATTGCAACCCTTGCCAAGAAACGGCTTCAGCACCACCGACCACTCTGTGACGTAGTATGGTACGTCAGAATAAGAATATATATACTGTAGGTATATTGTTTCTGGAATGGCCATAGGGGGTAGAGGGAGTAAGATAGACTAGTTATTTTATTAATAAATATCTAGGATAAGTGTCTGGTTTCTGTGTAGAATGATGAGACTTGTGTCGAGTTGTGTTTAGAAGTCAATAAGCATGGCCCCTCCCCTCTGTAATGTGTCCAAGGCCTTCCTACCATTCCTCCCCCATTAATCCATTAAAAGATTCCTTATGTAATCTGTCTGTGTGTTGCTGTTATAAATCATAAGGAAGCCAGGTCAGTAGCAGAACCATGGAAAGAGAAGAAACCAAGAGAAGCCGGAGTACAACCATGTGGACCTCCAGGCGAGTGACCGTGACAGAGATCGAGTTCCAGAATGGGATCTTATAATATCACGTGTGCGTTGATTAAAAGCCATGAAGCCCGGATGTGACATATCCTGTCATCTCTCTCTCCCGCTGGAACCATATAGTCACCAACCCACACAAGCATCGCGTGTGGGGAAAGGTTCCTTTTAGTCTTGTGTTCTATAATTCTGTCTCATTGTATCCATGTGCATGTGTGAACGGGCCTCGAGGTCCTTGCTTGAAGCCTGTTGTTGGCTTAGCGGTTAGGATGCCGGCTTGGGATCCGAGGATCCTGGGTTTGAATCCCGGCCGACCACTGAATTAACGCCAGAGGGGTTGACTCGGCCCGTCATCCTTCCGAGGTCGGCAAATTGAGGACCAGTTCTCTGGTAATTCCCTGTGTGTTGCAAGAGGAGACGACCAGGGTTAGCGGCAGGAAGGGCATCCGGCCATAAAACATTGCTTCAAAAATGGGACCCCGGTGCCCGAAAAAGGCCAACCCCTGCTCTGCGGGGAAAAATGGCCTCTAAAGGTGGTCAATACATCCTTGCTTGTTGTCTTCCCAGTAAAGCGTGCCTTCTTCATTACACATATATTCTTCTTCTTCGTACGCAGAACAAGGCTGCGGGGTAGCATCATTGGCCGAGAGCGCGACTGTGTTGCTGCTGAAATGCCCTCCGCTGGTGAAGGCAGGAATTTGGGCAGGTGCCAGCGATGGCTCGACTACTCTTTGTGAAGGACACCTTGGGATCTATAACATCCACCAACGAATGCTGGCAGACAGAACACCCGCCCAACGTCCTTCGGGGGGGTGGGGGGGGGGGCGGGCACACACACTTAATCTGGGGGACGAAATTGTGTGGGGTAACAGAGCCAGGTCCTTGAACGATCCTGGGCACTTTAAGTGGGTTTGAGCCCTCATACGTGATGATATTGATGAAGCGGTACGCTCTGTGAGGTGTAGGACTACCACGGGTCATATTATGCAGTTAGTTGGTGATTTTCATAATCTAGGATTGGAGAACCCAAATGACGTGTAGGGTGGAGGGAGACATACACATGTCGGGGTTCTAGGAGTACAAGCTGATGTGAACAACGACACAGGTGAGTTTCACTAGTACAGTGAAACTGGTACAGACAGAGCTGAGAGACCATCATGCCTCACACCTGCTCCCCCAAAAAGGTCGAAATTTCACTTTGCAAGTCACAGACGTTAAAAATTTTTTGTACTTGATCCTTTCTAAAACTCTTGCACTGGATTAATCTTCTGAGCAGGTGTGCACATACCTTAGTTTAACCCAAAAAGCAGTTTTTCCGTTGGACTTGCACGAGGTGCAATTTCCACTTTCTTGTTTGCTCGCCTCTTGTTGCGACATGTTCTTCTCTTCGGCTGAAGATGACAATCTCGGTGTGAAATGCCCTCGTTCAACCTCCCAGCTGTTTTTCTTTCTTCGTCGCACGAGACGCGGTGCGCACAAAATTTAAACGGGTCTATTTGATTTCCATGGAACTACATGACTGTACGAGTGTACATGCAGGTGCTGCAAGGTGGAAATATTCTCCCGTGGTGCATTGCAGGTTGAGCTTTGTATGTAATGTCAACTATTAGTAAACAGCCCATCAAAATGATGGGTGAGAACAGTTTATTCGATGGTGCGGCCTCCTGAGCGTACCAATGCATGAAGCCCCGGCCTAGTGTCAGGTGTGCTTATATATATTTTTATTTATTAGACATCTTACGGATATAAATGAACACTCGTTTTACTTTTTTGCATTTGCACATCATGTTCAGCGAATTTCACCTCCCTGCGCCTTATACTTATTGTTATTTTGAAAAAACGTTTCTGTACACCGCTCTTGAGGCTCAGTTTCCAAGCCACCGTCTACAATTCCAATTTAAGAGACGTAATTACTCTTTTGTGGAAAATGTTTTTGGATTTTGTTTTATCCTCAAAAATAGACCGTAGTGAACACACATTCGTGTTAAAAGATTGACCTTTAAAACCCGCCCTTATGAAGGGGCACAGACATCCGACATCTGTATAAACACGCAAACTGACATTCATTTGATAAATGGTAAAATATCTGTTGCGTTATAGGATATTTTGCTGGTAGAACATCCTCTGGTGTTTTGTGGATTCATGAATTCCTTGCATTTTCCTTATTACATGGAAAAGGCCTGGGAGGCACTTCTGTGTTGGTTGCGTATGTGTTCAGAAGGGAAGACGGTGATGCGTCACGCAAGTCCTTGATACGGACACAGTTGGTGAGAATGAAAGGGGCAGACCAAGATCAGGAAGGAGGTGGTGGAGAGATACACGAGAGAGGTGGTGGTGCAGAGATGGGATGCTCGGTGTAGTAGAGGGAGTGGAGAGCAAAACCTTTGTAACCAACCCACAGATATGTGGGATTCATTGGGACCATGAAAATAGTACCTAGTTCCTTTCTTACAGTCATTTCTATGTCAATGCTGGTAGTTATAAGCTGCCTCGTCCTGTTATTGAGAAGGAATTCCGTTGGTGGAGGATCGCACATCCAGGAGATGGCTTTAAGCCGACAAAGAGGGGGCGGGATGGAGTGATAGACAGAACAGCATACTTTGCATTCCTTCACTTGCCTTGTACACAGTTAAGAAAGCAAACGCTCCTTACTGCCTTATTACCACTTCCATTTGCTCACTTCCCATCATACACCTGGCAAGCCTCAACCGAGGTATATTCTGCTGTCTTAATGCAAAGAAAGTTATAAATTTCCTCTTTTTTATTTTTGGCCTATTCCCCCATTTCTGTCATTTACTCCATTTTTGTTTTTCTCCTTTTTTATTTCCCCTTTTAGTCCCCCTTTTCCCCTTTTTTATTCCCTTCCCCCTTTCCCCTTTGTATGGCATTTCTTCCTGGTTTTAAGGTCATAAAGGACACAAACAATGGCCATGGATAATGCTTCAGTCACATTTGGCTCGGTGGCCGTAGGGTCTAAGAAATCTACGGCCACTAGCAATTATAGGGCGGCCGCAGTATTTCCACGGTCACACAATGTAGCAGTCACATATGTTTTTATTTTTCGGGTAGCCGCATACTTATTGTTATTTCGGGTATTTAGAAATTGTGGAGACCGAAAACGTGGGGGTGCCGTACGGTCTTTGATTTGATGTCGCACGGTGACCTTAGGGCGTCCCTGCGGCGGCCATATAATTTTCAAGGCAGACGCAAGGTAGCCTGAAGGTGCCCGCAAGGCGACCGCAGGGGGGCCCTAAGGCGAACGTGCGGCCAGACGGACGGTAACGAGTGGGTATATATACCAGTTCTTTTTCATATGTATATCGTCGTCATGGCTACGGCTTGCCGAATTGCTACGGCCACCCTAGAAATGAAAAATGTTATAACTCCGCGCTATAATTCCACGGCGACCCCTACGGCCTGTAAAAGATAGCCATACGCCCTAGGGCCACCCTGCGGCCACCTCAGAAACTCTGCGGCCGCACGTTTCTGTCAATTTAGGGGGGGTACGGCCGCCGTATCCTAGCCGTAGAGCAAATGTGACTGAGGAGTAACTCATGGAATATGTTAAATAAAGTGGTGGAAAAGACGGCGCATCAAAGGCGGTAAACTTCCGATTCAATATCAAAGGCGGTAAACTTCCCTTTCTGTCACTACTACATTTTTGTTTTTTTCCCCTTTTATTCCCCGTTTTCCCCTTTTTTATTCCTTTTCCCCTTTCCCCTGGTATGGCATTTCCCCTTTTTATTTTTGGCCTATTCCCCCATTTCTGTCACTTACTCCATTTTTGTTTTTTCTCCTCCTTATTACTCCCACCCCAAACCTCGCTATCGCAGGTGATATCCGTTGCTACTGCGACGCACCGGTTTGCGTACCCACCGGTTACATGTGCAAGTCTCCTGCGGCCGGTTGCTTCTCACGTCCACTGCGACCTTCCGACCCTCGCTCACCCCGCACCCATGGCTGCGTGGAAGGTTTGAGGGCCGGTCCACAAGCCTGCCGTTCCCAGAAGCCGACCAACCACACGGAGCCATGGCCACTGTTGAGCTGCTGTCAGGAGGACATGTGCAATTATCACGTGCTTCAAGGTCCTACAAACTCTGGCAAGGAATCTGCAGGTAAAGCCCCTTCTTCAGGTGGGTGGTGGTTGATCAAAGATTGATCTTAGTCAAACGTAGATCGTGTTTAACTACCCAACTAATAGGACTGGCGTCACAGCCATTTTCACGCTAATTTCTGACTGCCATGTTGTTTTCGCAGAACAGCTTAACTTGTGTTATATGTTACTAGCAGAAGTACCCGGCATTGTCGGGCGGGGGAAGGGAGGGGAGGGGGAAGGGGAGGGAAGGGGAACTGGGGGGGGAGGGGAGAAAAGGGGGGGATGGGAGAAGAGGGGGGGGAGGGGAGAAGAGGGGGGGAGGGGGAGGAGGAGAGGGGGGAGGGGGAGGGATGGGAGGGGAGGGGGAGGGAGAAGGGGAGGGTGGAGGGGAGGGGGAGGGTGGAGTGGAGGGGGAGGGGAGAAGGAGGGGAGGGGGAGGGGAGAAGGAGGGGGGAGGGGAGGGGAGAAGGAGGGGGGAGGGGAGGGCGAGGGGGAGGGGGGGAGGGGAGGGGAGGGGGAGGGGAGGGGAGGGGGAGGGGGGGGAGGGGAGGGGAGGGGAGGGGGGAGGGGAGGGGAGGGAGGGGAGGGGGAGGGGGAGGAGGGGAGGGGGAGGGGGAGGGGAGGGGGAGGGGGGGAGGGGAGGGGAAGGGGGAGGGAGGGGAGGGGGGGGGAGGGGAGGGGAGGGGAGGGGGAGGGGAGGGGAGGGAGGGGAGGGGGGGGAGGGGAGGGCGAGGGAGGGGGAAGAGGTGGGAGGGGGAGGGGGGAGGGGGGGGGGAGGGGGAGGGGCGGGGGAGGGGGAGGGGGGAGTCAAGTTCGGGAAGTCATTGTCGTCAATTGAATGTCGCATTTATTTTTTATTCCCTGTCAAATGGCATTGGTCCTTCCGAACCCGGGAAGTCGGAAGTCATTGTCGTCAAAGTTGAAAAATTAACGTTACGAAATACGCTGATGACGTCATAATTTTAAAACCCGAAGGTTTTTTAAACATTTAAGGTGTGCTGTAGTTGCTCTGAGACGTACTGATTCCGAATATGCCTTAGTTTTGCTCTGCGATGAGTAGTTTCTCGAGTTATAAGAGGACAAACAAACAAACATACTTTACTGCTTTATATATATAGATTACGCTCGCAGGAGGAGAGGGTATTGCATTTGGGTCTGTTTGTCTGTTTGTTACTTGCAAAATCGAAGATTTTTCAAGTATATTGGTCGGTTCCGTTTGTGGTTCTGTCTGTTTGTCTGTCTGTCTGTCTGTATGTCTGTTTGTTTGTCTGTCACCGGCCTACAGGTCACAATTTTCAACCGATCTTCACGAAACTTCACCAAATGGTAGAGTTGGTCAAAAGCAAGAAACCTATTGTTTTTGGGGTCAAAAGGTCCAAAGGTCAACATAGGCCAAAGGTCACCAACTTTGCTAAATTTCTAAAATCCTCAATTTTCATCCAATTGACTTGAAAGTTGAAAAGGACTTGCATATCTGGTCACTGAATTCAACCACCAAGTAGTTTTGAGGTCCACATAGGCCAAAAGGTCAACATAGGCCAAGTTTCAAAAATCATCAATTTTCATCCGATTGACTTGAAAATTGAACAGCATTTGCACATTGAGTCACTAAATAGGGAAACTAACTATTTTTGAGGTCCAATGGAGCACATCCAGGCTGAACATTTCACGTTTTGCATCCACTGATAGGCCGGATCTGGATTCGGACCTGAACCAAAATCGAATTGCCTTGTTATTGTCACCTACCCAACTCATCCACCAAGTTCCATCGAAATCCGTCCACAACTTTTTGAGATATTGTGCTACAAATCATTTTTGGACCTATCTCTCAATAGTGAAGAATCACTTTAAAAATTCTCAGATCCAGATCCGGATCCAGATCTTCACCAAAATCGAATGATTTCGGCCTTGTCAAACACCAAACCAAAACAACAGTGATTTGAGATATCCTGTTCAACGACAAACAGACAGGTTTCTGTTTTCACTCCTAATGCTTCAGTCACATTTGGCTCGGCGGCCGTAGGGTCTAGAAAATCTACGGCCACTAGCAATTATAGGGCGACCGCAGTATTTCCACGGTCACACAATGTAGCAGTCACATATGTTTTTATTTTTCGGGTAGCCGCATGGGGTATTTAGAAATTGTGGAGACCGAAAACGTGGGGGTGCCGTACGGTCTTTGATTTGATGTCGCACGGTGTCCTTAGGGCGTCCCTGCGGCGGCCATAGAATTTTCAAGGCAGACGCAAGGTAGCCTCAAGGTGCCCGCAAGGCGACCGCAGGGGGGCCCTAAGGCGAACGTGCGGCCAGACGGACGGTAACGAGTGGGTATATATACCAGTTCTTTTTCATATGTATAACAGCACTTACAGTTGTCATGGCTACGGCTTGTCGAATTGCTACGGCCAACCTAGAAATGAAAAAAGTTATAACTCCGCGCTATAATTCCACGGCGACCCCTACGGCCTGTAAAAGATAGCCATACGCCCTAGGGCCACCCTGAGGCCACCTCAGAAACTCTGCGGCCGCCGCACGTTTCTGTCAATTTAGGGGGGGTACGGCCGCCGTATCCTAGCCGTAGAGCAAATGTGACTGAGGAGTAAGTCACCTTCGGTGGCGTAGGTAAATATTTCCAAATTTATTTCCAGTGTTGTTTTTCATTTTCAGCCAAAAACATTAATCGTTACCTTCCCCCACCCCCAGGTACGTAAGAAAACTTCCTTTGTTCCCTTTTTCTGGAAATTTATTTCAATTTTGAAAAACATTCCCCAACCACTATCCTGTGATATTTTGCCCACAGAATGCGAGTCCAACTTCCCTTCCTTGTATGCCAAATCATTTTTTACAGACCATGACTGTCATCTAAACTCGGGTTGTCACTGGTATCTATATTGATTCACTAATCCCTCTGTATCCCACTAAGATGGTCTTATAAGACCGTTAATAGGAACCCTGCACCTCCTCCTCTCCTCGGTAATACTGACCCACACGTATCCCATAATGAGGACACCATCCCTCGGACGGATGTTAACCCGGGGAACCATCTGATACCATTCGTTTGTAGACATTAAACATCCCACCCATGATGTCTTTCAACGAATTTTATGTTTGGAGAGAATCCCATAAGTTCAAGTTGAATACAGTTAGGGGTGTTTGTACAATTACTGTTGGTTCACGAGTTATCAAGTGACCACTATATTCGACATGTGTATGTGTCTGTCTGTCTGTCAGTCCGCAGCATAACTACCCGGTGATATCATCCAATCTTGATGAAACTTGGGTGGGAGGTTTATATCATGATCTCGTTGTGTCCTGCCTCGAGTGGGCGTATTGCGCCCATTGTGGGCGGAGCTACGCCCGAAAAAGATGTCTTTTTAGGGGTAATCGAGTTCAAGCTACGTCTTCTCCGAGGGAGTTGGTGGAATCTGACAGGGGTTTCGGTATTTGGTTAGGCCAATGTCACGCGTCTAGCTCCATGGAGCTCGATTTTTTTCTTTTTCGCCCCCAGGTCAAGGTCACAAGGTCACGAAATTTAGAAAAGTCGATTTTTCATGCTTTTATTACATTGTTCGCTTCCTGATAGGGTGAAATGTCGTACATGATCTTATATTGTCACATACATCATGAAATACAAGTTTTCCAACAAATTTCAGAATCCTCGACCTTTGACCTATGATATTGGGATGGCTATGATATCGGGATGGCTATGATATTGGGATGGCTATGATATTGGGATGGCTATGATATTGGGATGGCTATGACATTGGGATGGCTATGATATTGGGATGGCTATGATATTGGGATGGCTATGATATCGGGATGGCTATGATATCGGGATGGCTATGATATCGGGATGGCTATGATATTGGGATGGCTATGATATTGGGATGGCTATGATATCGGGATGGCTATGATATTGGGATGGCTATGATATCGGGATGGCTATGATATCGGGATGGCTATGATATTGGGATGGCTATGATATCGGGATGGCTATGATATTGGGATGGCTATGACATTGGGATGGCTATGATATTGGGATGGCTATGATATCGGGATGGCTATGATATCGGGATGGCTATGATATTGGGATGGCTATGACATTGGGATGGCTATGATATTGGGATGGCTATGATATCGGGATGGCTATGATATTGGGATGGCTATGATATTGGGATGGCTATGATATCGGGATGGCTATGATATTGGGATGGCTATGACATTGGGATGGCTATGATATTGGGATGGCTATGATATCGGGATGGCTATGATATCGGGATGGCTATGATATCGGGATGGCTATGATATTGGGATGGCTATGATATTGGGATGGCTATGATATCGGGATGGCTATGATATTGGGATGGCTATGATATCGGGATGGCTATGATATCGGGATGGCTATGATATCGGGATGGCTATGATATCGGGATGGCTATGATATCGGGATGGCTATGATATCGGGATGGCTATGATATTGGGATGGCTATGATATTGGGATGGCTATGATATTGGGATGGCTTTGATATTGGCATGGCCATGATATTGGGATGGCCATGATATTGGGATGGCCATGATATTGGGATGGCTATGATATTGGGATGGCTATGATATTGGGATGGCTATGATATTGGGATGGCTATGATATTGGGATGGCTATGATATTGGGATGGCTATGATATTGGAATGGCTATGATATTGGGATGGCTATGATATTGGGATGGCTATGATATTGGGATGGCTATGATATTGGGATGGCTATGATATTGGGATGGCTATGATATTGGGATGGCTATGATATTGGGATGGCTATGATATTGGGATGGCTATGATATTGGGATGGCTATGATATTGGGATGGCTATGATATTGGGATGGCTATGATATTGGGATGGCTATGACATTGGGATGGCTATGATATTGGGATGGCTTTGATATTGGGACGGCTATGATATTGGGACGGCTATGATATTGGGATGGCTATGATATTGGGATGGCTATGAGATTGGGATGGCTATGATATTGAGATGGCTATGATATTGGGATGGCCATGATATTGGGACGGCCATGATATTGGGACGGCCATGATATTGGGACGGCCATGATATTGGGACGGCCATGATATTGGGACGGCCATGATATTGGGATGGCCATGTTATTGGGACGGCCATGATATTGGGACGGCCATGATATTGGGACGGCCATGATATTGGGATGGCTATGGCTATGATATTGGGATGGCTATGATATTGGGATGGCTATGATATTGGGATGGCTATGATATTGGGACGGCTATGACATTGGGTTGGCTTTGACATTGGCATGGCCATGATATTGGGATGGCCATGATATTGGGATGGCCATGATATTGGGATGGCCATGATATTGGGATGGCTATGATATTGGGATGGCTATGAGATTGGGATGGCTATGATATTGAGATGGCTATGATATTGGGACGGCCATGATATTGGGACGGCCATGATATTGGGACGGCCATGATATTGGGACGGCCATGATATTGGGACGGCCATGATATTGGGACGGCCATGATATTGGGACGGCCATGTTATTGGGACGGCCATGATATTGGGACGGCCATGTTATTGGGACGGCCATGATATTGGGACGGCCATGATATTGGGACGGCCATGATATTGGGACGGCCATGATATTGGGACGGCCATGATATTGGGACGGCCATGATATTGGGACGGCCATGATATTGGGACGGCCATGATATTGGGACGGCCATGATATTGGGACGGCCATTGTATTGGGACGGCCATTGTATTGGGACGGCCATGGTATTGGGACGGCCATGATATTGGGACGGCCATGATATTGGGACGGGCTATGATATTGGGACGGGCTATGATATTGGGACGGGCTATGATATTGGGACGGGCTATGATATTGGGACGGGCTATGATATTGGGACGGGCTATGATATTGGGACGGCTATGATATTGGGACGGCTATGATATTGGGACGGCTATGATATTGGGACGGCTTTGATATTGGGACGGCTATGATATTGGGACGGCTATGATATTGGGACGGCTATGATATTGGGACGGCTATGATATTGGGACGGCTATGAAATTGGGACGGCTATGATATTGGGACGGCTATGATATTGGGACGGCTATGATATTGGGACGGCTATGATATTGGGACGGGCTATGATATTGGGACGGGCTATGATATTGGGACGGGCTATGATATTGGGACGGGCTATGATATTGGGACGGGCTATGATATTGGGACGGGCTATGATATTGGGACGGGCTATGATATTGGGACGGGCTATGATATTGGGACGGGCTATGATATTGGGACGGGCTATGATATTGGGACGGGCTATGATATTGGGACGGGCTATGATATTGGGACGGGCTATGATATTGGGACGGGCTATGATATTGGGACGGGCTATGATATTGGGACGGGCTATGATATTGGGACGGGCTATGATATTGGGACGGGCTATGATATTGGGACGGGCTATGATATTGGGACGGGCTATGATATTGGGACGGGCTATGATATTGGGACGGGCTATGATATTGGGACGGGCTATGATATTGGGACGGGCTATGATATTGGGACGGGCTATGATATTGGGACGGGCTATGATATTGGGACGGGCTATGATATTGGGACGGGCTATGATATTGGGACGGGCTATGATATTGGGACGGGCTATGATATTGGGACGGGCTATGATATTGGGACGGGCTATGATATTGGGACGGGCTATGATATTGGGACGGGCTATGATATTGGGACGGGCTATGATATTGGGACGGGCTATGATATTGGGACGGGCTATGATATTGGGACGGGCTATGATATTGGGACGGGCTATGATATTGGGACGGGCTATGATATTGGGACGGGCTATGATATTGGGACGGGCTATGATATTGGGACGGGCTATGATATTGGGACGGGCTATGATATTGGGACGGGCTATGATATTGGGACGGACTATGATATTGGGACGGACTATGATATTGGGACGGACTATGATATTGGGACGGACTATGATATTGGGACGGACTATGATATTGGGACGGACTATGATATTGGGACGGACTATGATATTGGGACGGACTATGATATTGGGACGGACTATGATATTGGGACGGACTATGATATTGGGACGGACTATGATATTGGGACGGACTATGATATTGGGACGGACTATGATATTGGGATGGCTATGATATGATGCCCAGTCATGTCTATGATTAAGGAATGAGCTTTCATAGACCCTAAACCTATCCATAACCAACAATATCGAAAAGACGAAAGGTTCCAATGTAGTATCGCAAAACTAATTACTTGTAATTCTGACAAGGCAAAAATATGTCGAAAAAGCAAAGTTTTTGATTGATGAAGAATGAGTGTGACAACTTATCTACCTTTTTTGAGAATGTTTACACCATGGTCTAAATTAGGTTATACTAGCAAGACCCCCAATCTCCAGCTGGGAGTACCCTCCTCAGTTTATCGGAGCTCAAGCCATATTACATCCCGGTGAACATGCCGCAAAGTACGTGTCAGAGTACGTGTCAGAGTACGTGTCAGAGTCCATGCCGGAGTACATGCCGCAAAGTATGTGCCGCATAGTACGCACCAGAGTACGTGCAACGTGCATTTACCGCAGTAAGGATAAAGTACGTGCTCGTCTGCTGGCCTTGGGTGGCCAATTAAGGCCAGTATTGGGGATGCAACCAGAAGTAGAACCGGGTTTAGAACCTCTGCGTAGGCCCAAGAACTGTTAAATGTCAATTTTGGAGTTTCAGTCACATCCACGTTTTCTCCATTGTCGTAAGATGTATTCCTTGTCCTTATCTCCTCCACTTAATCTCTATATCTTGTGAGCGAGGATGAAGATATGTAAACTTTCAGAGGACACAGAGCAAAAAAGAAAGGTTAATAGCTGGAAGAAGAGTAACAGGTGTCGGAAAGTTTTGAAGTTTTGTGTAAATGAGCTACAAAATGGTTCTTGCCTTTTTCCGTCCCTAATCACAGGAAAATAGAATTGGGGAGAAGCAATTGCAGTCAGGACTACTTTCTTTACGGGGAGTTGTTTTTCATCGGGTGAGCCAAAAGGAATATTCCGGAATAATGATGGATAAGCCACTTCAGCAATGAACAATGTTAGTGGGTGACAACTAAGGAAAATCATATTTGTTTTGTCAGTGCCTGATGCTGGTGCTGGTTCCTAATTTCAAAGATCTGTTGTGAGAGGTGGTGGAGGTGGTGGTGCTAATTGAGCCCACACTCTTGAATGAGTATCAGGGTGCTCATAACAAACTGTGAATGATGTTTCTGGCTGAGAACCATCCCTGGACAGGTTCCCACCCCATTACTGGGCGGCCATGGGGATAAAAGGCAAACCCAAATTGAGAGCAAACGCAAACATCAAGTTTGTACCCGCACTCCACCACTCCACATGCTCATTCGGAGAGGCACCATGTGAGAATCAGATGAGGATTTATGGGATTCTTTTTGAGGTCGCATATAATGGATATGGTGTTCAGTAATCGTGACCTCATTACAGAAAGGATATTTATATGAGAAGGAGTTCAGAATGGAGTATTGAAAATGGCTCCAATGCGAGCAGGTCCAGCAAAAGATAGCAAAGATGAAGGGTGTGTTTCATTGGAGAAAAGATATTGCTGGGATAGTATAGACTATAGAGGTATATGAAAAACTAGAATGACAGTTAGGGTTAGGGTTATGGTTAGGGTTAGGGTTGTTATGGTTAGGGTTAGGGTTAGGGTGGTTAGGGTTAGGGTTAGGCGTGTACCTCTGTCATGCTGGACAGTTTATGTTTTGTATCGGAGTTGTTAGGGTTAGGGTTAGGGTTGTTATGGTTAGGGTTATGGTTAGGGTTAGGGTTGTTATGGTTAGGGTTAGGGTTAGGGTTAGGGTGGTTAGGGTTAGGGTTAGGCGTGTACCTCCGTCATGCTGGACAGTTTATGTTTTGTATCGGAGTTGTTAGGGTTAGGGTTAGGGTTGTTATGGTTAGGGTTAGGGTTAGGGTGGTTAGGGTTAGGGTTAGGGTTAGGCGTGTACCTCCGTCATGCTGGACAGTTTATGTTTTGTATCGGAGTTGTTAGGGTTAGGGTTAGGGTTGTTATGGTTAGGGTTAGGGTGGTTAGGGTTAGGGTTAGGGTTAGGCGTGTACCTCCGTCATGCTGGACAGTTTATGTTTTGTATCGGAGTTGTTAGGGTTAGGGTTAGGGTTGTTATGGTTAGGGTTAGGGTTAGGGTGGTTAGGGTTAGGGTTAGGGTTAGGCGTGTACCTCCGTCATGCTGGACAGTTTATGTTTTGTATCGGAGTTGTTTGGCCCTATCGCTCAATGGTGAAGAATCACTTGAAACATTCTCGTATCCGTATCCGGATCTTCAACAAAATCGAATCAATTTGTCCTCGTCACACACCCAACCTGTCCACCACGTTTTGTCCAAATCCCTCCATAACCTCCTGAGATATCCTGATCACGGACAGACAGGGAGACAGACAAACAAACAAACTGTGGCGAAAACATAACCCCTTTCTCCCCTTCGGTGGTACAGGTAATTCAAAGGAGATTGGAAGAAGAGATGGAAATAGATTGCTTGAAATGGAGGTGGGAATAGGATGAGATTTTAGACTTTGAAGATGACGAAAGAGAAAAATAACAAATTTGACCGGGATTTTTTAACACAATGTGGAATCGTAAGGAGGGCTAGAATGGTTCGGGTTAGGGTTTGAAAGGTAATTTGAAAGGAAAGGTAAACTGGTTAACCAGTTTGAAAGGTAATTTTATAACATAGAAGAAGAAGAATTAGTATATAGTTGGCTGCATGGTAATATTAGGCAGGCTATAATGTCTGTGCTCGGGAGTATGCAGGTCTTGTGACGCACACACATAGTCACGTGACAAGGAATGAGATATGAAAGGGGAAAAAAAATTGACAATAAAAACTGCTGTACTGTAAGGAGGATGACAGGATAGCCTAGCCCGAGAGGTACGCACACTCACCTCTAATCTGTCGAGCCTGGGTTTGAATATTGACCCACCTGTAAACTGTCATCCCGGTGTTTCACAGGCAGGTGAATCATCAATGTGCGTGCCGTCCCGAGATGGACGTTAAACGGGCATTCCATCCACCAGCATTCGTTGGTGGACATTAAAGATCCCACTGTGTCCTTCGCAAAGAGTAGGCAAGCAATCACCGGCATCATGATCAAATTACAAATTCCTGCCCCAGCCAGCAGAGGGCACGACATCAGCGGCAGAGCCCCCAGCCAATAACACTACCCCGCACTACATCAGCAGCAGAGCCCCCAGCTAATAACACTACCCCACAGGGGCATGACATCAGCGGCAGAGCCCCCAGCCAATAACACTACCCCAAAGGGGCACTACATCAGCAGCAGAGCCCCCAGCCAATAACACTACCCCACAGGGGCACGACATCAGTTGCAGAGCCCCCAGCCAATAACACTACCCCACAGGGGCACGACATCAGCGGCAGAGCCCCCAGCCAATAACACTACCCCACATGGTTACTACATCAGCTGCAGAGCCCCCAGCCAATAACACTACCCCATAGGGGTACTACATCAGCGGCAGAGCCCACAGCCAATAACACTACCCCATAAGGGCACTACATCAGCTGCAGAACCCCTGGCTAATAACACTACCCCCCGGGGACACTACATCAGCGGCAGAGCCCCCAGCCAATAACACTACCCCACAGCTTTGGACTGTCCTCAAACGAGGAAGAAGCTGGAGTTATAACATTCACCAAAACCCTCCACCACCTCTTTTTACAGAGATTAAAAAGACTTTTCAAACTTTCGATGTGAAGTTTTTTTTAACAGCTACATGAAGGTATTTACATTTTTATACATGTTTCTCTTTCTCAGCAAATGTGCACACAGACGACGAGCAAATAAAGGGACATGATGGCATTCAATCCGATACCAGAGAGCTGTGGTTCCGTGCCGCAGTGATTGCCGTTCCAGTGGCCGGTGCTTTGGTCCTGATTCTTCTCATCGGCCTAGCGCTAAGGCTTCTGCGCAGCGAAGCTCGACGTCAGCGCCGAGTCTTGGGGAAGCTTCGCTGTCTGAAGACTCAGCCAACCGGCCTGGTGAAGACTCACATGTGTCCGACCTGCGACGGGCTCGGCTGCAGCTGTCCCATTTACCAGACGCCTGGGTGGCCCGTCAGGAAACCATCGGCCTGGTCTCTAGGCTTTTGGGGCCTGCAAGGAGACACTGTAAAGGTTGCCTTTGTGTGAAATTTCCTTGTTGCATCGCCATTCAGACGAGGAATAAAGGACCAACACTTTGATACTTTTGCTAAATATTACAGGGAACAGTCACGTCGAATGATGGAATTGGAAACTTACCGGAAACACCTTGCAGGAGATGAAATTGCTCCTTGGCTCCAACAAAACCTTGTATTTGTAATGAAGTCCGAGTGTGCGGGTAGTTTAAATTTTACATGGACATTTCTTTATCGAAGCACAGCAATATATGTTGATTAAAAATTATTGAAGGCCTTTGTCTTTGTAGTGTTGGTAACAGATACATTTAAGTCACGTTCTTCCTGATTTAATGCAGGTTTTGAAAATCAAGATGGCGGCAAGTGAGACGACAAACAGGAACAATTTATGAAATTTATGAAAACACCTCTATTCAGAGACAATTCGTTGTACGATAGACTGTTGATCGCCTTTGAAGAACATTCGTGTCTGACCCTGAGAGAGAACAGAACGAACCACCTATAGCAAGAGCGGCCATTTTGATCAACAACACAAACGTCGACGAGTGAATCGAGGATCTCCAAAGAGTTCCTGTTGGTCACGTCGGTTTTGAAAGTGAACTCTGGTGGTGGTGGTTGTTGTTGTGACTGTCATCCATGACAAGTTCGTCACACTTAAACAAAATCCAGGTCACAAAAACTAACCCTAACGTCGTCTCATGAGGCCTTCGGTTTCTACCACCTGATTTATCATTTTGTGAAATACAGATTTGATATCGGAGGCAACATTTGATGGATTTGTATATTTGACTGTTGTGATGAAATCTGACCACATTCAGGTCTCTCCCTATAGTTTTGTGGGAATAAAGGGTAAATGAGGAAAATAATGATGATGAGGGTGGGGTTAGGGGGAAGCGGGGCGATAAAGTGAGAACTGTGTGATGGAGTGGAGTTGGAAAAAGGGCTCAAAACCAGAATTCATTCCTTTTTCCAGTTTATGAAGTCGCAAGAGATGCAACGGATTTTTAATTTGAAGTCTCAGAGAAACTGTCTAATTCTGCACCTTCACCCCCTTTTACCTTTTTCAGAAAAACAAAGCTGTGCATTCAAATCCTGTATCCATCTCCGTCGGGATTTGGTTGTGATGTATATTGCTTTTGTTGAAGATAATATATTTTTTTCTCTCAGTGTCAATCTTTGTTTTATCTCTGAAATCTTAATAGCAATGGCCTTGTTCCTCTGTAACAATCCTTCCCACCGATTGGTTGGACAGCTGCCCTGACTCCACCCACAATTGCCTCTTCAATGCGTATTTAAAATGCTTCAGGAAGAAGATAATTAATTTACAATAATTTATTAAGACTACTCATAATGACATATTTAAAAATTACACAGGAGAGAAAACCGACCGACCATAACAAACCTTGACCTCTTGGACATCCACTTCCTGTTTGCATCACGCTTTCCGTGACGTCACTGATGGCGTAAGAGTTAAATGTTTAATAAATACAATTTCATTGAGGTAAAGGCGATGTAACAATTTGCCCTTTTGATTTGAAGAACGGGAATAAAGGGGGAGGAGGGTGTTATGTCTGGTTGAGGAGTTTGAAGACAGATTTCAATGCTACGGCCGCCATGTTGGTGTTCACTGTTATGCGAAGCCAAACTGCCAAAGGCTCCTCGGAGCTGTCACAGTCACAATCACTATATGTACTCCCAATACCGGTACCGGGTACCTAATACGTATTCCCTCATTGTAAAAAATAACAAAGCGACTGTTAGAAGGATTTTGAGCTGATCTGTGTTACAACCTTGTGGAGAACGGCCTCAGCGATGGAGACAGCGGGTTTGTTAACTTATACATCGCCCAAATCGCTATGTGCCATTCTCTCAAGCAGAGATTAAATCGTCGTTTGAAATTTGTCGGTCATTATTTACTTTAACGATGTGTGTATATATTTGAATCAGGAAGAAGATAATTGGTTTCGGGTCGTTTATTGTCACACTAGTATAAAGCCCGTCAAAAATGAGGGGTTGGAACAGTTTATTTGACGGTGCAGCTGTGTGAGCATGCCAAAGTCTGAAGCCTGGGCCTAGTGTCAGGTGTGCTTCTGTCTTCTTTATTTATTAGATATTTTACAGACGTAAATGACCACTCGTTTTACTCTGCGTGCATTGCACATCACGTGCAGCAAATTTCACCTCCCTGTGCCTTGTATTTATTGTGATTTTAAAATCCGCTTCTGCACACCGACCTTGAGGCTCGGTTTGCAAGCCACCATCTACAATTCCAATGTAAGAGACATAATTACTCTTCTTTATGTCTTTGGAGTCCTCGGGGTCTTTTGGGTCGTCTGCTTCATTTGGGTCTTTGGGGTATTTTAGGTCATTTGAGTCCTTTGGGTCCTATGCCTCTTTGGGGTCCTCGGGTCTTTTCAGTCATCTCGGTATTTTGGGTCTTTGGGGTAATTTGGGTACTTGGGTTCCACTGGGTCATCAAGGTCTTTAAGGGTCTTTTTGGTGTTTTTGGATTGTTTGGTTCTGTGGGTTCATTAAGGGTCTTTGGGGTATTTTGGCTTTCCAGTGACTTTTTGGTCTTCTGGGTCTTTTCGATTTTTGGGGGGTCTTTGGGATATTTTGGGTCTCTGGCGTCTCTTGGGTTTTTGGGTCTTTCCTTTCCACTTGGAGTTTGCAATAAAGCACCGAAAGGACTCTCAGACTGTGAGAAACAAGATTCTCTGGGCTTTCATGTGTCTTTCACTGAGGAGAGGCTTCCGTCTGGGCACTCTGCCATAAAGCCCAGATCGGTGGAGTGTTGCAGTGATGGTTGTCCTTCTGGAAGTTTCTCCCATCTCCACACAGGATCTCTGGAGCTCAGCCAGAGTGACCATCGGGTTCTTGGTCACCTCTTTTACCAAGGCCCTTCTCCCCCGATTGCTCAGTTTGACCGGGCGGCCCCAGCTCTGGGAAGAGTCCTGGTTCTTCCAAACGTCTTCCATTTAAGAGTTATGGAGGCCACTGTGCTCTTGGGAACCTTCAATGCAGCAGAATTTTTTTGTAGGCTTCCCCAAATCTGTGCCTCGACACAATCCTGTCTCTGAGCTCTGCAGGAAGTTCCTTCGACCTCATGGCTTGGTTTTTGCTCTGATATGCATTGTCAGCTGTGAGACCTTATATAGACAGGTGTGTACCTTTCCAAATCATGTCCAATCAATAATTGAATTTAACACAGGTGGACTCAAATCAAGGTGTAGAAACATCTTAAAGATGATCAAGAGAAATGGGAGGCACCTGAGCTAAATTTCAAGTGTCATCGCAAAGGGTATGAATACTTATGTCAATGTGATATTTCAGTTTTTATTTATAATAAATTTGCAAAACTTTCTAAAATCCTGTTTTCTCTTTGTCATTATGGGGTAATGAGTGTAGATTGATGAGGGAAAAAATGAATTTAAACGATTTCAGCATAAGGCTGCAACATAACAAAATGTGAAAAAAGTGAAGGGGTCTGAATACTTTCTGAATGCACTGTATGTGTGCAGAGTACTAAAGTGAGATTTCGATTTTCTTTTTCAAACATATATGTTGTGGTTTGGAAAAATAGTTCAGTAAAATAAAAAAGAACAGATAAAGAACGCAATGTACAATGAATGACTCAAACAAACAAACTGACCACGACCTTTCCTCCGTCGCTCATCCACCCACCAACACCTCCCACAACAATCAGTATTTATTTCTTTTCCTGATGTTAATGAAGTGGGTTTATGAATTGGTATGTATTGCAAACCATAGCTAACTGCAAGTTGGCTGTGGATCAGACTACGCGGCTGATCGGGTGGGTGTGGCACCGAGCATGTGGGTGTGGCACCGAGCATGTGGGTGTGGCACCGAGCATGTGGGTGTGGCATCTCGTTACATTAACCTTCTACAGCTGGATGGAAACAGTCAACACAGAGCAGCTGGACAATGCCATCTGCTCTGCCCATTGGACCACTTACAAAAGTGTGAAACATGGGTGGGGTGGGGTGGGGGGGGGGGGGGGCGGTGAGGCTTAAAGATTACTTTCTTGGTTTGCCCGATAACTTTTCTTGAAAACCTGGGCATCAGAGTCGCTGCACCCTTCCCTACCATATCCGGGAAGAATGGTGAAGAATGGCATCATCAACGTGGGTTTTACATTCCTTATTCTTAGTGATCATCTTCTCAAGGCAAATGAACTCCCAGGACAAAAATATTCAAAAGACATGTTTATGTTAGCAACAACAGTTAACTATAAACACATGAAGCGGAATTGTGTTTACATTGTAAATCCTGGTTATGTTTCCTTTTTTGCCTCTGCCCCTGAAGGTGGTCGGAGACTTTTTGTTTTCAGGTTGTCTGTCTGTCCATCCGTCCGTCCGTCCGTCCGGGCTAAACCTCGTTTTTCTCAGCAACCACATGTCCGATTGAGACGAAACTTTCAGGGTAGGAGTGACATCCATGCAGAATGTTTTTATAATAATTGTGATGTCATATGTCACGTGGTATGGCAGCCATCTTGGATTAAATGCAAATAATTAAAAAATTGTTTTTTAGAAACTGCTGAATGGAAAAATTTGAAACTTGGCGCATTGTCAAGTACTCCCACTGGGGAACAAAAGCCTGATAATGACGACATCATAGGTGAAGTGGTATACCAGCCAAAAATGTTTTAACCAAATTCCTTATCCTAAAAATCTGAAATTGCATGCACATGATCTATGACACATTTGTATTGAAATGTTAAATTTATGACATCATACGTCACATGGTTTGGCAGCCTATTGGATTTAACCTAAAACCTTTAAAAAACATCTCCCAAACCACCAAATCGATTGACTCGACACTTTAGGTGTGTCATTGATTAGGCATGGTGATTAAAAGATGATCACAAAAACATCATTGGTCACATGGTGTGGCAGCCATATTGGATTGTAGGAAAATATTAAATAATTATATCTCTGAAACCGCTTACCTTTTCGATGCGAAATTTTACAAATACCATCTAACACCATTGCTGCATATAATTTGAAAAGGATGACGTCGTAGCTCACGTGGTTTTGCAGCCATCTTGGATGGAAAAATGAACCTTAAACGATCAACACGAAACTTCACAAACGCGATCCCCTACCTAGACATATGCAGAGTGTGCATGTTTTTTTTTTTTATACATAATCGAGGCTCGTGAAAGAGCTAACATTTATCACACAAACAAATCAAACAGACAAACAAACAAAGTATATAAAAAGGGAAGCGGTAGACAAGATGGGGAGAGAAGAGGAAGCACACAAACACAACATTTGAGAGCAGGGACATCGGGAGATGTGTGGGAGGGAGAGGGCTTGGGGGGAGGAGGCGTGGGAAAGGGGGGGGGGGGTGGGAGAAGTATAAAACACAAGGACACGAAGGACTTCCAGGACAGAGGTTGGTATTTTAAAAAAGTGGATTTGGGGTGAAATTAGCGGGGGTAGAAAAGATCAAGGTTTTGGATGGGGGAAGATAAGAGATGGTGGTGAACAGCTGTTTTAAAGACCTGGAGGGAGGAGTGGGATTGAAGAGAGTGAGGGAGTTTGTTCCAGAGGCGGGAAAAAAGAGGAATGAAGGAGTGAAGGTGAGCAGAGAGTCTTGATTTTGGCAGTTTAACCACAAGAGGGTTGCAGGCAGATCTTGTGCGACCTATAGGAATATTTGGGGGGACAGAGCACAGAGAGAGCTGGGGGAGCAAGGTCGGAGAGGAGTCGGTAGAAGACAGAAAGACCACCAACCTGTCTGCAGTGAGTGAGTGAAAGGCCCTCGGAGATAGCTTCATCACAGGAGATTCCAATGATTCTTAACGCTTTGGTTTCAACAGCATGAAGACGAGCTAGGTGTGAGGCAGGAGCACCAGCCCAGAGGGGAGAGCAGTATTCCATTGAGCTGCGGATGAAAGCCTTGTATGTGGTGAGGAGCTCAGGTGTGCCAAGGAAGGACTTGCACGACGGAGGATGCCCAGTCGGCGACTGGCTTTGGAAGCCAGATTTGAAATGTGGTTTTCCCAGGAAAGATCATGGCAGATAGTGAGACCCAAAAGCTTGAGTGACAGAACTTCTTGGAGAGGATTATTCAGAAAGTGGATGGGAGGGTTGTCCAGTCGGTCTTTTCGGAGAGACATCGTAAGAGTGTGAGATTTGTCAGGATTGAAAGACATGTTCCACTTGTTTGCCCAGTCTGTGATTTTGTCCAGGTCTGCAGAGAGTGAGGAGGCTGCAGACTGCCGATCTGAGGGATGAGGAATGGAGCGGCAGAGAGTGTAGTCATGAGCAAAGAGATAGAGAGGATTTTCAAGAGAGTCGGAGAGATCATTGACGAAGACCAGAAAAAGCACAGGGCCCAGAACACTGCCTTGGGGAACTCCAGCCTGAACAGGAAGAGGAGATGAGAGAAACCCATTCAGGGCCACACGTTGCCTACGACTAGAGAGGAAGTCCGCCAGCCATGCATGGAGATTTCCATGGATACCAAAAGAGGAGAGTTTGGTGAGCAGAGCGGGGTGCCAGACCGTATCGAAGGCACGTGAAATGTCGAGGGAGACAGCTCTAATTTCCTGTTTGGCATTGAGGACCTCCATCCATTGTTAAGACAGCAGAAGCAGCATGTCCAGAGTAGAGTGACCTGGTCTGAAACCAAATTGATGATCAGAGATCAAGCCATTGGAGAAGAGGAAAGGTTTCATATCCGAAGCAATGATGGATTCCATGACTTTGTTGATAATTGGGAGAAGGCTGATTGGTCTGTAGTTGCTAGGATCTGTTTTTGCACCTTTTTTGTGTAAGGTCATATGGTCATATGGTTTTTAAGGTCATATGTCACGTGGTGTGGCAGCCATGTTAGCTTGAAAGCCGATATTTAAAAAAATCCCTTCTCTGAAACTGCTTCACCGATCGATGTGAAACCTGTCATGGCTCGTGAAAATGTGATACTTGAAAACAGCTGAAGGGATTTAATTCAAACTTGTTTGTTTTTAGGACAGTGAACGCGGGCATCAACCCATTGTGGGACTATGCAGAGGCATATTGGCGGCACAGTCGCATTTCTCTAGCTTATGCCTCCATTGACGAAGTCGCCGGAGGCATTACATTTTCAGGTGTCCATCCGGCTGTCCATCCGTCCATCCGTCCGTCCGTGATAGGTTTTTGTTACCGCGATAACTTGAGAACAGCTGAAGGGATCTTAGTCACACTTGATGTAGGTATGTATAATGAGGTAAAGATGAACTGATTAGATTTTGAGGTCACGAGGTCAAAGGCCAAAGGTCAAGGGTCATGTTAGGTAAAAATCCTGTTACCGTGATAACTTGTGAACCAGTGATGGGATTCTGACAAATTTGGTACAGTTATGTAGAATGATGTAACAACGACCTGATTAGATTTTGGGGTCAAGAGGTCAAAGGTCAAAGGCCAAAGTCTGTAGTATGTCTATAACTTGAGAGCGGATGAAGTGATCTAATTCAAAACTTGGTACAGGTATTATAATGATGTAAAGGTTAACTAATTAGAATTTGTGGTCAAGAAGTCAAAGGTCAAAGACTGTAATAGGTCTATAACTTGAGAACGGCTGGCTGAAGTGATCTAATTCAAACTTGGTACAGATATGTATAATGATGTAAAGATGAACTGATTAAATTTTGAGGTCAAGAGGTCATAGGTCATTGCAGGTAAAAATGTCATAACTTTAGAACAGCTGAATGGATTTAAATCAAACTTGATACAAGTATTATAATGGTGTAATAATGTGGGGTGAGGCATATCGGTCGACGTTGTGACATCGAAGAGTGTCGTTCTAGTTTCTACTTACATCCAGACTCGAGGAACAGATTCAAAGATGATGAACACAAACGTTCAATATTCAAAGTATGTTAAAATTAAAATGAAATTTGTGCAAATTGTATGAGTATAATCTCCAGTGAGTGAGGATCATTGAAACTCTGTTGCACGAATAATCCAGTGACCAAGTAAATTACAGTTATTAAACTGGAAAGAGCAATCAGAGATTGCAGACGCTTGCCAGGACGGGTTTTCAGGGATTTTAAAGGCTTTTGTGTGAAAAAATATGGCAGCCGAACCCCGTGACCGATGACGTCATTTTTTTCTTCACCAATTGATCCCTAGATGATGCTCAAGAAATTTTATTTTGATCGGATAAAGTTTTGTACTTTTCGAATTATGACGTCATAATGGAGGCACCTATGACATCATCATTAACATATTGTTATGGTTTTGCAATAAAGGACACCCCCTCTAGTTAATTACACGACAACATGTAGCCTGCATTAGTCAGTTATTTCTTATTAAATGTAAAGATTAGCTCCCTTTCCATTGTTAGTAATTAAAGCAGATATGCGTTGAGTTAGGCAGGATTCCAACCCCCTTCGTATGGTTGAACGAAGATGCTGGTTCGTGGGTGGGGAAGAACAGTCCACGTGATCAACCGCGACAGTGGTAGGCGGGGCATAAAATCTTCCTAAAGTAGGTGGGGAATAAGGCCTTCCAAAGGGAGGCGTGGAATGAGACCTTCCAGGGGTGAAGCGGGGCGCAATGACTGCACGTGACTGGCAGTGACCAATGGTAAGCCGTGGAACCTTCCCGAAGGAGGTGGGGGGGGGGGGGGGGGGGATGACCGCACGTGACCAACCTCGGGAGGCCGTGGAACTTTCTGGAGAGACATTCCACCCAATAAAGGTCCGTGCCGATCGTTATTCGGCTCTTTCTCCTCGTTCGTTCTTCCAGCTGGCTGTCCTATGTGCTGGTTCGTCCGTGCTGCGCTTCTCCTTCGTTCTCGAGCTGGTTCGTCATCCGAGCTGCGCTTCTCCTTCGTCCTTGAGCTGGTTCCGCATCCGTGCTGACCTGACCTTCAAGCGGTGGATCATCCTCCGTGCAATCCTCCTTCGTGCTGCCTGCCCGGATCGAACCATGCGCCACGCGCGGGAACCCCCAGACTCGAGGAGCGTCCGCACGGTCACCAGTGCGAGTCTAACCAGTGTATGATTCACCCCATGTGTGAGTGTGCAAGGCACCTATGTTTGGTTTTACAGACTTGGCATTTAATATGGGATTTTTTTTTTTTCTTGACTTCGGTTTAATTTCTTAACTCAGTATATCAATCTGGTGAGTTTCTTTTACACTTTGGTGATTTATTTGTTAAAAGAACCATGTCACTGATTGTCTGTCGCAGCAAGAAGTCAACAACAGGATTATATCACATGTGACGTGGCAAAATGTACGGACAGGTGCATTTGATGATTGGCTTCACAGTCGGGTATACAAGGGTTGTTGCATTCTGTATTAATGGAAAACAACTGCTGCACATCTCCAAAAGTTATTGCCGCTTCCTCTGGAGATGGTCCGTCAACTCGACAATGCTGTTTGTCATGGAGTGGTGGCTTTACGAAATTACGGCATGAAACAGCGTGCTCAGCAGTATGGCATCATTCAAGGTCAGGTGTCAAAGATCCTGAAACGAAATGCTCAGAGGGGTGTCCCTACTCCAATACCGAGGCCAGGACGTCCCCGCAGAACCACAAGGAGGGATGATCGCCAGCTGCACCGGTTAGTCCGCAATGGCCGTACCAAGTCAGCTAATCGGCTTAGGGCTGAGTGGCAGCAACTGACAAATGTGCCTGTATCCAGAAGGCTAGTCAACCAACGACTGGTTCAAGCAGGCTATCGTGCCAGGCGTCCCCTGAGAAAGCCACGCCTGACCAGATAACACCACCAGCGCCGATTGCAGTGGGCCAGAGAGCACCGTCAATGGCAGCCAGGACACTGGAATCACGTGATCTTCAATGACGAGTCTAGATTTCTGGTCTATCGTCAAGATGGCCGCGTCCGAGTGCGCCGACAAGTGCATGAAGCCTACAACAAAGATTGTGTAGTGCCAATAGTCCAAGCTGGAGGTGGTGGGGTGACCGTTTGGGCTGCTTTTCATGCAGGGGACAAAACTGACCTGGTTGTTCTGAATGGAAACCTGAACCAGTTCAAGTACAGGGCCATTCTGGAAGAAACATTGCTTCCATTTGCTCGTGCAGCCTTTCCAGGAAACTTTGTCTTCCAAGATGACAATGCACGGCCTCATCGTGCTCGCATGATCCAACACTTTCTTGCTGACCGTGGTGTAGAGCATATGGTGTGGCCTGCCATGTCCCCGGATATGAATCCGATCGAGAACTTGTGGGCAGAATTAACGCGTCAAATCGACCACTTGGGCCAGCAGCTGACCTCTGTGCGTTAATTGCAGCAGGCTATTGTCACTGCATGGCAAGCGATTCCTGTCCAAACCTTGGCAAATCTCGTGAACAGCATGCCTCAACGTGTACGTGCTCTCCTGAATGCTCGTGGGGGTTACACGAAGTACTGAACTGTAATTTTACTGTCTGTAATCCCAGTCGTAATTTAACTTTTGTTTTTGTTAAAAAAATCTTTGGCTAATGTGCAAAATAAAGAGATACTTCTGGAAAACGTACAGAAGTTTAACACAGTACTGTCCGTGAATTGAGTTCGATATCAGTTTACATCACTTTCAAGGATCAATTTATTTGTTTCCAAATGTCAAATGTGGTTTTTGTTTCTTTTAAAGGTCACATTAACAAAATCTAGAATAATTTCAACATAATTCCAATGAACATTTGGTTCTAAGACATCTTGAAAAGTAAGTTCACCCCCACAAAAAAAAATATTCCATGTTAAATGCAAAGTCTGTATATATATATATATATATATATATATATATATATATATATATATATATATATATATATATATATATATATATATATATATATATATATATATATATATATATATATGTATATATATATATATATATATATATTGTTGCGGATATGAGGATTGCATTTTTTTGATTGTGTGTATTGTGGTGGTAAATTGTTGTGTAACATTGGTTGGATATGGCCCCTCCTGCCTCCGCTCCGGAGTTGTGTAAAGGTAAAAAGGGCGTCTCGGTCGTTAATTCCATGAAACACCACATTGAAGGACCCGATAAAAACCTTGTTCAGTAGCTTATATCTTATGTGTTTTATAGTAAGGCCTTGTCTTCCATTAGAATAATACTCCATTGCACCGAATCAATTAAGAATAGCTCCCCTTCAATACTTCCATTTCCCAGCCAAACTCTCCATCTGCGGGTAAAGCAGTTCACAAGCGTGGGGTGCACGCCCTCTCATTTCGCTGCGATAGTGAATATGTGCTCCGTGCTCTGTTTGAACAGGAGGGGCGGGGTCGCCAGGGAGAGGCAAGCCCAGGGCATGCCACGAAGGGCGGGGCTGTTCAGCCCCATGCCCAAATAAGGAAACAAGCCCGTGGCTCGCCACGAGGGGCGTGCCGTCGGCGCCATGCCCAAATAAGGAGACAAGTCCGTGGGATTACCATACAAGGTCACGAAACAGAGCACGGGGGGGGGGGGGGGGGGAGGGCGGTACCAAAACCGAGGAGGGCGTGTCAGACCCGCGCTGAAGGTTTGGACAGAAGGGTGCAACGATCGCTGGGACAAGCTAGACGAGAGATACGGCAGATGAGTCCAGGTGCGTAAGAGGGTTGGCAGTCCACTGGGAGAGAGTTCAGAGTGGCACCGGAGTTGCGTGAGAGATACGAAAAGCCTTTGACAAAGAGCCGCTTCAACCAGCCCCATTTCAACCAGCGAGTGACCCTGCCGGCGTGCGCTGTAAAGCCGAATACAAGGAGCTGCCGGCGTGCGCTGTAAAGCCGAATACAAGGAGCTGCCGGCGTGCGCTGTAAAGCCGAATACAAGGAGCTGCCGGCTCCTCGCTTCCCGCCCGGAGTGGACCTGCTCGCTGTGCCCTGTGATCCCACCTGCTCATCCCTCCAAACGATTCCTACCCTTCCATCCATTTGCGTACGTGAGTTTGTTTTGTTCGTGCTGTCCTGGGTAGGTAATTAAGTCCGTATAAGCTAGTAATTTTCACTGTGTCACCTGCGTTTTCATGTCACCTGTAAATAATCGTGACTGCTCTTTTTGCTTATGTGTGTGTAAATAATAAACCCCGTTACTCTTCTGTACGTCTTCTTCTTCTTCCTCTTTGCATTCGTCGTCTTAGTCTTTTCCACATTGAATATCTGTGGCGCGATACGGCCAACGTTTGGGTGAATCGGGTTTAGTCAGGGAACAACTGTTCGGCCACGGTGCCTTCGCTCGGCAAACAACATCCTTATTCGCGGAATGTAACAATTGGTGTCTGGGAGTGAGATTCGAGGCCCGAACCAAATTTTTAAAAACATCTAGGAAAAAATTTGGTCAAAATTTGGAGCTGCTGGAAATTTGTGTTGTTTTAAAGCAAAACCCGAATTTTGAAATCGCGCCATGGCTGGTCAAGGCGACGGGATGTCGGTGGGAGAGATAAACGGGGTAGAATCGACCCAGGACCTCGGGGAAATGTATGTGGATGAAAGAGAGGGGGAGAAAAATGGCAATGTGGTTGCGGAGGTTTCAGACACGCAAAATGGCGCCTTTGCGCACGAGGTTGCAGCAGCACCAAATTGCGCCGCGCACGTGACCGCAGCGGCCACGCCCGCGGCGCCGATGAACTGGGTGCATTTTCTGGCACAAATGAGGGCCTCTATGGAAGAGTCAATGTATAATTGGAAGAGGGACACCATGTCAGACGAATCCGGGTGTGATCTGGAAAAATTGAGGGAGGAATCCAGGTGTGAAGTGGAAAAACGGATAGCAGAGGCAAAAAGGGATAATAAAAAAATGATGGAGGACATGAGGCGCGAGTCGGGCGGGGTCCCAAGGGTGCACGACGAGGTAACGCGGGTCGAGAAGCACTGGGTGAACGAAGTTGAGAAAAGCACGGGTAACTGGACCGGGGTAGAAATCGCGACACGGGGTTTGGAGCAGCCGGCGACCGCTGAGGTAGAGGAGGGTGTTTTATTAAAGCCAGCGGTCGTCGAGGTGAATAAAGAAAAAGTGCTGGGAATTAAAATTGAAGAGATGACGGAGGTAGCCCGGGAATTGCAGGGAGAAATGGAAAATGTGCAAGGTCTGTGCTCAACTCATAATGGTGTGCTTACTAACCAAATAAAGAGTGTGCAGGTGTGCGTGGAGAAAAGGATCCCCCAGGTGAGTCGTGCTGTATATTGTGCGGGTAGATTTTGTAAGAGGATGTTTGGCGACAAAAGAATTTTCGCGTGCTTGGGATCGAGGAGGCATCCGGGCGTTGGTGAAGGGTCCCGTGTGAGTGGAAATGGCACGCGTGTGAAAAAAAAGTGTGCGTCAAGGGGTGAGCGTGTTACGAAGCGCAAGTGTGATACCGAGTGCGAGCGAGAATGCACGTCGGGGTGTACGGAGTGTGACACAGGGAGTGAGAGCAATAAGGAGTGTACATGCAAGGGTGAGTGTGACACGGAGAGTAAGGTGGTGGTGGAACGTGTGCGAGGAAGCACACCTGAGTTGGTGGTAGCGCGAGTGTGGGAGAGCCCATCTGAGCGCGTTAATGGGTGGATGCCAGAGTGCACGCCCATGGTGAGTGTTATGGAGGACGTAACGGAGGAGAGGTGTGGAACGAGGTGTGCGAACGGCGAGTGTGCGCAAGAGGTGTGGTGTGTAACGGGGAGAGCGTTGGTGGAATGTACGGACGGCGTTGTAGCACCGAGCTCGGTGAGGGTGAAAGGGGTAGCATATGCGTGTGAGCATGCAGGTGAAGCATCGACGGTAACCGGGTTAGCGGTTAGAGCGACGGATAGCCGATGCGAGCACTCGGGGCGCGGTGTGCTTTGTTGGATGCAGGGCCCGGCGCGGATCGAAGCTGCGTCATTTCTCTTCGAAGCGTCGTTGCCGATTCGGGCTTGGCCCCGCCCTGCACGGTCGAGTCCGGGCCTTGGCGGGCGAGGCGACCGGTACGGTTCAAGGGCAAGTGGGAGGAAGCGGAACGGTGCCCCCTCGTGGGGACGGGGTTCCGACCGGGGGAGATTGAGCCATCGGGCCCGGGACCGCAAGGTGCCGCGCCGAGATGGTGCGTGGAATCTCGGCCCGACCAAACCACCTCCCTTGAACCGAAAGCCGGACGGATTCAACCTGCAGGCGACCAAACCACCCGAATTCATTGCTCGGCTTTGCGAAGCCGAGATTAATGATGTCATGACGCACCGAGGCTAGGATATAGCGGACTGTGATGATGGTGATAGTGATAGTGATATGATACGAAATTTAGAATAGTGAGTAGAATTGGCAGTAATTGGAAAATTTTTGATTGGTTGGAATTTGGTAAGCAAAATTGATAGTGGGACGTCCCCGATGTGGTGGGATGGCCAATCCACCATCCCTCACAGCGGGGGGCAAAGGAGCACTAGATTTATGGGGTTTATGGCAGTGTAAGCTCGCCGAGGGAGGGTTTGGATAATGTGTAGGGACCTAGAAGATGACCTTAGGTGACGTTAAGATTAGGTAGTGACAATGACACCTGTAGTGGGGACGCAGAGAGGGTAGTGTGGATGATAATGACGAGGGAGCGCAATAGTTTAAAGGGGCGACTGGGAAGCGCAAGTTTCAGAGGGGAGTAGTTAGATGAGATGATGCCGTGTGTTTGAGGATTGGAAGTGTATTGTGAAAAGTGTGTAAGGAACAGGTGAGATTGCACAGGTGTGCAACTGAACAGGTGTATGGAGCAGTGTTTGAGTGAGTAGTGGTGATTGCATGTGGTGTTGACCAAATGGTCCAGGAAGGAAGGAGGGTGCAGGTGGCACCAGGTGTGAGTGCACAGGTGTGCACCAACAGGTGTATGAAATAAATGGTTGTGTGAAATACATGGAATGTGGAATACATGGAGTGTGGAGTATATGGAGTATTGGAATGGATGGTCGTGGAGTGAGTATGGTGAAACTATGGAGTGGAGTGGATGGTGCGAAGGTGTGAATGGGGGAAGGATGGACCCCCATCACGAATACCCGGGGCGGGTAGTGTAAGTGTTAGGTAGACGGTATAGGTAAATTGTGGTTGGATATTGGCATCTGTGGTGCGTGGTGGAAGAATGGTATTTGGATGGGTGCATTAGTGTTGTGGAAATGGCTGGGCGTGTAGCCTGTTAGTGTGTGTAGTTGGTTTGGGCACTCCACCACTGTGAGGATGTCGGCCAGGTGAGGCCGCAGGTGGGCTCTGGGAGCCGGTAGTTGTGGATGGGGCCCGAGGATCCGGAGGACGGACCCGGGTAGCCCAGTGCCAGAGGGCACCGAGTGGGGTGACAGAGCCAGGAGGGGCCTTCCCCAGTTAGTTAGGTTAGGGTGAGGAGCTAGGTAAGCTCGGGTGGCAACTACAGTGGTGGAGGTGTGCAGGTGGGTAGACCTGCTGGGAGAGCTGCACGACCCAGCCCAGAAATTGTGCAAGGGCACCGGGAGATGAATCGGGGGAGTGAGACCCCAAATTGAGAAGCACCACAGTTTGGTCAATGGGAATTGGTTTTTAGAACCCATAGTGTAAGATGGCCAATGAATTGGCAGGGAAAGACCCCGGGTAGAGTAAAGTGTGTTAATGTCATTTAGAGGATAGTTAGGATTGAAGTCTCCTCGCACCATCTACATCCACTCACCTGAGGTGACAGGTACTCCACACCATGCCAGGTTGTTTTTGTTATTTTTATTGGTGCAAATGTTTGGAATGTGAGACGCATCATGACGTGGGTGTGACATTGTGCTTTGTTGTTCCATCTCTTCCTCCTTATGAGGATTGATGATGAATTGGGTGATGGCAAATTTTGAAGTAGAGGGATTGTGAAGACGAATTTGGTATAGGGGAAATATGGGGAAGACGTGACGGTAGCGACGGATTGGTAATGTGTAGATTTTGTACATATGGGGTAAGGGCAAGGGTAGTGTAGGTGACAGGGGGGTGATGTACAGTAGGGACGAGCTTTCTCACTTCGCCCTCCGTACGCATTTCACCTGGCATTGCCTTATTGATGTGTACCCTTGTGACCTTAACCCTCGCTCATCTGTCTTCCCCCCTTTGTCTCCCACATGAGGACCTGAGCGCCACTGGGCGCCGAGGGGAGCGTGCGTGAGTCGGCCATTGTGCTCCCGGAACTCCCAGAACCAGCTGTCTGCATCGATGCACCACATTATGGACCACATGTCTGTGGCCGAGCACCACTGATGGACCCCATGGGTTGGGGCATGGCCCCTCTGCTGGAACCGGCCATGAGGGCCCGAAATCTTGCTGGTGGACCTTGATCACAGGGCACCGATGCCCCACAGGTGAACCACACTAGTCGGCCCTGTGGGCCATAAATAAAATAAATAAAAATGGACACGTTGGGTGCATTTTATTGCAAATAGGCCGCCAGCAAAGGAAAATGACAACATCTGGAAGAAATAATAATAGCCAGCAGAGGGAGCCGAAGAGCAAGAGACCACCTGCAGGGTTAGGGGTTGTTGAGTTTATTTTTAGGCATTGAACTGTGGTGACTGCACCGATTGGTGCTTGAGGGTGTATTGGTGCATTATGGGTGCTTTCATGGTGCATCGATGCAGAGCAGACTGTCTCCCCCCCCAGTAAGAACAATTACAGGTCCTGGGTTGCGTTTTGTAAATAAAATAGCGTAACTGTAAATAATGCTCCCCACCGTCAGTGTGTAGTTTGAAGACCATTCCGCAATTCGGTTAACTGTGGGCGTGAGTCTGTTAGGCAGGGTGCAATGGAGCAGCGGGACATATTTATCTATGTTTTAAAACTGTCGCACTCAGTGTCAGGTTAAAAGTAGAGGGAACTACACCTACGTGTCACACTAAATTAAAGTTATGGGTGCCTAAGAGGAGGAGGGTGCAGTGTTGCGGATATGAGGATTGCATTTTTTTGATTGTGTGTATTGTGGTGGTAAATTGTTGTGTAACATTGGTTGGATATGGCCCCTCCTGCCTCCGGAGTTGTGTAAAGGTAAAAAGGGCGTCTCGGTAGTTAATTCCATGAAACACCACATTGAAGGACCCGATAAAACCCTTGTTCAGTAGCTTATATCTTATTATGTGTTTTAGAGTAAGGCCTTGTCTTCCATTAGAATAATACTCCATTGCACCGAATCAATTAAGAATAGCTCCCCTTCAATACTTCCATTTCCCAGCCAAACTCTCCATCTGCGGGTAAAGCAGTTCACAAGCGTGGGGTGCACGCCCTCTCATTTCGCTGCGATAGTGAATATGTGCTCCGTGCTCTGTTTGAACAGGAGGGGCGGGGTCGCCAGGGAGAGGCAAGCCCAGGGCGCGCCACGAAGGGCGGGGCTGTTCAGCCCCATGCCCAAATAAGGAAACAAGCCCGTGGCTCGCCACGAGGGGCGTGCCGTCGGCGCCATGCCCAAATAAGGAGACAAGCCCGTGGGATTACCATACAAGGTCACGAAACAGAGCACGGGGGGGGGGGGGGGGCGGTACCAAAACCGAGGAGGGCGTGTCAGACCCGCGCTGAAGGTTTGGACAGAAGGGTGCGACGATCGCTGGGACAAGCTAGACGAGAGATACGGCAGATGAGTCCAGGTGCGTAAGAGGGTTGGCAGTCCACCGGGAGAGAGGTTAGAGTTGCACCGGAGTTGCGTGAGAGATACGAAAAGCCTTGGACAAAGAGCCGCTTCAACCAGCCCCGTTTCAACCAGCGAGTGACCCTGCCGGCGTGCGCTGTAAAGCCGAATACAAGGAGCTGCCGGCGTGCGCTGTAAAGCCGAATACAAGGAGCTGCCGGCTCCTCGCTTCCCGCCCGGAGTGGACCTGCTCGCTGTGCCCTGTGATCCCACCTGCTCATCCCTCCAAACGATTCCTACCCTTCCATCCATTTGCGTACGTGAGTTTGTTTTGTTCGTGCTGTCCTGGGTAGGTAATTAAGTCTGTATAAGCTAGTAATTTTCACTGCGTCACCTGCGTTTTCATGTCACCTGTAAATAATCGTGACTGCTCTTTTTGCTTATGTGTGTGTAAATAATAAACCCCGTTACTCTTCTGTACGTCTTCTTCTTCTTCCTCTTTGCATTCGTCGTCTTAGTCTTTTCCACATTGAATATCTGTGGCGCGATACGGCCAACGTTTGGGTGAATCGGGTTTAGTCGGGGAACAACTGTTCGGCCGCGGTGCCTTCGCTCGGCAAACAACATCCTTATCCGCGGACCGTAACAATATATATATATATATATATATATATATATATATATATATATATATATATATATATATATATATTGTTGTGGATATGAGAATGTTTTTTTTTTTTATTGTTGTGGTAAAATGTTGTTGTAAAAGGTTGTTGTAAAATATCACCCCTCCTCCCTCCGTTTGTGGTTGTATAAAGGTCAAAGGGCGTTCCCGTAGTTAGTCCATAAAACATACATGCAGGACACGATATATCTTTTTTGACAGTTATATCCTTATTATGTGTATTAGTGTAAGGCTGTGTCTTCCATTAATTGAAATACTCCATTGCACCAGTGAAAGAGATAGATTCCCTTCATTCCCACTCCCAAAACTTCCATTCCCATTCCCAAAACCTCCCTTCCAATTGCCTTCCGCATTTTGGGCGGTTTTCTTCAACCACCATTGGCCACGAGGTAGGGTTGGGGAAGAAAGGCGTGTCTCCACCTCGTCATAGAGGGGAGGAGTGAGCCAGCCCCACTCGACCAACCATGAGCCAGGGGTTCGGCTAGAGAGGGCGGAGGAAGAGCGATCGGGGAGGTTCGCAAAGGTTGAGGGGCGGGGGCCTATATAACCCAAGGCAGGGCGTGTCCAGGGAGAGATGCGTTTTTACAGAGGAGAGCAGAAGACAGAAAGGCCTGGGGTTGGTCGCAAGGAGTTGGTCTGAGTTGGTCTGAGTTGGTCTGAGTCGGTTGCCAGAGGAGGGTCAGTGGTTGCGTTGGTTGCGGTGGTAAGGATTCGGTGGTCAGTTGGTTGCGGTGAGGAGTCGGTGGTGAGGAGTGAGAGAAACAAGAAAGAGTTGAGGGTTTGGACCAGACGAGTGGGACAAGGCCTGGCAAAGCACGCGACGTAAACAGCAGCCAAAACAGCAGCGTGGGGCCTGGCCTGAACGGCGGCTGCTAAACGCGCCGGTTGTGCTGCGGGACCCCCTTGGACCTCCCTCTCTCTCCAGCCATCCACATCCTGCCATTCCTGCAATTCCCCGCGTGAGGCAGTGTCTTTTGTTTGTTCTGTCCTGGGTTAATTAAGTCTGTAGATAAGCTAGTATTTGCACTGTGTCACCTGCGTCTTATGTGTTGTAAATAAAACTTGATTGCTCCTTTTTGCTTGTGTGTGTAAATAATAAACCCCATTACTCGTCTGTACGTCTTCTCGTTTTATTCCTTTTTCCTCTTGCATTGCGTCGCCTTTGTCTTTTCCCTATTGGGCAGCTGTGGTGTGATACGGCCAAGGTTCTGGGTGAATCGGGTGAGTCAGGGATGCTGTTAGGTCGCGGTTAAATACACCACCGCTCGGTCATCATAACATCTAAACCGCGATCTGTAACAATTGGTTGTCAGGAGTTGGATTCGGACCTGGGACTAAATTTGTTAGGCCCAAATTTTGGAACACCAATTGTGTTATTCAGTAACAATTGGTGTCTGGGAGTGAGATTCGGGGCCCGAACCAAATTTTTTTTTTTTTAAACATCTAGAAAAAATTTGATCAAAATTTGGAGCGGCCGAAATTTGTTTTGTTTTATAAAACCCGAATTTTGAAATCGCGCCATGGCTGGTCAAGGCGATCGAATGCCGGTGGGTGAGCTAGAGGAGGGGTTAGGAGTAACCCAGGATCAAATGGAGGGGAGCAATGAGGAGGCGGTTGAGGGAGTATCAGACGCACAAGATGGCGTCCTCGCGCACGTGGGTGTAGCGGCACCAAATTTTGCCGCGCCCGTGACCGAAGCAGCACCAAATTGCGCTGCGCACGTGGTCGCGGCAGCCGAGCCGGAGATACCAGGGTACATGCGATTTTTTATGGACCAATTGATGGCAAAAATGGATGCTCGGAGTGAGCAAATTGAAGCAACAATAAACGGAATGAGGGCCGATAGGGAGAAAAGGGAGCAGAGGGACAGAGACCGCAAGTTGGGTGAAAGGGTCCCAGGGGTGCACGAGGAGGTAAAGCGGGTCGAAAAGCGCTGGTTGAGCGAAGCGGAGGAAAGCACGGGTACAATGACGGGGGTAGAAATCGCGACCCGGGGTTTGGAAAAGCCGGCGACCGATGAGGTAGAGGGAATTTTATTAAAGCCAACGGTCGTCGAGGTGAACAAAGAAATTATGGGTATAGTTGAAATTGGAGAGACCGGGGACTTAAAGTTAAAAGAGCAACAATCGGAGGAAGGAATGGAAATTGCTCAAAGTCTAAATGCACATCCTGATGCTGTACTCGCTAATCCAAATGGAAGTTTGCAGGTTTTGGTGCAGGGAGGAAGAAGAACCCCGAAGGTGAGACGTGCTGTATATTGTGCGGGTAGATTTTGTAAGAGGATGTTTAGCGACAAAAGAATTTTCGCGCGCTTGGGATCGAGGAAGCATCCGGGCGTTGGTGAAGGGTCCCGTGTGAGTGGAAATGGCACGCGTGGGAGAAAAAAGTGTGCGTCGGCGAGTGGGTGTGCTATAAAGTGTGGGAGTGAAACCGAGTGCGAGCGAGAATGCACGTCGGGGTGTACGAAGTGTGACACGGAGAGTAAGGTGGTGGTGGAACGTGTGCGAGGAAGCACACCTGAGTTGGTCATGGCGCGGGTGTGGGAGAGCCCATGTGAGCGCGTTAGTGGGTGGATGCAAGAGTGCACGCCCATGGTGAGTGTTACGGAGGACGTAACGGAGGAGAGGTGTGGACCAAAGTGTGCGCGAGAGGTGTGGTGTATAACAGGGAGAGCGTTGGTGGAATGTACGGACGGCGTTGGAACGCCAGGTTTTGTGAGGGTGAAAGGGGTAGCGTATGCTTGTAAGCATGCAAGTAAAGCATCGACGTTAACCGGGTTAGTGGTTAGAGCGACGGATAGCCGATGCGAGCACTCGGGGCGTGGGGTGCTTTGTTGGGTGCGAGGCCCGGCGCGGATCGATGCTGCGTCGCTTCTCTTCGAAGCGTCGTTGCCGATTCGGGCTTGGCCCCGCCCCGCACGGTCGAGTCCGGGCTTTGTCGGGCGAGGCGACCGGTCCGGTTCGAGGGCGAGTGGGAGGAAGCGGAACGGTGCCCCCTCGTGGGGACGGGGCTCCGACCGGGGGAGATTGAGCCATCGGGCCCGGGACCACAAGGTGCCGCGCCGAGATGGTGCGTGGAATCTTGGTCCAACCAAACCACCTCCCTTGAACCGAAAGCCGGACGGATTCAACCTGCAGGCAACCAAACCACCCGAATTCATTGCTCGGCTTTACGAAGCCGAGTTTAATGATGTCATGACGCACCGAGGCTAGGATATAGCGGACTGTGATGATGGTGATCGTGATAGTGATAGTGTTTTGGACCCAAAATTAGAGAAAAGTAAATTTGATGATTGGCAAAGGATTGGCAGTAATGATTGGCAGATGAGTAGTGATTGGCAAATTTTTGATTTGTTGAAATTTGATGTGCAAAATTGGTAGTGAGCGATGGGCCCAGTGGGTAAGGGTGGCATCCCTGCCACCCTTCCCATGATGGGGCAAATGCGCAATAGTTTATGGGGTGTATGGCAGTGGAAACTAGCCCGGGTGGGTTAGGATATTGATAGGGATCTAGCGAAGATGACATTAGGTGACGTTAAGTTTAGATAGTGACTGATACCTGTAGTGGGGACGCAGGTAGATTAGTGTGGATTATAATGATGTGGGAGCGCAATAGTTTAAAGGGACGACTGGGAAGCGCAAGTTTCAGAGGGGAGTAGTTAGCTGAGATGATGCCGTGTGTGTGAGGATTGAACAGGTGAGAATGGAACAGGTGTGATTGCACAGGTGTGCAACTGAACAGGTGTGTGGAGCAGTGTATGAGTGAGTAATGGTGATGTGTGTTGTGTTGACCAACTGGTCCAGGAAGAGGAGGAGGGTGCAGCTGGCACCAGGTAGGATTGCACAGGTGTGCAACGACAGGTGAATGAAGGACAGGTGTATGGAATAAATGGTATGGAGTATAGGAATGGATGGTCGTGGAGTGAGTATGGTGGAAATTGTGGAGTGGGGTGGATGGTGCGAAGGTGTGAATGGGGGAAGAGTGGACCCCCATCACGGATACCCGGGGCGGGTAGTGTAAGTGTTAGGTAGAGGGTACAGGTAAATTGTGGTTGGATATTGGCATCTGTGGTGCGGGTGACAGAATGGTATTTGGATGGGTGCATTAGTGTTGTGGAAATGGCTGGGCGTGTAGCCTGTTAGTGTGTGTAGTTGGTTGGGCGCTCCACCACTGTAAGGATGTCGGCCAGGTGAGGCCGCAGGTGGGCTCTGGGAGCCGGTAGTAGTTGTTGTGGATGGGGCCCGAGGATCCGGAGGACGGACCCGGGTAGCCCAGTGCCAGAGGGCACCGAGTGGGGTGACAGAGCCAGAAGAGGGCCTGCCCCAGTTAGTTAGGTTAGGGTGAGGAGCTAGGTAAGCTCGGGTGGCAACTGCAGTGGTGGAGGTGTGCAGGTGGGTAGACCTGCTGGGAGAGCTACACGTCGCAGCCCAGAAATTGTGCGAGGCACCGGGAGAGGAATCGGGGGAGTGAGACCCCAAATTGAGAAGCACCACAGTTTGGTCAATGGGAATTGGTTTTTAGAACCCATAGTGTAAGTTGGCCAATGGATTGGCAGGGGAGACCCCGGGTAGTGTAAAGTGTGTTAATGTCATTTAGAAAGTAGTTAGGATGAAGTCTCCTCGCACCATCTGCATCCACTCACCTGAGGTGACAGGTACTCCGCACCATGCCATGTTTAATTATTTTTGATGCAAATGTTTGGATTGTGAGACGCATCATGACGTGGGTGTGACATTGTGCTTTGATGTTCCATCTCTGCCTCCTTATGAGGATTGATGATGAATTTGGTGATGGCAAATTTTGAAGTAGAGGGATTGTGGAGACGAATTTGGTATAGGGGAAATATGGGGAAGACGTGACAGTAGTGACGAATTTGTAAATGTGTAGATTTTTGTACATATGGGGTAAGGGCAAGGGTAGGGTAGGTGACAGGGGGGTGACGTACGGTAGGGACGAGCTTTCTCACTTCGCCCTCCGTACGCATTTCGCCTTGCATTGCCTTATTGATGTGTACCCTTGTGACCTTACCCCTCGCTCAATTGTCTTTCCCCTTTTGTCTCCCACATGACCTGTGCGCCGTTGGGCGCCGAGGGGAGCGTGCGTGGGTCGGCCATTGTGCGCCCGAAATTCCCAGAACCAGCTGTCTGCATCGATGCACCACATTATGGACCACATGTCTGTGGCCGAGCACCACTTATGGACCCCATGGGTTGGGGCATGGCCCCTCTGCTGGAACCGGCCATGAGGGCCCGAAATCTTGCTGGCGGACCTTGGCCACAGGGCACCGATGCCCCACAGGTGAACCACACATAGTCGGCCCTGTGGGCCATAAATAAAGCAAATAAAAAGGACACATTGGGCACACTTTATTGAAAATAGGCCGCCAGTAAGCAAAGCCAAAGAATGACAACATCTGGAAGACCAAAAATAATAACCAGCAGAGGGAGCCGAAGAGCAAGAGATCACCTGCAGGGTTAGGGGTTGTTGAATTTATTTTATTGTTGAACATTGATGAACAATGGTGACTGCACCGATTGGTGCTTGGGCTTGTATTGGTGCGTTTTTGGGTGCGTTCATGGTGCGTCGATGCAGAGCAGACTGTCTCCCCCCCAGAAAGAACAATCACAGGTCCTGGGTTAGTTTTGTAAATAAAAATAGCGTCATTGTAAATAATGCTTCCCACCGTCAGTGTATAGTTTGAAGACCATTCCGCAATTCGGTTAACTGTGGGCGTAAGTCTGTTAGGCATGGTGCAATGGAGCAGCGGGACACATTTATTTATGTTTTAAAACTGTCGCACTCAGGGTCAGGTTAAAAGTAGAGGGAACTACACCTACGTGCCACACTAAGGTAAAAGTAATAGGCCCGGGACGTGCCTAAGGGGAGGAGGGTGCAGTGTTGTGGATATGAGAATGTTTTTTTATTTTATTGTTGTGGTAAAATGTTGTTGTAAAAGGTTGTTGTAAAATATCACCCCTCCTACCTCCGTTTGTGGTTGTATAAAGGTCAAAGGGCGTTCCCGTAGTTAGTCCATAAAACATACATGCAGGACACGATATATCTTTTTTGACAGTTATATCCTTATTATGTGTATTAGTGTAAGGTTGTGTCTTCCATTAATTGAAATACTCCATTGCACCAGTGAAAGAGATAGATTCCCTTCATTCCCACTCCCAAAACTTCCATTCCCATTCCCAAAACCTCCCTTCCAATTGCCTTCCGCATTTTGGGCGGTTTTCTTCAACCACCATTGGCCACGAGGTAGGGTTGGGGAAGAAAGGCGTGTCTCCACCTCGTCATAGAGGGGAGGAGTGAGCCAGCCCCACTCGACCAACCATGAGCCAGGGGTTCGGCTAGAGAGGGCGGAGGAAGAGCGATCGGGGAGGTTCGCAAAGGTTGAGGGGCGGGGGCCTATATAACCCAAGGCAGGGCGTGTCCAGGGAGAGATGCGTTTTTACAGAGGAGAGCAGAAGACAGAAAGGCCTGGGGTTGGTCGCAAGGAGTTGGTCTGAGTTGGTCTGAGTCGGTTGCCAGAGGAGGGTCAGTGGTTGCGTTGGTTGCGGTGGTAAGGAGTCGGTGGTCAGTTGGTTGCGGTGAGGAGTCGGTGGTGAGGAGTGAGAGAAACAAGAAAGAGTTGAGGGTTTGGACCAGACGAGTGGGACAAGGCCTGGCAAAGCACGCGACGTAAACAGCAGCCAAAACAGCAGCGTGGGGCCTGGCCTGAACGGCGGCTGCTAAACGCGCCGGTTGTGCTGCGGGACCCCCTTGGACCTCCCTCTCCCTCCAGCCATCCACATCCTGCCATTCCTGCAATTCCCCGCGTGAGGCAGTGTCTTTTGTTTGTTCTGTCCTGGGTTAATTAAGTCTGTAGATAAGCTAGTATTTGCACTGTGTCACCTGCGTCTTATGTGTTGTAAATAAAACTTGATTGCTCCTTTTTGCTTGTGTGTGTAAATAATAAACCCCATTACTCGTCTGTACGTCTTCTCGTTTTATTCCTTTTTCCTCTTGCATTGCGTCG
The DNA here is from genome assembly GCF_964187855.1 of Myxine glutinosa. NCBI lineage: Eukaryota > Metazoa > Chordata > Myxini > Myxiniformes > Myxinidae > Myxine > Myxine glutinosa. The sequence goes on along the minus strand of NC_136270.1, from coordinate 121,969,419 downwards.
CCTTTGTCTTTTCCCTATTGGGCAGCTGTGGTGCGATACGGCCAAGGTTCTGGGTGAATTGGGTGAGTCAGGGATCCTGTTAGGTCGCGGTTAAATACACCACCACTCGGTCATCATAACATCTAAACCGCGATCTGTAACAATATATATATATATATATATATATATATTGTTGCGGATCTCAATGTCGGCCTCTTCCCCCTTATCGAGGGGGGATTAATCCCCTCTTCTATGACTGACCGACGTGGTCCCGGGGGTATGACATCATGCCCGGTCGGCGCTGGGTAGGGTATTAGGCCCAACCGTCCTATGACCTAAATACCAGCGCCTCCCGGCACGCAAGGAAACACCCCTCGCTCACGGCCGCAGCATAATGGATGGATTGCGCCGAGCGAAGCGAACTGCCACGTGAGCCGTTTACCGAAGACTAAGCCCGATTCATGTGCGTCGGCCGAATCGCGCCACGTACCTCAATCTGGAAATCACTAAAGCGACCGAATGTGAAGAAGAAGAAGAACGTAGGAAGAACAAATATGATTTATTACCACTATTTACACAATTAAAAGTAACCTAGGAGGAAGAAGGGCAAGAAAATAAATGCAGAAGGAGGGAAGAACCAGAAGACACAGTGCAACACTAGCTTACCTACTCAGTCTTACTTAAACCCCTGGACAACACAGAAGACGGACGAACAATCACACTTACACAGGGGGGGATGAAGGCAGGAACGAAGGCTGGAGGGAGAGGAAGGTTCAGTTCGGACCAGAGCACGGTCGGGCCGGGAGGGAGCAGCCGCCGCCCCCGTCTTGATCGGTCTCGCACGGCGCGTTCCTTCGCGGCTGGTGTAACTGCCGTCGAAGCCCAAAGCTGCTGTGGTTAAAGCTGCTGCGTGCTGGTGCGTCGCGTGCTCTCCAAGGACTCCGTTCGTGCGTCGTGTGCTCTCCCAGGGCTCATCTCTCTCTTGGGGGCGTCCCACCGTGGGTTATATAGGCCACACCCTCAAACCTTTTTGAACCTCCTTGATCGTTCTCTCTACCCCTCCCTAAGCCAAACCCACCCCTCATTCTTGGTTGGTCGGCAAGGGCTCTCCTGGCTCCACCCTTTGATGACGAGGTGGAGACATGCCTTTCTTCTCCGCCCCGACCGCGTGCTCAATGGAGGCAAATGCAGCCAACCGCCCAATGCAGTTGGCAATAGTGATGCCACAAACCCCATCCAAAGTTACTGGCACTTTGAAGATGCCATGGGGGCGTCGGAGGGACCTATCTTATTTAATTGATGCAACGCAATGAATTAGTGGACCACAGAGCCTTATACTGACATATATTCAGGACATAACTACCGAGGAGAAATCTATGATTTGCTACGTGTGTGCGATGGATTAACTAAGGGCGACCTTTGACCTTGATACTACAGAGGGTGATATTTACAACAAGTTTTACATCAAATTACACACACAATTCCCAAATCCTCAACACTGCACCCTCCTTCCTTACGGGACGTCCCGGGCCGAAAATTTTAACTTTAGTGTGACACGCAGGTGTAGTAACCCTCTACAATTAACCTGACCCTGAGTGCGACAATCTTAAAACATGAATAAATATGTCCCGCTAATTGTGTTGCACCCTGCCTAACAGTTTCACACCCACAGCTAACCGAATTGCGGAATTAATTCTCAAACTAAACATTTACGGTGGGGGAGCATTATTTACATTGACATTATTTTGACTATTTACAAAACTCAACCCAGGACCTGTGATTGTTCTTTTGAGGAAACAAAAAGAAATTCCTGTTGGGAGGGAGGAGACAGCACGCATTGCATCGACAAACCAGTACCATAAAGAGCACCAAAAGCACCATTCGGTGCAACAGTCACCAGTTCATAATAATCATACACACAAAAAAAAACAACTGGTGGTGGTCTTCTTCTTCGGCTCCCTCTGCTGGCCGTTGTTCTTCTTGATGTCGTCTTTCAATTATTTTCTTCTTGCTGGCGGCCTATTTGGACATTAAAAAAAAGGAAATGCACAAAGCGTGTCCATTTTTATTTAGGGCCGCAGGGGCCAACTAAGGGTGGTCCACCTGTTTGGCGTAGGTGCCACCTTTCCGAGGTCCACAAGCAAGGTCCTGGGCCATCGTGGCCGGTTCCAGCAGAGGTGCCAGGCCCCAAAACGTGGGGTCCATAAAGTGGTGCTTGGCCGCAGAACGGCGGTCCATAAGTGGTGCATCAATGCAATGCATGCTGGTTGCGAGAGTTCTGGCACACAATGGCGGACTCCCGCACGCCCCCCTCGGTGCTCAGAGAGCACAGTCCTCGGGTGGGAGACAGGGGAACAGAAGACAGGTGAGCGAGGGGTAAGGTCACAAGGGTACACATCAAAACAGGTAATGCAAGGTGAGGTGCGTCTAGAGACTGAGCGGAGAAAAGCGCGTCCCGGATCGTACGTCACCCCCCCTGTTACCTACTCTACCCTTGCCCTTACCCCATATTTACAAAAATCTACACATTTACAAATTCGTCGCTACCATCACGTCTTTCCCATATTTCCCATATACCAAATTCATCACCACAATCCCATTGTCTAAATTTGCCATCACCAATTAATCATCAATCCTCATAAGGAGGGAGAGATGGAACAACAAAGCACAATGTCTCACCCACGTCATGATGCATCTCACAATCCAAACATTTGCGCAAAAATAACCAAAACACATGGCATGGTGCGGAGCACCGTCGTTACCTCAGGTGAGTGGATGTAGATGGTGCAAGGAGATTTCAATCCTAACTATCCTCTAAATGACTTTAATGCACTTTACACTACCCGGGGTCTTTCCCTGCCAAACCATTGACCATCTTACACTCTATGCGGTTTTAAGAACCAAATTCCCATTGACCAAACTGTAGTGCTTCATCAATTTGGGGTCTCACTCCCCCGATTCAACTCCCTGTGCCTTGGCACAATTTCAGGACTGGGTCGTGTGGCTCTCCCAGCAGGTCTACCCACCTGCACACCTCCACCACTGTAGTTGCCTCCGAGCTTACCTGCTCCTTAACCTAACCTATCTAACTGGGGAAGGCCCTCCTTGGCGCTTACCCCACTCGGTGCCCTCTCTGGCATTGGGCTACCCGGGTCCGTCCTCCGGATCCTCGGGCCCCATCCACAACAACTCTACCGGCTCCCAGAGCCCACCTGCGGCCTCACCTGGCCGACATCCTAACAGTGGCGGAGTGCCCATTCAACTACACACACTAACAGGCCACACGCCCAGCCATTTCCACTTCACTAATGCACCCATCCAAACACCATTCTTCCACACGCACCACAGATGCCAATATCCAACCACAACTTACCTGTACCCTCTACCTAACACTTAAATTACCCTCCCCGGGTATTCGTGATGGGGTCCATCCTCCCCACACACACCTTTGCACCATCCACTCCACTCCACAGTTTCCACCATACTCACTCCATACCATCCATTCCATACTCCATATATTCCATACTCCATGTATTCCATACAACCATTCTCCATACACCTGTATTTGCACACCTGTGCCATCACACCTGGTGCCTCCTGCACCCACCTTCCTCCAGGACCATTTGCTCAACACAACACTCAATCACCATTACTCACTCATACACCTGTTCACTTGCACACCTGTGCAATCACACACCTGGTGGCACTTGCACCCTCCTTCCGCCCAGGCTCCCTCAATCATTCAATACAATGCACAATCAATTATTCCTCATACACTGCTTCATACACTTCCATGCTCAATACAACTCACAATCACCTTTTCACAATACACTTCTGAGTACACTTTTAAACACACACACGGCATCATCTGACCTACCTGGTGCCCTGCTAAAACTCGCGCTTCCCCGTCGCCCCTTATATTATTGTGCTCCCTCGTCATTATAATCCAACTACCCTCTCTATGTCCCCACTACCTGCCCAATGTCGCTACTTAAATCTACAGTTACCTATGGTCATCTCTAGGTCCCTACCATTTTATCCTAACCCTCCCGGGCTAGTTTTCACTGCCAAACCCCATAGCTAGCGCTCATGTGCCCCCGTTTTGTGAGGGACGGTGGATTTGCCATCCCACCACATCGGGCATCTTCCACTATAAATTTTGCTCTCAAATTTCAACCAATCAAAATTTTCCAATCACAAATTCCCTATCCCTACCAAATGTCCATTAAACTTGAGCCTCGGTGCGTCGTTACATTCTCAAAGCCCGGCTTCGCGAAGCCGAGCAATGAATTCGGGTGGTTTGGTCGCCTGCAGGTTGAATCCGTCCGGCATTTGGTTCAAGGGGGGGGGGGGGGGGGGTTGGTCGGGCCGAGATTCCACGCACCATCTCGGCGCGGCACCTTCCGGTCCCCGGCCCGATGGCTCAATCTCGCCCGGTCAGAACCCCTCCACCACAAGGGGGCACCATGCCGCTTCCTCCCACCTGCCCTTGAACCAGACCGGTCGCCTTGCCCGACAAGGCCCGGACTCGGCCGTGCGGGGCCTAGCATCCAACAAAGCGCGCCGCGCCCCGAGTGCTCGCATCGGCTATCCGTTGCCCTAAACGCTGCCCCGGTCAACGTCGATGCTTCACTCGCATACGCGACCCGTTTCACACTCACAAAACCTGGCGTCTCGGTACCTCCAGTGCATCTTATTCCGTCCACAACGACATCTTGAAATGTAAGTTCAACCCCACCAAAAAAATATTCCATATTAAATGCCAAGTCTGTAGATAGGTAAGAATTGTTACGTCTGCTTCTCGTCCTTTTTTCTGTGCTATTGTAAATAAAAGACGTGTACATTTTGTTTCCTTTCGACCTGCTCGTGTACGTCCTTTAATCCATTGGCCCAGCATCGTTCGAAACCAAATCCGGTTGCTCGATTAGGTCCGTAGATCACGCAGGATAAAACCGCAACCCACACCGTACGATCTTCTCGGCACACTTGATTGGAATACGGTGTGGGAATGTGAAAGGGTTCAATCCCCGGTCTTCCTGGGCACGTGGTCTTGAAGATATTCGGGTCGTGACCGATAACCCTTCGACCCGTGATTGGGAAATTGGTAATTGAAGTTGCTTCGCACCCCGCCGACCACGAGTTTCGTCGCGGTCGACGGCCCGTGGACCCAGGCTTTGTGGGGAAACGGGGTCTTAACCCCACCCTTAGTACGTCGACAGACCCGGGATCCGCAACAATATTTTATTCCCTATGGAGAGTCTTTACAATGAGCCATGTCTCAATTTTTTCTATTCAGCGCTTTTGGAGATATAGAGGTGCAAAGTTTTTCGGTTTTTTCAAGATGGCGCCCATACCACGTGACCTATGGCGTCATAATTATTTAAAAATTATACAGGTGGAGTTGCACTTATGGTGAAAATTTGCTGTTAATTGGATCAACGGTTGCAGAGAAAATCACATTTATTCTGTGCAAACAAACAAACAAACAAATGGACTCAAATGCAACACCCTATCCTCAGGCGAGGGTAACAAGAACGGCACTCACAAGAGAGCATACCTCTGCCAGGTGAACAGTTTACGTTTTGTATCCCAGAGTAGACCAGAAAATCACAATACAGAATCAAATTTAATCAAAATCTTCCGTCCACAACTTTTTGAGATATCCTGCTATGTATAGTTTTTGGCCCTATCTCCCAATGGTGAAGAATCACTTTAAAAAGTCTACTAGCCGGATCCGGATCTTCACCAAAATATAATCATTTCGTCCTCGTCACATACGCTGCATCTCTGCCAAATTTTGTCCGAATCCGTCCACAACTTTTTGACATATCCTGTTCACAAACAGACAGACAGACAGACAGACAGACAAACAGGGGTGAAAATATAACCTCCATTGAACTTCGGTGGTGTAGGTAATGAAAAGTAGACGGGTGACTAATCCTATGGCAGTGAATGACTCCTCAACAAGTAGTGTGGGAATGAAGCAGGCAAGGAACCAAAATAAGGACCAGTGCAAAAGCTTAAAATTCAGGACACAATTTAAACACACACACACACACACACACACACACACACACACACCCGTATCTGTCTGTCTGTCTGTCTGTCTGTCTGTCTGTCTGTCTGTCTGTCTGTCTCTCTCTCTCTCTCTCTCTCTCTCTCTCTCTCTCTCTCTCTCTCTCTCTCTCTCTCTCTCTCTCTCTCTCTCTCTCTCTCTCTCCCTTTCTCCCCTTTCTCTCTTTCTCTCCCTCCATCTCGAAGGTTCAGAGTTGTCTTTTGTCTTGCCTTCCCAGCAGTAGTCAGGGTAGGAATTTGCCTGGGTGCCAATAATAACACACACTCTTGATGAAAGAACTCTTGGGATATTTAACATTACGAACTAATGTTAGCAGAGGGGACAACATAATGTCCATTCGAGGGATATTGACCCACATTTTCCAATGCAACGCCCTGCCCACTTTCCAATTACAGTCGGGTCGGGAATTTAATCAACAAATTAAGTCTGCACCATCGTGTTAGACATTTTATATATATATATACAGTATCTCTTCCATCTTCCTTTAATTCCATCTGGGTCCACAATGATTTGTCCCACTTCATCCTTCAAGCAACTCACCCCCATCACATCACACCTCTCTTCCGCTATCTGCTTTGCAATCCTGAATACAGCTCTCTGACCCTCTTCCGAATCCAAGCGTTCTCCGAACATTTTCCTACATGCCTCCTGCGCCTTTGCCACCTCTTTCTTTGCAGCGTTCTTGGCTGCCTTATAACTTTCATGCTCTGCCTTTTCTGCCCCCGTAACCTTCGCCTTCTGCCACTCCTTGAACTTCTTCCTCTTCTCGTCAATCCTCTTTCCAACTTCATCATCCCACCACCATGTTTCCGAGTGCCTCGGTGGTCCTTTTGTCCATCCACATACCTCACCAACGGCTCCCAACAGACTATCTTTCATTGACATCCAACCACTTTCAAGCTCAACCACATCATCCTCTTCCATACTCAGCCTCTCTTTTAATGCCTCCCTCACTGTCACCTCTTTCAACCTCCACACCTTCATTCTCGGTTGGTACTTCACCCGCCGAGCTCTCCTCGCACCTTTCACCCTTATGTCGCAGACAACCAAGTGGTGCTGTGAAACAGGTAAAGAGCCATTAAGGTATCCCATCCAGCTGTCACTGTACCTTAATGGGAGTGATAAGCACCGCCTGCCACATGGTTCATTACCTGTGGTATCTACTCATTATGTGGAGTCGTATGTTCACAAGTGTATGCGTGCTCTCATTAGGTTGGAGAACTGAAAGCATATTCTATTCTGATTGGTTACTCCCGACCGCATCCAGGCGACTCCATAAAATGAGTGGATACCAGAGGTACTGCACTGTGTTGCAGGCGGTGCTTATCGCTCCCATTAAGGTACAGCGAGAGCTGGATGGAATACCTTAATGGCTGTTCACCACTGATAGTATGGAGTCGCATAATGACTGGTGTGTGTGTGTGTGTGTGTGTGTGTGTGTCGGGAAAGATTTGTGGTTTGCACCGTGTTGGCTCTTAAAAGAGCAATTTATGTTCTTTATTCTTTAAAAATAATTCCAAAGCATAAAGAAGCAGAAGAAAATTCGGCCTCCACATTTTGGGCAGCATGCTTTGCCCACCGACAGGAGGAAGTGGCATCGATATATATATATATATATATATATATATATATATATATATATATATATATATATATATATATAAGATAGATAGATAGATATTGTCGCTTTTCTGGCGATTAAAATCTTTACTGGGATTGCTGGCCCACCTTAGCTGACCCTATCTAGGTTGAAGAGCCGAAACGGGATGATGCTGAGGACCTCGACTGAGGACCCGGTCAGTGTGGCACACTTGTGACCAGGTGTGTTTTGAACTTATATATATATATATATATATATATATTGTTACGGACCGCGGATAAGGATGTTGGTTTGCCGAGCGGATGGCACCGCGGCCGAACAGTTACCCCGACTAACCCGATTTCTGAACGTTGGCCAAAATCGCGCCACAGATATTCAATGGGGAAAAGACTAAAGCAAAGGATGTGAAGAAGAAGAAGAAGACAAAAGGTTGGAAATACTACTAAATTTATTACTACTAGGGCGTGCCCGCACGTACGTGCTTGCCCGTACGTGCTTGCCCGTACGTGCGTGCAAAAAAACATGCGTGCAAACAACAACAACAAAAAAAAACTTTGAAACCACGTGGCAGTAACGACCACAGAACCCCCCCCCCTCTATTTACATGAAATGGTTTGGTCCATTCGCAACCCCCCCCCCCCCCTCTATTTACATGAAATGGTTTGGTCCATTCGCAAAGCCAAAGCGAACGGCTTGCGAGTACGGTGACCATACCTTGGGAACCACTTGTCCGATTAATTTCAAACCTTGAAAAGGCACATCCTCGGGTCCCCAGCAATATACCTGGCAAGTTTCAAGTATATCGGACCGGTAGTTGTCGAGAAACAGCGGTCGCATACAGACACACAGAGATTGCTGGAATTATAGATAGACTAGGGCATGCCCGTACTATATATATATCTAAAATTATATCCCCCCCCTCTATTTACATGAAATGGTTTGGTCCATTCGCAAAGCCAAAGCGAACGGCTTGCGAGTACGGTGACAATCCCCCCCCCCTCTATTTACATGAAATGGTTTGGTCCATTCGCAAAGCCAAAGCGAACGGCTTGCGAGTACGGTGACAATACCCCCCCTCTATTTACATGAAATGGTTTGGTCCAAAGCGAACGGCTTGCGAGTACGGTGACAATCCCCCCCCTCTATTTACATGAAATGGTTTGGTCCAAAGCGAACGGCTTGCGGAGTTTGGTAAAGAAATCGCCATAGCTCGGTAACTACTTGTCCGATTAATATGAAACCTTGAAAAGGCACATCCTCGGGTCCCCAGCAATATACCTGGCAAGTTTCAAGTATATCGGACCCGTGGTTGTCGAGAAACAGCGGTCACAGACAAACAAACAAACACACAGACACACAGACACACAGAGATTACTGGAATTATAGATAGATGTACAGGATTGAAAGAAACCAAGGAAGAAGGAAAGATAAGAAAATAATTTACAGAAGATATTAGAGACAGTGCAACGCTAGCTTACCTACAGTCTTAATTAACCCAGGGACAGAACAAACAAGGACAGACTCACGCGGGGAATGATGATAGGAATGGCAGGAGGTGGATGGCTAGAGGGGGAGGAAGGTCCACGGGTACTGCAGCACGATCGGCGCGTTTAGCAGCCGTCGTTCCTTCGCGGCCCTGCTCAAGAACTGCCGTCAAGGCCCCAAGCTGCTGTGGCTGAAGCTGCTGTTGTTGCTGCTGTGGCTGCTGCTGTTGTTGCTGCTGTGGCTGCTGCTGCTGCGTGTACGTCGCGTGCTCTTTCCAGGACTCATCTGAGGTGGGGGCGTCTTCTGTGGGTTATATATGCCACGCCCCTGAACCTTCGCGAACCTCCTTGATGTTTCTCTCCACACCCTCTCCAAGTCCAACCCCTTGTTCGTGGTTGGTTGAGTGGGGCTGACTCACTCCTCCCCTCTATGACGAGGTGGGGACACGCCCTTCTTCCCCGACCCGAGCACATGTTCAATGGTGGTTTTGGGGCGAAATCAACAACCCACAGCTGTAGCAAACCTGGCAAACTGCCCAGTGCAGTTGGCAATGGAGGCTTGGAGGGGATGTAGCTGGCAATTGAGGCTTGGCAATGACGCAGTTGGAAATGGAGGTTTTGGGAATGGGAATGAAGGGGGATCTATCTTATTTCACTTGGTGCAATGGAGTGTAATCTTAATGGAAGACAAGGCCTTACCCTAATACACATAATAACTAGAACGGGCACTCGGTAGAGCGCATACCTTCGCCGCAGCTACTGTTCTGTACTTGGCATGGGAGTGTAGGGAACAGAACAGTGAACAGTTTGGTGCTGATTTCATGCAAATCGGATAAGAATTGACCGAGTTATGACAAAAAACGCACATTTTGCAAGGTCGTGACCCCCCTGACCTTTGACCCCCAACCGCTAACAAGGGTAATGTCTTCACTGGGTCATGTCGTATATCACAAGATCGGGCATTGAATTCTGAACATTTTGGCATTAGTTGCATGCCAATTGGATAAAAATTGACCGCGCTATGGTAAAAATACGATTTTGACCTTTTCGTGACCTTGACCTTGACCTTTGACCCGATTGCTCCCAAAATCTAATCAAATGTGTCCCGTATAATAACCAATCATCCCACCAAATTTCATGCAATTCGGTTGAATACTTTTTGAGTTATGCGAATAACATACACACACACACACACACACACACAGACATACAAATAAATACACAGCGATCAAAACATAACCTTCCGCTTTTGCGAAGGTAACAAGGGGGGAAATCTATGATTGGCTAACGTGTATGCTTTATGGAATTAACTACGGGAACGCCCTTTGACCTTTATACAACCACAAACGGAGGGAGGAGGGGCGATATTTTACAACAATTTACTATACAATAAAAAAACAATAATAAAAACACAATCCTCATATCCACAATATTGTTACAGACACGACTTTGATGTTAAGGTGGGCCGAGCGGAATGGCCGTCGTGTCCGCACAAATTACCCGACTATACTCGACGTTGACGAAGCCGCGCTACGCTGGCTCAATAGGAAAGAGAAGACACCCGGCTGGGTTATAATGACACAATACGACACCAGGGGTTCAGTTCTCAAGACCTCCGGAGGAGGTTATATTCGTGCGGAAGGTCAGATTACAGGGACGAGAGGTACATCATAGGAAGACAGGCACTTAGACACAACCTTATATTATTCCCGACAGACCACAGAGAAACAGGACAAAAACTGACTCACACGGGGATTGATGACAAGGAAAGCGGGTATTCGATGGCCAGCACAAGGTGCACCTTGTGCTCAGGGACAGGATGGCGCGGCCCAACAGATGCAGGAGGTCTCTCAGCGCTCGAGGTGGCGTCTTGTCGTCTCAAGCTGGGGGCGCATCTCTCGTCACGTCCGGCAAGCGGCTGCGTATATCCGGCGGGGAGTGACACGCCCTCGGCTCGTTAGCTCCGCCTCGTGGAATCGGCACGTTGCTTCTCATTGGGTGCGTGCGGGGGGGGTTACTGGCTCCGCCCCTGACGAGGAGCTGACAGCCAGCCCCTTCGGGGTAACCCCGTGGAGCGCATGGTCTGGAGCTAATCGAGCCGGTGTGAGGACGCATCCTCCCCCGCTCCGCCGCCATCTCTTCTGTTGTTGTTGTAATTGTTGTTGTAGTTGTTGTTATTGTTGTTGTAGCTGTAGTTGTTGTTGTTGTTGTTGTTTGGGGAAGAAGATGGGAGGAGGTATGGGAAGGTCCTAAACTCACTACTGGTGCCATATAATCACATTCTGGTGCAACGAAGAGTCATAATTAATGGAAACGAGGCCTTAACTGACATAGATTAAGAATAACTAGGAAGATGTCCGAAAGTTGTCTACGTGTGGTGCGGTGGACCTGGGCACGACATTTAATGGGGGAATAAGGGGAAGGTCGGCTCTACTGATTGTTATTTACATGCAATGGGACTAGGGAATGGGGGATTGGGGAAAGTTGGGGAGTATTGGAGAAAATAGGGGAATATTTACAAGCGGATATGGAGGCCAAATTCCATATTCGCAACATTGCACCCTTCTCTACCCTCGGGGCGTCCCGACCCGATAAATTTTTACCTACTTTAGTGTGGCACGCAATGTAGTTCCCTCTACTATTAACTCTACCCTGAGTGCGACAGTTTTACAGATATTCACAAATGAGTAAATATGTCCCCCTGCGACGTTGCACCCTTCTCCTCACAGAAACACACCCACAGGATAACCGAATCCGGAAAGAATTCTCAAACTACACATACAGCTGGTAGGGAGCATTATTTACACGACTACGCTGCTATTTACACTACGATCCAGGACCTGTTTTTGGAGGGACACATGCAGATGTTATGCATAGAGAGAGAGCGCGCTTGCCAACATCGATACACCAACCCACGAGTGCTCTGTGGCCGACGGCCTTTAATAACGTGCAGAGCACCCTTTCCCAGCATCAAAAGCACCACCCCACCACACAGTCAGCACCATCCGGTGCAGTCACCATTGTTCATTGGTATAAAAATAAATTCGACAACCCCTAACCCTGCAGGTGTCTCTTGCTCTTCTTGTGGTGCACTTGGTGTTAATTAACAGTGGTTCACCTTTATGGCATAGGTGCCACGTTGACCCATAGGTCCTTCCACGGGTGGTGCTTGGCCGCAAAAGAGCTGCGGTCCATTGTGGGTGGCCACAGACATTGCGGTCCATATGGTGTATCGATCCAGGCAGCCAACAGCGAAAGTGCAGGCCCACAACTGCGTAGCCAGCACCTCTCTCTCCTCTCTCTCTACCCCAAAGCCAGATCCTCGGAGGTGGGAGACAAAAGAAGAAACAAGTGAGTAAGGTGGTAAGGGCGCAAAAGTGCACGCAATACAAGATGATGCACACTGGGGGCACATGGGAACCAGGTGAGACAGGTACGTTCCTATCGTACGCCCCCCCCCCCACCAGGTAACCTACATGGCCCCTCCCTTACCCCTTACTGTATCCACAAAACACAACACTACCCATAAACATCTACTTTACAAATCGACAAACATCCCTACTGTCTTCCCCGTTCCTCCCATAAACCAAATTCGTCTTCTCTCCCTCCTAACCAATCAAATTTGCCATTTTCAACTCTCATCAAAATTTGCCATTTTCAACTCAACATCAAAATTTGCCATTACCAATTCATCATCAGTCCCCCCTTGGGAGGGAGAGATGGAATCACCCCAATGTCTCATCCACGTCGTGATGCGTCTCACAAATCCACAGCAATTTCATTTCCTGCAACAAACAAAGAAAACACAGGTGTGGAGTCATCATCATCACCACAGGCAAGTGGCTGCGTATGGTGCGACAGGTTCATCAATCCTAACTATCTCCTAAATGACTTTAACAACTTTACACTACCCGGGGTCTTTCTCCGGCCAACCCATTGGCCCTCTTACGCTATGGGTTCTAAAAACCAATTCCCATTGGCCAAACTGTGGTGCTCTTCAATTTGGGGTCTCACTCCCCCGATTCATCTCCCGGTGCCCTCGTACAATTTCTGGGCTGCGACGTGTACCTCTCCCAGTGGGTCTACCCACCTGCACACCTCCACCACTGCAGTTGCCTCCGAGCTTACCTGCTCCTTACCCTAACCTAACTACCAGGGGAAGGCCCTCTGGCTCTCTCCCCACTCCGTGCCCTCTCTGGCACTGGGCTGCCCGATCCACACCCGGGATCCTCAGGCACCCACTCACAACTACCGGCTCCCAGAGCCCACCTGCGGCCTCACCTGGCCGACATCCTCACAGTGGTGGAGTGCCCAACCAACTACACACACTAACAGGCTACACGCCCAGCCATTTCCACAACACTAATGCACCCATTCACAACACCATTCTGCAACCGCACCACAAATGCCAATATCCAACCACAATTTACCTGCACCCTCTACCTAACACTTACACTACCCGCCCCGGGTACTCGTGAAAGGGGTCCACTCTTCCCCCATCCACACCTTCGCACCACTCCGTACCACTTACTCCAACTCTCTCCACACACCTGTACCTGCACACCTGTGCTCTCACACCTGGTGCCACCTGCACCCTTCTCTCCCCAAGCGCATTCGCGCTGATCCACACACTCACTACTCATACACGGCTCCACACACCTGTCCAGTTGCACACCTGTGCAATCACACCTGTTCAATTCTCACACACACGGCATCATCTCAGCTAACTACTCCCTTCTGAAACTTGCGCTTCCCAGTCGTCCCTTTAACTACTGCGCTCCCTCGTCATTATAATCCACACTAATCTACCTGCGTCCCCACTACAGGTATCAGTCACTAACTAATCTTAACGTTACCTAATGTCAATCTTCGCTAGATCCCTATCAATATAACCTAACCCACCCGGGCTAGTTTTCACTGCCATACACCCCATAAACTATTGCGCATTTGCCCCCCACATGGGAAGGATGGTGGATTTGCCATCCCACCACATCGGGGGTCTCTCACTATCAATTTTGCACGTCAAATTTCAACAAATTAAAAATTTGCCAATCACTGCCCATCATCTGCCAATCACTACTGCCAATCCCTTGCCAATCATCAAATTTTGTTTTTCTCTAATTTTGGGTCCAAAACACTAACCTCATCACCCAGTCTACTCACTAATACCTCTCGGTGCGCCAATCCCTGTCCAAAGCCCGGCTTCGTAAAGCCAAGCAATGGATGCTGGTTGTTTTGTGCCAGCGGCTGGATGCGTCCGGCACTCGGTGCAGGGACGGGGGCTTACCCGGGCCGAGATCCCACGCATCACCTCGGCGTGGAGCCATCCAATGTCCCGATCTCGACCTGCCGGCACGTCTCACCAAAAAGTGGTCGCCATGACGACCCTTTCTATCGGGCCGCCCGCTCCGCCTAGTGGAGCACGGACGCGGCCGTTCAAAGCGAGGCCCGGCACGCACCGAGGGCCCGACTCGGCTATAAGTCGTTCTACACTCTACCCCGTCTAACGTCGATGCTTCACCTGGACGCTTACACCCCGCAGCCCGTTCCTTGCTCACACATCCAGCCGTGCCCATGCTCCTCGTACCTTTCCTTACACACCCAGGTACACTCATTCCACTCACAGCCTTGGTCATACACCTGACCACCGAACATTTTGGCACACATTCGTTCGTAGCACACCTCACCAAAACACCTCTTCGCGCCCCCTTCTCGGTCACCTCCTCTGTGACAATCACAGGTGTGCCCTCATTCGCACACCCAACCACGTGCCTCACCACCAACTCCAGCGTGCATTCCCAGTCACGCTCTACCATTCCAGGTGTGCATCCTTCCATCCCAGGTGTACATCCTCGCTCACCTGTCACAACTAACTCACGCTCCATGTCACTCTCACTACTTTCACCTCCACTCGTGACAACGCACTCACCCTTACTCTTGACAGCACACTCTTTCCTCATGCACCTGTCCTTCACACACCTTTCTCGCGCACACTCTCCCGTTACACCCTCTGTAACACTCACCACAGGTGGACACTCTTCCTTACTTCTGACAGCGCACTCTTTCCTCATGCACCTGTCCGTCACACACCTTCCTCGCGCACACTCTTGCGCACACTCTCCGGTCACACCCTCTGTAACACTCACCACACCACGCTTCCATGTGCTCCCTCGCACACGCGCTACGACCGACTCACTCCCGCCAGCACACTCACTCCTTGGCACGCACTTTTTCCTCACACACCCCAGAGTCGGACTTTCTTGCACACCTCCATTTTCGCACACCAGACCTGTCGCACACTTCACCAGTGGCCTCTCACGAACACCCGGGTCTATCTCGACCCCCAAGCCTCTTAAATCACCTGGCGCATCATACGCACGACCATATTGGTCACCACTTACACCGGGTCCTCTTCCTCTTCGCTTCTCCTCCATCACCTGCGAATCCCTCATCCGGTTAATGAGCACATCACGATCCAAACACAGACTTTGGACCAATTCTTTTATCTCCTCTTTTATCTCCTTGTTATCCCCTCTCCGTCGCTTCTTAATTTCGCTCACCCCTTCTTCCACTTCTTCTAATTTGTGCCTCACCTCTTTTATTCCCCGGTACGTCTCCTCAAGCTCGTCCTCCAAGGCTACCTTGACCGTTTCCATGTGCGTCCTCACCTGCCGGTCCTTCGTCTCCATAACCTCTATCACCTCGTCCAACCTCGTTGTCAGTCCCTCACGTACCATCTGACATTCCCTCTTCGTCACTATCAAGTCGTTTTTTATGTCGTTTTGTGTCGCTTTTAAACCTCCTAATACCGCAGTGTTCCTTTGAACCTGCTCCACTAACTCCGTTTGTCCCACCGTCAGCTGCTCCACCTCCTGCGTCAGGTCCTCTATGCCCCCTTGTAACTTTACAGTCGCCTTTCTCACCTCCTTTTCCATGTGCTCCTCACAGTGCCTCACCTCCTCGCGCACTCCTCCGACTTCCTCACTCACTCCTCTTCTGATCTCCTCTCCCATCACTTGCATCTCCTGCCCAGATGCCACCCTCATCTGCTCCATTTCCTCCCTGTGAGCATCCAGTTTGGTTTCTACCCCCATTCTGACCCCCTCTATCTGCTGCCCCATTTGGTTAACTTCCCTTTCCGCTTGGTCCCTCATGTCCCTCAATTTGCCTTCCATGGTGTTTTCTAACCCCTCTAACCCTTTTTGCATCCCTTCCATTTGATTCTCTTGAGCGGCCATTCTGTTTTCTACCCCCGTTAACCCCTCCTGTATTTCCCCTAATCTATCGTCTAATTTCCCAAATTTCATGTCTAATCCCTTAAAATTATTGTCTAATCCCTTAAAATTATTGTCTAATCCCTTAAAATTATTGTCTAATCCCTCACTGGTACCCCTCGCTTCGTCCCTCATTACCCCCATTTCGTTTCCCATTACCCCCATTTGGTTTCCCATTACCCCCAATTGGCCCTCCAATCGCTCACTCTGAGCCCTCATTTGCTCACTCTGAGCCCTCATTTCCTCCCTATTCTGGGCCATAAGGGCCTTCATTTGTATGAAAAACAAGTTCAAATCCACCGGTGGCGCTGCCACGGTCGCTGGCGCGGTGATCAGCGAGGCGCCATTTTGCGCGCCCGCTTCTTCGTGCGTGACGGCGCTATTTTGCGAACCTGCCGCCCTCACTGCTTCGCTCTCCTCCTGTCCCTCATTTTGGTCCTGGATCGACCCTGCTTCACTCTCCCCTACCGGACCCCAGCTGTCTTGATCCGCCATAGCGCGACTTGCAAAATTCGAGTTTCGTAAAACAAATACAAATTTCGGCCGCTCCAAATTTTGACCAAATTTTTTTTTTCCTCTATTCGTTTTTTTTTTTCAAAATTTGGTCGGGCCTCGAATCTCACTCCCGACACCAATTGTTACAGACACGACTTTGATGTTAAGGTGGGCCGAGCGGAATGGCCGTCGTGTCCGCACAAATTACCCGACTATACTCGACGTTGACGAAGCCGCGCTACGCTGGCTCAATAGGAAAGAGAAGACACCCGGCTGGGTTATAATGACACAATACGACACCAGGGGTTCAGTTCTCAAGACCTCCGGAGGAGGTTATATTCGTGCGGAAGGTCAGATTACAGGGACGAGAGGTACATCATAGGAAGACAGGCACTTAGACACAACCTTATATTATTCCCGACAGACCACAGAGAAACAGGACAAAAACTGACTCACACGGGGATTGATGACAAGGAAAGCGGGTATTCGATGGCCAGCACAAGGTGCACCTTGTGCTCAGGGACAGGATGGCGCGGCCCAACAGATGCAGGAGGTCTCTCAGCGCTCGAGGTGGCGTCTTGTCGTCTCAAGCTGGGGGCGCATCTCTCGTCACGTCCGGCAAGCGGCTGCGTATATCCGGCGGGGAGTGACACGCCCTCGGCTCGTTAGCTCCGCCTCGTGGAATCGGCACGTTGCTTCTCATTGGGTGCGTGCGGGGGGGGTTACTGGCTCCGCCCCTGACGAGGAGCTGACAGCCAGCCCCTTCGGGGTAACCCCGTGGAGCGCATGGTCTGGAGCTAATCGAGCCGGTGTGAGGACACATCCTCCCCCGCTCCGCCGCCATCTCTTCTGTTGTTGTTGTAATTGTTGTTGTAGTTGTTGTTATTGTTGTTGTAGCTGTAGTTGTTGTTGTTGTTGTTGTTTGGGGAAGAAGATGGGAGGAGGTATGGGAAGGTCCTAAACTCACTACTGGTGCCATATAATCACATTCTGGTGCAACGAAGAGTCATAATTAATGGAAACGAGGCCTTAACTGACATAGATTAAGAATAACTAGGAAGATGTCCGAAAGTTGTCTACGTGTGGTGCGGTGGACCTGGGCACGACATTTAATGGGGGAATAAGGGGAAGGTCGGCTCTACTGATTGTTATTTACATGCAATGGGACTAGGGAATGGGGGATTGGGGAAAGTTGGGGAGTATTGGAGAAAATAGGGGAATATTTACAAGCGGATATGGAGGCCAAATTCCATATTCGCAACAATATATATATATATATATATATATATATATATATATATATATCTATATATATATATATATATATATATATATATATATATATATATATATATATATATATATATATATATATATTGTTGCGAATATGGAATTTGGCCTCCATATCCGCTTGTAAATATTCCCCTATTTCCCCAATACTCCCCAACTATCCCCAATCCCCCATTCCCTAGTCCCATTGCCGGTAAATAACACTCTGTAGAACCGACCTTCCCCTTTTTCCCCCATTAAATGTCGTGCCCAGGTCCACCGCATCACACGTAGACAACTTTCGGACATCTTGCTAGTTATTCTTAGTCTATGTCAGTTAAGGACTCGTTTCCATTAATTATGACTCTTCGTTGCACCAGAATGTGATTATATGGCACCAGTAGTGAGTTTAGGACCTTTCCCATACCTCCTTCCATCTTCTTCCCCAAACAACAACAACAACTACAGCAACAACAACAACAACAACAACTACAGCAACAACAACAACAACAACAACTACAGCTACAACAACAACTACAACCACGGCGCGCGGGGGGAGTGTGCGTCCTCCCACCAGCTCGGTTAGCCGCCATGACCATGCGCTCCACGGGGTTACCACGAAGGGGCTGGCTGTCAGCTCCTCGTCAAGGGCGGAGCCTGGTAAACCCCCCGCACGCACCCAATGAGAAGCAACGTGCCGATTCCACGAGGCGGAGCTAACGAGCCGAGGGTGTGTCACTCCCCGCCGGATATACGAAGCGACTCACCGGATGTGAGGTGAGATGCGCCCCCAGCTTGAAGAAGAGCAAGTGACTACCTCGAGCGCTGTGAGACCTCCCGCATCTCTGGACCGGACCGAGTCGATTCTGTCCCTGAGCCCAGGTGCACCTGGAGCCATCGATCCTGCCTTTCCTAGCCATCAATCCCCGTGTGAGTCAGCCTTTTGTCCCGTTTATCTGTCGTCTGTTGGGGTTAATATAAGATTGTGTCTAAGTGCTTGTCTTTCTATGCTGTACCTCTCGTCCCTGTAATCTGACCTTCCGAACGAATATAATCTCCTCCGGAGGTCTTGAGAACCGTATCCATGGTGTCGTGTCATTTTAATCCCAGCCGTGTGTCTTTTCCTTCATTGACCTAGCGTAGCGCGATTAGTCAACGTTCGGGTATAATCGGGTAACTTGTGCAGACGTGGTCATACCAAACCGCTCGGTAAATAACATCTAAGCCACGTCTGTAACAATTGGTGTCGAGGAGTGGAATTCGGACCCGGGACTAAATTTATTAGGCCCAAATTTGTAGTAGAGTCGATTCGGAGCGCGTTTCCCGCGCGAAATTATAACGGCGAAATTTGAATTTGTTATACGGAAATAAAAACCCGAATTTTGAAAGTCGCGCTATGGCAGACCAAGACAGCTGGGGTCCGGTAGTGGAGAGTGAGGCAGGGTCGGTCCAGGACCAAATTGAGGGACATGAGGAGAGCGAAGCAGTGAGGGTAGCAGACGCACAAAATAGCGTCGTTGCGCCCGACGTGCGGGCGCGCAAAATGGCGCCTCGCAAGAGCGCGCGGTAGCCGAGCCCGCTGTATCAACGGGCTTTAACATGCAGCCGATTGACATGCAGGCCCTCATTGCGCAGCTACAGGCAGCTGTACAGATGAGTATGGGGAGCCAAATTGAGCGATTGGGTGAGCGGTTGGGAAACCAAATTGTGGGAATGAGGGCTGATAGTGAGCGATTGGAGGGCCAAATGGGGGTAATGGGAAACCAAATGGGGGTAATGAGGGCCGAAGCAAGGGGTACTGGTGAGGGATTAGACAATAATTTTAGGGGATTAGACAATAATTTTAGGGGATTAGACAATAATTTTAAGGGATTAGACGAGAAATTTGGGAAATTAGACAATAGATTAGGGGAAATACAGGAGGGGTTAATGGGGGTAGAAAACAGAATGGCCGCTCAAGAGAATCAAATGGAAGGGATGCAAAAGGGGTTAGAGGGGGTAGAAAATAGAATGGCTGCCCAGGAGAATCAGATAGAGGGAGTGAAAAATGGGTTAGAGGGGTTAGAAAACAGTATGGAAGGCAAATTGAGGGACATGAGGGACCAAGCGGAAAGGGAAGTTAACCAAATGGGGCAGCAGATAGAGGGGGTCAGAATGGGGGTAGAAACCAAACTGGATGCTCACAGGGAGGAAATGGAGCAGATGAGGGTGGCATCTGGGCAGGAGATGCAAGTGATGGGAGAGGAGATCAGAAGAGGAGTGAGTGAGGAGGTCGGAGGAGTGCGCGAGGAGGTGAGGCACTGTAAGGAGCGCATGGAGAAGGAGGTGAGAAAGGGGACTGTAAAGTTACAAGGGGGCATAGAGGACCTGACGCAGGAGGTGGAGCAGCTGACGGTGGGACAGACGGAGTTAGTGGAGCAGGTTCAAAGGAACACTGCGGTATTCGGAGGTTTAAAAGCGACACAGAAAGAACTAAAAGATGACTTGGTAGCGACGAAGAGGGAATGTCAGATGGTACGTGAGGGACTGACAACGAGGTTGGACGAGGTGATAGAGGTAATGGAGACGAAGGACCGGCAGGTGAGGACGCACCTGGAAACGGTCAAGGTAGCCTTAGAGGATGAGCTTGAGGAGACGTACCGGGGAATAAAAGAGGTGAAGCACAAATTAGAAGAAGTGGAAGAAGGGATGAGCGAAATTAAGAAGCGACGGAGAGGGGATAAGAAAGAGATAAAAGAGGAGATAAAAGAATTGGTCCAAAGTCTGTGTTTGGATCGTGATGATGTGCTCATTAACCGGATGAGGGATTCGCAGGTGATGGAGGAGAAGCGAAGAGGAAGAGGACCTGGTGTAAGTGGTGACCAATATGGTCGTGCGTATGATGCGCCAGGGGATTTAAGAAGCTTGGGGGTCGAGATGGACCCGGGTGTTCGTGAGAGGCCACTGGTGAAGTGTGCGACAGGTCTGGTGTGCGAAAAAGGAGGTGTGCGAGAAAGTCCGACTCTGGGGTGTGTGAGGAAAAAGTGCGTGCCAAGGAGTAGTGAGGGTGCTGGCGAGAGTGAGTCGGTCGTAGCGCGTGTGCGAGGGAGCACATGGAAGCGCGGTGTGGTAAGTGTTACAGAGGGTGTGACGGGAGAGTGTGCGCGAGAAAGGTGTGTGACGGACAGGTGCATGAGGAAAGAGTGCGCTGTCAGAAGTAAGGAAGAGTGTCCACCTGTGGTGAGTGTTACAGAGGGTGTAACGGGAGAGTGTGCGCGAGAAAGGTGTGTAACGGACAGGTGCATGAGGAAAGAGTGCGCTGTCAAGAGTAAGGGTGAGTGCGCTGTCAAGAATGGAGGTGAGAGTAGTGAGAGTGACAAGGAGAGTGAGTTGGTTGTGACAGGTGAGTGAGGATGTACACCTGGGATGGCAGGATGCACACCTGGAATGGTAGAGCGTGAGAGGGAATGCACGCTGGAGTTGGTGGTGAGGCACGTGGTTGGGTGTGCGAATGAGAGCACACCTGTGATTGTCACAGAGGAGGTGACCGAGGAGGGGGTGCGAAGAGGTGTATTGGTGAGGTGTGCGAGTGACGAATGTGTGCCAAGGTGTTCGGTGGTCAGGTGTGTGACCAAGGCTGTGAGTGGAATGGGTGTACCGAGGTGTGTAAGGAAAGGTACGAGGAGCATGGAAACGGCTGGATGTGTGAGCAAGGAACGGGCTGCGGGGTGTAAGCGTCCAGGTGAAGCATCGACGTTAGACGGGGTAGAGTTTAGAACGACTTATAGCCGAATCGGGCCCTCGGTGCGTGCTGGGCCTCGCTTTGAACGGCCGCGTCCGTGCTCCACTAGGCGGAGCGGGCGGCCCGATAGAAAGAGTCGTCATGGCGACCACTTTTTGTTGAGGCAGTCCAGCAGGTCGAGATCGGGACATTGGATGGCTCCACGCCGAGATGGTGCGTGGGATCTCGGCCCGGGTAAGCCCCCGTCCCTGCACCGAGTGCCGGACGCATCCAGCCGCTGGCACAGAACAACCCGCATTCATGGCTTGGCTTTACAAAGCCGAGCTTTAGAAGTGAATTGGCGCACCGAGAGGCAGTAGTGAGTAGACTGGGTGATGAGGTTAGTGTTTTGGACCCAAAATTAGAGAAAAACAAAATTTGATGATTGGCAAGGGATTGGCAGTAGTGATTGGCAGATGAGTAGGATTGGCAAATTTTTGATTTGTTGAAATTTGATGTGCAAAATTTATAGAGAGAGACCCCCGATGTGGTGGGATGGCAAATCCACCATCCCTCACAGGTGGGGGCAAAGGAGCAATAGCTTATGGGGTGTATGGCAGTGAAAACTAGCCCGGGTGGGTTAGGTTATATTGATAGGGATCTAGCGAAGATGACATTAGGTAACGTTAAGTTTAGTTAGTGACTGATACCTGTAGTGGGGACGCAGGTAGATTAGTGTGGATGATAATGACGAGGGAGCGCAATAGTTTAAAGGGACGACTGGGAAGCGCAAGTTTCAGAAGGGAGTAGTTAGCTGAGATGATGCCGTGTGTGTGAGAATTGAACAGGTGTGATTGCACAGGTGTGCAACTGGACAGGTGTGTGGAGCAGTGTGTGAGTAATGAGTGTTGTGGATCAGCGCGAATGCGCTTGGGGAGAGAAGGGTGCAGGTGGCACCAGGTGTGAGAGCACAGGTGTGCCGGTACAGGTGTGTGGAGAGAGTTGGAGTAAGTGGTACGGAGTGGTGTGCATGGTGCGAAGGTGTGGATGGGGGAAGAGTGGACCCCTTTCACGGATACCCGGGGCGGGTAGTGTAAGTGTTAGGTAGAGGGTACAGGTAAATTGTGGTTGGATATTGGCATTTGTGGTGCGGTTGCAGAATGGTGTTGTGAATGGGTGCATTAGTGTTGTGGAAATGGCTGGGCGTGTAGCCTGTTAGTGTGTGTAGTTGTTTGGGCACTCCACCACTGTGAGGATGTCGGCCAGGTGAGGCCGCAGGTGGGCTCTGGGAGCCGGTAGTAGTTGTTGTGGATGGGGCCCGAGGATCCGGAGGACGGACCCGGGTAGCCCAGTGCCAGAGAGGGCACCGAGTGGGGAGAGCGCCAGAGGGCCTTCCCCAGGTAGTTAGGTTAGCGTAAGGAGCAGGTAAGCTCGGAGGCAACTGCAGTGGTGGAGGTGTGCAGGTGGGTAGACCCGCTGGGAGAGGTACACGCCACAGCCCAGAAATTGTGCGAGGGCACCGGGAGATGAATCGGGGGAGTGAGACCCCAAATTGAAAAGCACCACAGTTGGCCAATGGGAATTGGTTTTTAGAACCCATAGTGTAAGAGGGCCAATGGTTTGGCCGGAGAAAGACCCCGGGTAGTGTAAAGTTGTTAAAGTCATTTAGGAAATAGTTAGGATTGATGAACCTGTCGCACCATACGCAGCCACTTACCTGTGGTGATGATGATGACTCCACACCTGTGTTTTCTTTGTTTTGTTGCAGGAAATGAAATTGCTGTGTGGATTGTGAGACGCATCACGACGTGGATGAGACATTGGGGTGATTCCATCTCTCCCTCCCTAGGAGGGACTGATGATGAATTGGTAATGGCAAATTATGATGTTGAGTTGGAGATGGCAAATTATGATGTTGAGTTGAAAATGGCAAATTTGATTGGTTAGGAGGGAGAGAAGACGAATTTGGTATATGGGAGGAACGGGGAGGACAGTAGGGATGTTTGTTGATTTGTAAAGTAGATGTTTATGGGTAGTGTTGTGTTTTGTGGATACAGTAAGGGGTAAGGGAGGGGCCATGTAGGTTACCTGGTGGGGGGGGGGGGGGGAGCGTACGGTAGGAACGTACCTGTCTCACCTGGTTCCCATGTGCCCCCAGTGTGCATTACCTTGCATTGCGTGCACTTTTGCGCCCTTACCACCTTACTCACTTGTCTGCTT
Organism: Myxine glutinosa; assembly: GCF_964187855.1. Taxonomy (NCBI): domain Eukaryota; kingdom Metazoa; phylum Chordata; class Myxini; order Myxiniformes; family Myxinidae; genus Myxine; species Myxine glutinosa. The sequence continues at coordinate 121,945,322 of NC_136270.1, read as the reverse complement.
CTTTTGTCTCCCACCTCCGAGGATCTGGCTTTGGGGTAGAGAGAGAGGAGAGAGAGGTGCTGGCTTCGCAGTTGTGGGCCTGCACTTTCGCTGTTTGCTGCTTGGATCGATACACCACATGGACCGCAATGTTTGTGGCCACCCACAATGGACCGCAGCTCTTTTGCGGCCAAGCACCACCCGTGGAAGGACCTATGGGTCAACGTGGCACCGATGCCATACAAGGTGAACCACTAACAGTTGGCCCCCTGACGGCCACAATAGAGAAATGGATGCGGTTGGCGCCTTTCTTTATTTTTTGAAAGAAGTAAGAAGGCCAAGTGCACCACACGAAGGCAAGACCAGCGGCAGAACATCGGCCGGCTGCGACACCACACAATGATTTATAGACACTTTATTGGTGCACCGGATGGTGCTCACTGTGTGATGGGGTGGTGCTTGATGCTTGGAAGGGGTGCTCTGAACATTATTAAAGGCCGTAGGCCACAGAGCACTCGTGGGTTGGTGTATCGATGCTAGCATGCGTGCTCTCTCTATGCATAACATCTGCATGTGTTCCTCCAAAAACAGGTCCTGGATCGTAGTGTAAATATCAGCGTAGTCTTGTGTAAATAATGCTCCCTACCGGCTGTATGTTTAGTTTGAGGATTCTTTCCGGATTCGGTTATCCTGTGGGTGTGTTTCTGTGAGGAGAAGGGTGCAACGTCGCAGGGGGACATATTTACTCATTTGTGAATATCTGTAAAACTGTCGCACTCAGGGTAGAGTTAATAGTAGAGGGAACTACATTGCGTGCCACACTAAAGTAGGTAAAAATTTATCGGGTCGGGACGCCCCGAGGGTAGAGAAGGGTGCAATGTTGCGAATATGGAATTTGGCCTCCATATCCGCTTGTAAATATTCCCCTATTTCCCCAATACTCCCCAACTATCCCCAATCCCCCATTCCCTAGTCCCATTGCCGGTAAATAACACTCTGTAGAACCGACCTTCCCCTTTTTCCCCCATTAAATGTCGTGCCCAGGTCCACCGCATCACACGTAGACAACTTTCGGACATCTTGCTAGTTATTCTTAGTCTATGTCAGTTAAGGACTCGTTTCCATTAATTATGACTCTTCGTTGCACCAGAATGTGATTATATGGCACCAGTAGTGAGTTTAGGACCTTTCCCATACCTCCTTCCATCTTCTTCCCCAAACAACAACAACAACTACAGCAACAACAACAACAACAACAACTACAGCAACAACAACAACAACAACAACTACAGCTACAACAACAACTACAACCACGGCGCGCGGGGGGAGTGTGCGTCCTCCCACCAGCTCGGTTAGCCGCCATGACCATGCGCTCCACGGGGTTACCACGAAGGGGCTGGCTGTCAGCTCCTCGTCAAGGGCGGAGCCTGGTAAACCCCCCGCACGCACCCAATGAGAAGCAACGTGCCGATTCCACGAGGCGGAGCTAACGAGCCGAGGGCGTGTCACTCCCCGCCGGATATACGAAGCGACTCACCGGATGTGAGGTGAGATGCGCCCCCAGCTTGAAGAAGAGCAAGTGACTACCTCGAGCGCTGTGAGACCTCCCGCATCTCTGGACCGGACCGAGTCGATTCTGTCCCTGAGCCCAGGTGCACCTGGAGCCATCGATCCTGCCTTTCCTAGCCATCAATCCCCGTGTGAGTCAGCCTTTTGTCCCGTTTATCTGTCGTCTGTTGGGGTTAATATAAGATTGTGTCTAAGTGCTTGTCTTTCTATGCTGTACCTCTCGTCCCTGTAATCTGACCTTCCGAACGAATATAATCTCCTCCGGAGGTCTTGAGAACCGTATCCATGGTGTCGTGTCATTTTAATCCCAGCCGTGTGTCTTTTCCTTCATTGACCTAGCGTAGCGCGATTAGTCAACGTTCGGGTATAATCGGGTAACTTGTGCAGACGTGGTCATACCAAACCGCTCGGTAAATAACATCTAAGCCACGTCTGTAACAATATATATATATTTTGTCGCTTTTCTGGCGATTAAAATCTTTACCAGGAAACGGATTAGCCGAGCAAGCTTTAACTCCAAAGGCGTTCCATTCAAATATGGCAGAGTTCATGCAAACGGGGAGGGAGGGGGGTAAGGAGGAGGAGGATGAGGATGCTGAAAATCACTTACCTCACGGATCCCGCCGGCCAGTCTTCAAACCTGTGGAAATTAACTCAAACAAGGCGGATTTAAAATGTTCAAAAATAAACGCTGGCTTTATTAAATGGAAGGCTGGTAACAACGAGGCAAATGCGGTGGACTAATCCCTCTAAATGGAGCTCTCCTATTACAGACACACACATGCACAGGGGATAAACGAACGAATTAAATAGGGGTTAGGATTTTATGTGTGACTTAGCTCAAATGGCTGAAGTATCCTGTCAGGAACTGTCGGCCTCAAACTCGCCGTCCGGACGCGGCTCCGTGCTTGGCGGGAAGAAGCGAGGTCGTTGGCGCGAAACTCTCGTTCCGCGCTGGTAGGCCTCACCGGACGTCTCGCTTGCCCCTGCCTCGTCACGCTCCAGCGGCAAGCTGCGCTTGTACGCTCACACCGAGAACCCAACTCTTCGTCCTCGCTCCACTGTCTTCCACCAGAGTCCAGAACTAAGAAGAGAGAGTCGATGGCAAAGGAAGGCGTGAGGGGCAAGCGGGAGAGAAGGCAAGAGGGCAAGTCCAGGGCAAGAGGGGAAGGTCCAGCACAAAAGAGAGCGGGGAGAGAGTCCAGGTCAAGCAGAAGGTCCAAGCGCAAGAGGAAAAATGTCGGTCTCTCTTCACTTTTTATCAAACCCTCGTGACGTTATCTCTCTCTCTCTCTCTCTCTCTCTCTCTCTCTCTCTCTCTCTCTCTCTCTCTCTCTCTCTCTGCCAATCCCTGCCGGCCAACATCACAAGCTCAGTTCTCCACCAATGGCCGCATCACTTCTCTCTTATGCCATCGGTCGGTGGCCTATCAGTCCGTCACTTCCTTCCACCAATCAGCGGGTCGCTTCTTGCTACGCCCCTGGCCAATCACAAGTCCTTCGTTACTCTGACCTTTCATTGGTCGACTTCTGCCCAATAACGAGTTCTTCTGGACGTGGCTCCCGGCCTGCCTGTGCGATGTTTTATCGCCATGTTGGCGCAATGCGTGGGCGCTTCCTGCCTGCACTTCCGGTTAGTTTTATTGTGGGGGGGGGGGGGGGGGAATTTAATTAGTATGTGTATGTTGCTAATGGGCCTGCCTAGTGTCTATTGGTGTAGTGCCATAAGGGACAATGGATAAATCACAAGGTCTCACAAACAGGAGAATTAACATAATCCCTACTCTAGTTAACACAAGGCCATCCTCGTATGACCACAAATATACAAGCTTAATCCGACATCCGGCCTAAACAGGTCCTCTACTTATGTGCATCAAAATGGTTCTTCTTCTTCACGATAGTCGGAGCATGATACCTACACAGATCTATCTGATCTATATATCACTCTACCCCAAAATTCATAACAATATATATTTATATATATATATATATATATATATATATATATTGTTATAGATCGCGGTTAGGATGTTATAGACCGAGCGGTGGTTTAAAACCGCGACCTAACAAAACTCACCCGATTCCACCCGAACGTTGGTTGTATCGCACCCTAGCTGCTCAATGAGGGAAAAGACAAAAGCGACGCAATGCAAGAGGAAAACGGAGACAAAAAAAAGGTTTGAAATATTACTACTGAATTTATTTCTACTATTTACACACAAGCAACAAAAAGCAATTCAGTTTATTTACAAGTACAAGACGCAGGTGACACAGTGCAAATTTAGCTTATCTACAGACTTAATATATTACCCAGGACAGAACAAACAAAGACGACTCACACGGGGAATTGCAGGAATCGCAGGATGTGGATGGCTGGAGGGAGAGGGAGAGGTCCAAGGGGGGGGTCCCGCCGCACAACCGGCGCGTTCAGCAGCCGCCGTTCCTGCCCCCTTTTTCGGTTGCCGGGTGTCGCTGCTGCGGCGGCCTGCAGTTGCCTTGCCAGGCCTTGTCTTACTCGCTTCTCACCACCGACTTCTCACCACCGCAACCAACTGTGACCACTGACCCTCCTTTTTGGCACCCGACTCAGACCAACTCTTCTCTCTCTCTTTCTCTCTCGGTGCAACCAACTCCTCCTCTCTCTCTCTTTCTCCGACCAACCCAGAGTGCATCTCCCTTTCTTCTTCTCCTTTTCTCCACTTCCGGTTGCGCCCTTTTATAGCGCCCCCAGCGATCATGCCCCCGGCGCTTTGGACACGCCCATCGGGGCGCTCACCTCGGCCCTGGCTGGTCGCACGACCCTCGGGCTCCGCCCCGGACGACGACGGGCGGGCGCGCCCCTCCCCTCCTCTGACGAGGTGGAGACACGCCTTTCTTCCCTGACTCGAGCCTCGTGGTCAATGGCGGTTGTTGGAGGGGAGGTGATTGGGAATCGAGGGCTCAGCAATGACGAGAGGGGATGTAATATGGCAATCGAGGGTCGGCAATCACGAAAGGGGGATGTGAAGGAAATGGGGATTTTTGGGGATGGGAATGGAAGGGGATCTATTCTCTTTCACTGGTGCAATGGAGTACTTCAATTAATGGGAGACACAGCCTTATCCTAAAACACAGAATAAGATATAACTATCGAACATGAATATCCTATGATTGGCTGACGTGTATGCTTGTGGACAAATTTTTTTTTTTTTTTTTTTTTTTTTTTTTGAATACAATATCGAGGCTCGTGAAAGAGCGAACATTAATCACACAGAAAGACAAACCGACACATAAAACATATAACATAGGGAGCGGTAGACAAGATGGGGAGAGAGGGGGAAGGACACAAACACAACATTTGAGAGCAGGGACCGAGAGACATGGAGACATCGAGAGATCTGAGAGAGGGCGAGGGCTTTGGGGGGGGGGGGGCCGTGGGAAGGGGGCAGTGGGAGAGGTATAAAACATATGGACACTGCCAGGACTTCCAGGAAAGAAGTTGGAATTTCAAACAAGGTGGATCTGGGGTGAATTAGCGGGGGTAGAAAAGATCAAGGTTTTGGATGGGGGAAGATAAGAGATGGTGGTGAACAGCTGTTTTAAAGACCTGGAGGGAGGAGTGGGATTGAAGGGAGTGAGGGAGTTTGTTCCAGAGGCGGGAGAAAAGAGGAATGAAAGAGTGAAGGTGAGCGGAGAGCCGAGATTTCGGCAGTTTAACCATCAGAGGGTTGCTGGCAGATCTTGTGCGACCTGTAGGAATATTTGGGGGACAGAGCACAGAGAGAGCTGGGGGTGCAAGGCCGGAGAGGAGTCGGTAGAAGACAGAAAGACCACCTACCTGCCTGCGGTGAGTGAGTGAAAGGCCCTCAGAGATAGCTTCATCGCGGGAGATTCCAATAATTCTGAAAGCTTTGGTTTCAACTGCGTGAAGCCGAGCTAGGTGTGAGGCAGGAGCACCGGCCCATAGGGGAGAACAGTATTCCATTGAGCTGCGGATGAAAGCCTTGTATGTGGTGAGGAGCTCAGGTGTGCCGAGGAAGGACTTCGCACGACGAAGGATGCCCAGTCGGCGACTGGCTTTGGAGGCCAGCTTGGAAATGTGGTTTTCCCAAGATCATGGCAGATAGTGAGACCCAAAATCTTGAGCGACAGAACTTCTTGGAGAGGATTGTTGAGAAAGTAGATGGGAGGGTTGTCCAGTCGATCTTTTCGGAGAGACATAGTAAGAGTGTGAGATTTGTCAGGATTGAAAGACATGTTCCACTTGTTTGACCAGTCTGTGATTTTGTCCAGGTCTTCAGAGAGTGAGGAGGCAGCAGACTGCCGATCTGAGGGAAGAGGCATGGAGCGGCAGAGAGTGGAGTCATCAGCAAAGAGATAGAGAGGATTTTCGAGAGAGTCAGAGAGATCATTGATGAAGACCAGAAAAAGCACGGGGCCCAGAACACTGCCTTGGGGAACTCCAGCCTGAACAGGAAGAGGAGATGAGAGAAACCCATTCAGGGCCACACGTTGACGACGACTAGAGAGGAAGTCCGCCAGCCATGCGTGGAGATTTCCATGGATACCAAAGGAGGAGAGTTTGGTGAGCAGAGCGGGGTGCCAGACCGTGTCGAAGGCACGTGATATGTCGAGGGAGACAGCTCTAATTTCCTGTTTGGCATTGAGGACCTCCATCCATTGTTGAGACAGCAGAAGCAGCATGTCCAGAGTAGAGTGACCTGGTCTGAAACCAAATTGATGATCAGAGATCAAGCCATTGGAGAAGAGGAAAGATTTCATATCAGAAGCAATGATGGATTCCATGACTTTGCTGATAATTGGGAGAAGGCTGATTGGTCTGTAGTTGCTAGGATCTGTTTTTGCACCTTTTTTGTGCAAAGCGGTGATGTTGGCTGATTTCCAAGCAGATGGCAGTTGACCTTGAGCAAAAGAGAGGGTGAAGAGAACAGAGAGAGGGTGAGATAGAGCAGCAGAGCAGGATTTTAGGACCCGTGGGCTGATGCCGTCGGGTCCAGTTGCAGAATCAGAGTCGAGGGTTGACAGAAACTTTTCCACCTTGTCAGGAGGAAAGGACACGGAGTCCAGGAGCAGCAGGGTACGACTGGGTATGGTGGGTACAGAGAGGGATGGGTTTGGGACACAAGATTTAGAGGCAAACACAGAGTTGAGGCATTCAGCTTTTTCACGTGCGGAGTCAGCTGTGTAGCCGTTTGAGGTAAGGGAGGGGATGGAGGGGGAACAAACACCAGAAACGGATTTGACCAGACGCCACCAGGATTTGGAAGAGGGAGACAGATAAGAGAGTTCGGTCTTGAGAACGGAGAGATATTGTTTCCTGGCTCTCCTGAGGGTGGACACACACTTGTTTCGGGCTTTGTGAAAGGAAATGAGATTTCCTTCCGTTGGATTTGCTTTCCAGGAGACGAAGGCAAGTTGTTTCTGGGCAACAGCCTCACCACAAGATTCCGTGTACCATGGACGGGAGGAAGGGTATGACAACTGAAGACGAGATGGGATAAATCTGTGCATGAGAGAGAGCAATTTACTTTGGAAGAATTCCCAGGATGAGTTGATGTCAGAGGTGGTAGAGATGGGAGACCAGTCCAGATGATTGATGGCTGCTTGAAGACCGTGCCAGTTGGCCTGAGTGAAATGCCAGACTCGTCGACGCTGAGCAGGCTCCCTGAGGATGGTCAGAGAGATGTCCACTTTAACAAGGACATGATCAGATGTTCCGATCGGAGCAGAAGAAGAGCAGCAGACATTTTCAGGGAAGTTAGTCATAACCAAGTCCAGAAGAGAAGATGTTCCGTTGACTGAGATCCGGGTCGGGAAATTGACAGATTGTGTCAGTCCCAGTGAGTCGCAGAAGTCCTTTGCTGAGGAGCCATGGCTGGTGAGAGAGGTACCCACACCCAGCCAACTGGCATGATGACAGTTGAAATCACCACATATGAGGAAGAGAGAGTTGGGATGAGTAGATAGAAGTTGGTCCATATCATCAGACAGCGAGATGTAGATGGAGTCATCACTGTTTGGTGGACGGTACAACACACATATGAACAAGAGGTGGGAGCGAAGGGGAAGCCGTAGCCAGAGGTATTCCTGGGGGTGAGGTGGAGAGAGTGCAGTGCAGGGCGAGTGAGGAAGAGAGTTTTTGATAAAGATAGCAACCCCGCCTCCAGGACGAGGCTCAGGTCTATCATACCGGAGGAGGGAGTAGCCCGGGAGAGATACTATGGAATCAGAGACATCATAAAGGAGGAAAGTTTCTGTTAAGCAGATCACATCTGGTTTGACAGAAGCAACCTGTATGGAGAGATCGGTTAAGTTTGAACGAAGGCCCCGGATGTTTGAGGTCCATACCGTTAATGAAGAGGAAGGGGGAGCATCAGATACAGAACAGGGGGGAGGAGGGGTAGGGTAAGATGTGGAAGAGGTGGAAGAGGTGGGGAGAGCTGTTGAAGGTGTGTCAGAGATTTCAGAATAGCTCGGAGAAAGGGAAGGATGGGGCGGACAAAAGGTTTGATGGTGATTGGGTGAGCCACAATGAGGTGTTATTTGAGGAGGGGGAAGAGCGAGGCAGAAGGTTGGGGGAGATGGAGGTGAGAGTTTGAAGGGGGAAGAAGCGGGGAGGACGCTTTGAGGAGGGGGAGTGAGCGGGGGGAAATTGAGAAGCAATGAGGGTGGGGAGATTTGAAGGGGAGGGGTGAGGGGGGAGTTTGGGAGGGAAGGGACAAGGGGAGGGATTTGAAAGGGATGGGATATGGGGGAGATTTGGAGGGGAGGGGTGAGGCAGGAGTCTAGGAGGGGAGGGGCGAGGGGGCGTCTTGGCGGGGAGGGGTGAGGGGGTAGTTTAGGAGGGAGGGGGCAAGGGGGGAGATTTGAAAGGGATGGGTGATGGGGAAGATTTGAAGGGGAGGGGTGATGGGGAAGATTTGGAGGGGAGGGGTTATGGGGAAGATTTGGAGGGGAGGGGTGAGATTGGATTTTTGAAAGTGTACGATTTATGGGAAACGAACATTTATTGCAAAATGAGTTTCTTGTGACCTTCGAGTTAAAAATACGTTTAAGGACGCTGGATGGAGGATGGAGTGCAGGAGAGTTTAGGGAATGTAGAACAAAGGCACTATAGGAGATGGATATTTTTTTTGGGATGAATTGATTTGGTGAGCAAGTCGAAAGCAGCCTTTTAAAGAAGAAGAAGAAAAAGGTGTTATAAAATATGACGGAATACATAACTTGAGGGGAAAGTGTAAACATTGAAGGTTAATGAGTGAAAACTATCTGGGGAAATGGGGGAGAAACACGTGGTCGAAGAACGAACGAACGAATAAGAATGAATAAACGAATGAGAACAGAGAAGGAAATGTGTTTTTTTTTTTTTTTTTTTTTTTTTTTTTTGAGTTGAGATTTACACAAGGAAGTAGGCTATGGGTGAAAAGACTGGGAATACAGAGAACGAAAGTTATTGGATCACAAACGACGGACCACTGAGAGAAAAACAAAGCCTCAAGGTTGTACAGTGCACACTGTACAAGGCCTTGCTCGCGACACGGCAAACAGACGATCAATTTATGAAAGATAAACACCGAGAAACAACCAAAGTTGCACACAATAACTTCACACACCGAAAGATAAATACAGTTTCGACAAAATACAATTGTGAACAGACTTAACTTCGAAAAACGTGGAGACCGTGTGGAGCTTCGAAAAACCCTGCCGCCGTCTCCAAACTCTCGCGAGAGTATCCACTCTATGGGACTCTATGGGACGCCCTTTTGATCTTACACAGCTCCGGAGGCAGGAGGCACAGCACAACAACAATAATAATAATCATACAGCACACAATAAAAAATATATATATACAGTCCTCATATCCACAACACTGCACTCTCCTCCTCTTAGGCACGTCCCGGGCCTACAACTTTTAGCTTTAGCGTGACACGTAGGTGTAGTTCCCTCTATTTTTAACCTGACCCTGAGTGCGACAGTTTAAACATAAATAAATGTGTCCCGCTGCTCCATTGCACCCTGCCTAACAGACTTTCGCCCACAGTTAACCGAATTGCGGAATGGTCTTCAAACTATACACTGACGGTGGGGAGCATTATTTACAATGACTCTGCTTTTATTTACAAAACTAACCCAGGACCTGTAATTGTTCTTTCTGGGGGGAGGACAGTCTGCTCTGCATCAATGCACCATTAAAGCACCCAAAACGCACCAATACACACCCAAGCACCAATCGGCGCAGTCACCATTGTTCAATGAATAAAATAAAACCAACAACCCCTAACCCTGCAGGTGTCTCTGGCTCTTCGGCTCCCTCTGCTGGTTATTAATATTTCTCTTCCAGATGTTGTCATTTCCTTTGCTTTGCTTACTGGCGGCCTATTTTCAATAAAACTTGCACCCAATGTGTCCTTTTTATTTATTTATGGCCCACCAGGCCGACTATGTGTATGGTTCACCTGTGGGGCATTGGTGCCCTGTGGCCAAGGTCCGCCAGCAAGATTTCGGGCCCTCATGGCCGGTTCCAGCAGAGGGGCCATGCCCCAACCCATGGGGTCCATAAGTGGTGCTCGGCCACTGACATGTGGTCCATAATGTGGTGCATCGATGCAGACAGCTGGTTCTGGGAATTTCGGGCGCACAATGGCCGACCCACGCACGCTCCCCTCGGCGCCCAACGGCGCACAGGTCATGTGGGAGACAAAAGGGGGACAAGACAAATGAGCGAGGGGTAAGGTCTCAAGGGTACACATCAAAAAGGCAATGCAAGGCGAAATGCGTACGGAGGGCGCAGTGAGAAAGCTCGTCCCTACCGTACGTCACCCCCCTGTTACCTAGCCCACCCTTGCCCTTACCCCATATGTACAAAACCTACACATTACCAATTCGTCACTACTGTCACGTCTTCCCCATATTTCCCCTATATCAAATTCGTCACCACAATCCCTCTACTTCAAAAATTTGCCATCATCAATTCATCATCAATCCTCATAAGGAGGCAGAGATGGAACATCAAAGCACAATGTCACACCCACGTCATGATGCGTCTCACAATCCAAAACATTTGCATCAAAAATAATTAAACATGGCATGGTGCGGAGTACCTGTCACCTCAGGTGAGTGGATGCAGATGGTGCGAGGAGATCCTTCATCCTAACTATCCTCTAAATGATTTTAACACACTTTACACTACCCGGGGTCTTTCTCTGGCCAAACCATTGGCCCTCTTACACTAGGGGTTCTAATAACCAATTCCCATTGGCCAAACTGTGGTGCTTCTCAATTTGGGGTCTCACTCCCCCGATTCATCTCCCGGTGCTCTAGCACAATTTCTGGGCTGCGACGTGTACCTCTCCCAACAGGTCTACCCACCTGCACACCTCCACCACTGTAGTTGCCACCCGAGCTTACCTAGCTCCTCACCCTAACCTAACTAACTGGGGACAGCCCCTCTCCTGGCTCTGTCACCCCATGGTGCCCTCTGGCACTGGGCTACCCGGGTCCGTCCTCCGGATCCTCGGGCCCCATCCACAACAACTACTACCGGCTCCCAGAGCCCACCTGCGGCCTCACCTGGCCGACATCCTTACAGTGGTGGAGTGCCCAAACCAACTACACACACTAACAGGCTACACGCCCAGCCATTTCCACAACACTAATGCACCCATCCAAACATCATTCTTCCAACCGCACCACAGATGCCAATATCCAACCACAATTTACCTGTACCCTCTACCTAACTCTTACACTACCCGCCCCGGGTATCCGTGATGGGGGGTCCACTCTTCCCCCATTCACACCTTCGCACCATCCACTCCACTCCACAATTTCCACCATTCTCACTCCACGACCATCCATTCCAATACTCCATACCATTTATTCCATACACCTGTCCTCCATTCACCTGTCGTTGCACACCTGTGCAATCCTACCTGGTGCCACCTGCACCCTCCTCCTCTTCCTGGACCAGTTGGTCAACACAACACACAATCACCACTACTCCCTCATACACTGCTCCACACACCTGTTCAGTTGCACACCTGTGCAATCACACCTGTTCAATTCTCACACACACGGCATCATCTCAGCTAACTACTCCCCTCTGAAACTTGCGCTTCCCAGTCGTCCTTTTAAACTATTGCGCTCCCACGTCATTATAATCCACACTAAACTACCTGCGTCCCCACTACAGGTATCAGTCACTAACTAAACTTAACGTCACCTAATGTCATCTTTCTAGATCCCTACAATATAACCTAACCCACCCGGGCTAGTTTTCACTGCCATACACCCCATAAGCTATTGCTCCTTTGCCCCCACCTGTGAGGGATGGTGGATTTGCCATCCCACCACATCGGGGGTCTCTCACTACCAATTTCGCTCGTCCAAATCCAACAATCAAAAATTTTCCATTTACTGCCAATTCTATTCACTTTTCTAAATTTTGTATCAAATCACTACTATCACTATCACCATCACCCGTCTACTTATTACATCCTCTCGGTGCGCCAATTCACATCTACAGCCCGGCTTCGTACAGCCGAGCAATGAATGCGGGTTCTTTTGTGTCCGCGGCTGGATACGTCCCGCATTCGGGGCAGGGACGGAGGCTTACCCGGGCCGAGATCCCATGCACCACCTCGGCGTGAAGCCATCCAATGTCCCGATCTCGACCTGCCGGCACGTCTCAATAGAAAGTGGTCGCCATGACGACCCTTCCTATCGGGCTGCCCGCTCCGCCTAGTGGAGCCCGGACGCGGCCGCTCCACGCGAGGCCCAGCGTGGATCGCGCACGGCGGTCCTTTCGAACCCGCCGTGGCTCGGATCTCCGCTGGTTCTCGCGGCACGCGAAGCCCGGCACGCACCGAGGGCCCGATCCGGCTAAAAGTCGACCTAACCTTTAACCCGGTTACCGTCGACGCTTTACCTGCAGGCTTACATGCATACGCTACCTCTTTCTTGCTCATACATGCAGCCGTTCCCATTCTCCTCGTACCTTTTCTTTCACACCTCGGTACACTCACTCCGCTCACCGACTTGGTCACACACCTGACCACCGAACACTTTGGCACACATTCGTCGCTCGCACACCTCACTAACACACCTCTTCGCGCCCCCTCCTCGGTCACTTCCTCTGTGACACTCACAGGTGTGCTCTCATTCGCACACCCATCCACGTGCCTCACTACCAACTCAAATGTGCCTTCCCACACACGCTCTACCATCCCAGGTGTGCTTCCTTCCATTCCAGGTGTACATCCTCGCTCACCTGTCACAACCAACTCACTCTCCTTGTCACTCTCACTACTCTCACCTCCACTCTCGGTCGCGCACTCACCCTTACTCTCGACAGCACACTCTTTCCTCATGCACCCCGTCCGTTACACACCTTTCTCGCGCATCCTCCCGTGCACACTTTTTCGTTACCTCCTCCGTAACACTCACCACACCGCGCTTCCCTGTGCTCCCTCGCACACGCGCTTCGACCAACTCACTCTTGACGGCACACTCACTCCTCGGCGTGCACTTTTTCCTCACACACCCCATGGTCGGGCATTCTCGCACACCTCTTTTTTCGCACACCAGACCTGTCGCACACTTCACCAACGGCCTCTCACGAACACCCGGATCCAATCCAATCCCCAAGCCGACTGAAGCTTTCCTCACATCATATACATTGCCACTCACCTTGGCACCTCGTCCCCGCACCTCCTTTGCCACCTGCAAACTTTTTATTTGGTTAGTGAGCACCGCATCATGATTTGAACACAGACCTTGTACATATTCCATGACTTCCTCCTTTATCTCCCTCTTAGTTTCTGTCCGTCCCTTCTTAATTTCACTCACCTCTTCTCCCACTTCCTCTAATTTTTGTTTAACCTCTTTTATTTCTCCGTGCGTCTCCTCAAGCTCGTCCTCTAAGGCTACCGTGACCGTCTCTATGTGCATCCTTACCTCCCGGTCCTTTGTCTCCATTATCTCTGTCACCTCTTCCACCCTCATTGTCAGTTCCTCCCGTACCATCTGACATTGCCTCTGCGTCGCTATTAATTCGTTTTTAATTTCTTTTTGTGTCGCCTTTAACCCTCCTAGTACCGCAGTGTTCTTTTGAACCTGCTCCACTAACTTAGTTTGTCCCTCTGTCAGCTGCTCCACCTCCTCCGTCAGATCTTCTATTCCCCCTAGTAACTTAGCCGTATTATTCCTCACTTCTTTCTCTATACGCTTTTCGCCTCGCTTTACCTCCTCGCGTAGCCCCGAGACCTCCTCACTCACCCCTCGTCGTATTTCCTCTATCTGGTTCCCCATCTGTTCGATTTCCCGGGCGGATTGTTCCCCTATTTCCCGCAATTTGTCCTCCATCCTATTTTCTAACCCCATTAACCCATTTTTCACCCCCTCTAACTGATTCTCCTGGGCAGCCATTCTATTTTCCACCCCCGTTAACCCATGTTTCACCCCTTCTATCCCATTGTCTAACCCCTCAAATTTCTTGTCTAACTCCTTAAAATTATTGTCTAACCCCTCAACGGTACCCCTTGCTTCGTCCCTCATTACCCCCATTTGGCCCTCCAATCGCTCACCCTGAGCATCCATCCGGTTCCCCATTACCCCCATTTGGTTTCCCATTACCCCCATTTGGCCCCCCATCCTATCCATTTTTGCATTCAGTTGGGTCAAGAATAATCTGAGGTCAAACCCGGTTTGCCCAGCGTCCCCAGCCGCCACCGCAGGCTCGCCCTCCGCGGCGCCGCTATTTTGGGACCCTTCAACCACGTGAGCGAGCGCGCCATTTTGCGCGCCTGATATTCCCGCAACCACATTGCCATTTTCCTCCTCCCTTTCTTCCCCGAAGTCCTGGGTTACTTCCAACCCCTCTATCTCTCCCACCGGCATCCCGTCGCCTTGGACAGCCATGGCGCGATTTCAAAATTCGGGCTTTTCCTTTAAAACAAAACAAATTTCGTACTTTATAATTTTGAGCGCGTGAAGCGCGCTCCGGGTCGATCCCACTCCTGACACCAATTGTTATAGATCGCGGTTAGGATGTTATAGACCGAGCGGTGGTTTAAAACCGCGACCTAACAAAACTCACCCGATTCCACCCGAACGTTGGTTGTATCGCACCCTAGCTGCTCAATGAGGGAAAAGACAAAAGCGACGCAATGCAAGAGGAAAACGGAGACAAAAAAAAGGTTTGAAATATTACTACTGAATTTATTTCTACTATTTACACACAAGCAACAAAAAGCAATTCAGTTTATTTACAAGTACAAGACGCAGGTGACACAGTGCAAATTTAGCTTATCTACAGACTTAACTTATTACCCAGGACAGAACAAACAAAGACGACTCACACGGGGAATTGCAGGAATCGCAGGATGTGGATGGCTGGAGGGAGAGGGAGAGGTCCAAGGGGGGGTCCCGCCGCACAACCGGCGCGTTCAGCAGCCGCCGTTCCTGCCCCCTTTTTCGGTTGCCGGGTGTCGCTGCTGCGGCGGCCTGCAGTTGCCTTGCCAGGCCTTGTCTTACTCGCTTCTCACCACCGACTTCTCACCACCGCAACCAACTGTGACCACTGACCCTCCTTTTTGGCACCCGACTCAGACCAACTCTTCTCTCTCTCTTTCTCTCTCGGTGCAACCAACTCCTCCTCTCTCTCTCTTTCTCCGACCAACCCAGAGTGCATCTCCCTTTCTTCTTCTCCTTTTCTCCACTTCCGGTTGCGCCCTTTTATAGCGCCCCCAGCGATCATGCCCCCGGCGCTTTGGACACGCCCATCGGGGCGCTCACCTCGGCCCTGGCTGGTCGCACGACCCTCGGGCTCCGCCCCGGACGACGACGGGCGGGCGCGCCCCTCCCCTCCTCTGACGAGGTGGAGACACGCCTTTCTTCCCTGACTCGAGCCTCGTGGTCAATGGCGGTTGTTGGAGGGGAGGTGATTGGGAATCGAGGGCTCAGCAATGACGAGAGGGGATGTAATATGGCAATCGAGGGTCGGCAATCACGAAAGGGGGATGTGAAGGAAATGGGGATTTTTGGGGATGGGAATGGAAGGGGATCTATTCTCTTTCACTGGTGCAATGGAGTACTTCAATTAATGGGAGACACAGCCTTATCCTAAAACACAGAATAAGATATAACTATCGAACATGAATATCCTATGATTGGCTGACGTGTATGCTTGTGGACTATGGGACGCCCTTTTGATCTTACACAGCTCCGGAGGCAGGAGGCACAGCACAACAACAATAATAATAATCATACAGCACACAATAAAAAATATATATATACAGTCCTCATATCCACAACAATATATATATATATATATATATATATATATATACATATATATATATATACACACACACACACACACACACACACACACACACATCTGGCAGGGAGGCCTAGCTGTACGCACACTCACCTCTAAGCACTGTAGCCTGGGTGTGAATCTCGACCCGTTTATAAACGCTGATCCTGGTGTTTCACAGGCAAGGTGATTCATCAATGTGTGTGCCACCCATCAGATGGACATTAAACTGGGCGTCACATCTGCCAGCATTAGTGAGTGGATGTCAAAGCCAACATTTCAAAATACATCATTATTTTGAACTAATAAACAGCAGTCTCTATCAATGTCCTTGTTCTGTGTTGCTGCTCTTTGGCAGCTTGCTTTTTGTCCTGACTAGTGAAGAACCCGTTATTATGGATAGATTAGTTTCCCCAGAATTATGTCTCATTGAGTCTCGTTTTTCTCCTTTTCTTTATCGTTTCCTCATTTACCCCAAAAATGTTCCACAATATTGTTTCCAGAAACTTTGTCATGTTCCACTTGAATGCATGTTCTGGATTTTGAGGCTCTTGTTTAGGTTATGCTGTTTATGTATGTCGTCACCAATATGGGGGAAGATTTATTTTTATTGACCCTTTTTCAGCAACCTCCCCCGAGCTCCTAAACTGTTATTTACATCTGCCCATTTGGAGAATCGAGGATGGGGTTTATCTAGGGATACATGCCAGCGTACACATGTTATCAATGGACGCCCAGTTAGCTCATTTCCCTTGTTCGCCTCTGCTTTCGAAGCACAATTATCTCATGTCATGTTTACATTTCATTGGTCAAACTCTCCAACAGGCCCAGGCAACATGTTCATCCACAAGTGGTCCAAGCTGTTTGAGGTTGTAATTGGGAGTCATGATCTGTGCTTACAACCAAACCTTCGGTGGCGGAGGTAAAGATCCCAATGACTAAAAGGTTAGAATATGTCTTTCAATCCAGAAAAATCTCACACTCTCACTATCTCCCTCCGAAAGGATTGTCTGGCACCTCTCTGCCCCCCCCCACTTCTACTTTCTTAAAATTCCTGTTGAGGAAGTTCAGTCATTCAAGCTTCTGGGTCTCACTCAGCCATGATCTTTCTTGGGCAAACCAAATTTCAAAGTTGGCATCCAAAACCAGCCACAGAATGGGCATCCTCTGTCGTACAAACTCCTTCCTTGGCACACCTGAACTCATATCCACTTCCAAGGCCTTCATCCGCAGCTTAATGGAGTATTGCTCTCCCCTATTGGCTGGCTCTCCTGCCTCACATCTTGCCCAACTTGACGCCATGGAAAGCAAGGCCTTCAGGATCTTTGGAATCTCCCACGATAAAGTTGAGTCTATGGGCCCATTACAGACAGGTCGGTGGTCTCTCTGTCTTAAACCGCCTCCTTTCTGGTCTTCCCCATCCAGGTTTCTGCAGGGCGCACACAGTCCACCATCAACCCCCGTCTGGTGAAACAACACATGTCCATGATCACTGCTCACCTCCACTCATTTGTTCGTCTTTTTCCCACCTGTGAAACCAACTTCCACATCCTCTTTCCCTCTTTCTTCTCATTCCTCCCTCCAGATATTCAGGACGGCTGTTCACCACCATCTCCGATCATTCCCAAATCCAAAATCACGATAGTTTCTACCCTCATTAACTCTGCCTCCAATCCCTCATCTTTTTAAATTTCCATTCCCCCCCCCTTGCAGCTTCCTTCTGTATCCATGCTGCCCACCCCTGCACCCCATCCTGCCCCCATTCCTCCCCACACCCATTGTTTGTCCAGGTCTCTCTCCATCTTGGCCTTCAGCTTTGCTGTTGGTGCCCTCTTCTCTCAACTGCTCCTTTTACGTCGTGTTTTCCCTCTGTTACATCGTGATGTGTTCGGTGGTGTATTAGCTCTTTCCACGAGCCTCGACTATGTATACAAAAAATAAATAAATAATGGAAAGATTATAATTATTCATTCCTTGCAGAGGGAAAAACATTTGTGAAAACAAAAGAAATTCATTAACTTCTTGGAAATAACCGTTTCCGGTTTATACATGCCTCGTGGCGTGGGCGTTTTTAAAAAAAGTTTTATTTTATTTTCCAACTAAAACGTGTTTTAAATCAAATCCCTGGGAGCTTGTGAGCGGCCGGGCCTGTCCGCGACACGTGACCGAGAGTGGGCCGATGGAGGCCTCGGTTTATGTAAATGTCTGAGCGGCCCCACACTCGTTACCCCACATTTACATCCCTGTGGAGTCTCATAGAAACCTTTTACAGGACGGTGACGACACCATGTGAAGACCCCTTGCGTGTTCATGGCTCATGAGGGACACCGAAGCAACGTATAAACATCCCATCTTCCAAAACAAGTGCATTTATTTATCTAACTTGAATAAATAGGTCATTTCTGGGTGGTCTTCATTTTGTGATTCATGTGCAGGCCTCGTCTTTAACCATCCTGGTGCAACCGTCGCAAAAATGATAATAAATACACACGAAACCGCCAAACGCTTTGGTTGCCCCAGAATGTTTCGGTAAATGCTGTTTCTGCACCACGTGCCCTCTGAGCTATTAGAATTCTCGGGATATAGATGATCTGCTCTTATGGCTGACACAGTTTGAGCAGGAGTTCCCCCTTAACTTGATTTTGCGTGTGGTTGAAGAAGGGCATTTAAATCACAGAACTTCAACTTAAACTGCTTGCTGAGATTTGAGAGGGCAGCCATTGTTGTGGGCACTCCGCGGACCATGTACCTGTGTAGGAGCCACTAGTCAGGTTCACTACGTTTACAAATCTAATTTCGTTCAAAATATTTGGAGATTATCAAACCTGTACATTTTTGGAATCAGAGCATGGAGAATCCGAAAATCAATGTTGGCATTTTCACAGACACCTGCATGGCCGCCATTTTGAATTTTCAAAATGGCCGCCATAAAATACATATTTTGCGCTATCTCGGCTTCTAGTCAACCTAGAAACTTAATTAAATATGCTGATCCTATGTTTTCTGGGTCAAGGAATCCACTAAAGGCCTCAAAATAGTGCTCAGGATCTTACTATAATTCACCAAATGTCTGTCTGTCCGTTCGAAGGTACCGTAAAACCTGCTGAACCGATCGCAAAGATATTTTGGGTGGTCATCCTGGGATCCCCAGGAGTAAAATATGCTATTTAGTTTTCCCAATTTCAGCTTTAGTCTCCAGCATTCTCAGGTTTGGACTCCCGCATAACATTCGCGTTTGCATGACGTTCATTGTGACGTATTCTTACGTCGAGCATCGGTACCCGCCCTATTGGCGGGGCTTCAATTGGGAGGCCCAAATGAAAAGGCTAAATATCGGAAATTGAAGGCTTTTTTTCTTTTAAACGATTTATATAAACATCCGCCATGCAGAAACGTCATGCGGGAGCAAGTATCAGCAGGGTGTGGCAGTGTGGGAGTCCACGTTTGCACCGATCGCTGCACCGTGTGCCGCACAAATGGCTGCACCGATCGCTGCACCGTGTGCCGCACAAACGTTTGCACCGATCGCTGCACCGTGTGCCGCACAAACGGCTGCACCGATCGCTGCACCGTGTGCCGCACAAACGTTTGCACCGATCGCTGCACCGTGTGCCGCACAAACGGCTGCACCGATCACTGCACAGTGTGCCGCACAAACGGCTGCACCGATCGCTGCACCGTGTGCCACACAAACGACTGCACCGATCGCTGCACGGCTGCATCAATCGGATGTGGCATGAAGGAGGATCTGCACTTCGGCATGAAGGAGGATCAGATCGAACAGATCGCTGTCTCCATCGATCTTGCCAAGGCCGTAACACCTATTGGCTCAAAATCCTTTTAACTGTTGATTTGGTAGAGTTACACGTATCGGGAATTTGGTACACGTATCGGGAGTACATACGACATAGCGATTGTGAACACGATTCTCGATCACAATTCACGATCACGATCATCACGATCATAGTGCATCGATCACGATTTGAAACACGATGGTAAAGCGCGGCGTTACGCGCGCTGCTTGTGAGCAAGGAGGAAGCGGACAAGCGGTAACATATAAACGTCTTTATTGTAAGACTACACTGTAACACTGTACTGTCCCGGGCTGGGCGCCCGGTGTATATCATGAGGCCACGCCTACCCCTGGTGCGTGGCCACCGCCCACTTGGTGCGCGGAATGATGTCACCACGCCAGTGGGCTTTTGTGTCCGCCACACGCGCCCCCCCAGAATTCCCGCGCACCTGGAGGGCCAGTTTGCGGGGCAGACGAATGACCCGGCCGAAGCGCCCCCTGGCGATCGGCGGCGTCCGGGGTGCAGGGATGCCAGGTGGGATGCCCCTGGCTGCCCCTGGGATGGGTGCAGGACCGGGGGGCGGCGTGGCGGCGGGGCTGGGCGGTGCCGGGGGTCCGCCCGCAGGAGGGCGGCCCCGACGTGGGGGTCGGGCCACTGGCGGTGGATGGTCCACATCGAGGTGGGCCGGCTTGAGGCGGTCTACCGAAACGCGGTCAGGAGTACCGCCGATGTCCAGGGTGAAGTGCTTCGCCCCGGTCTCCAGCACGCGGAAAGGCCCGTCGTACGGGGGCCGCAGTGGTGTCCGATGGGCATCGTGGCGGACGAAGACGTACTCCGCCGTGCGAAGCTCCGGGGCGACGTGCGTCGGTGGGTGCCCGTGGCATGCCGTTGGCACCGGGGCGAACCTCTGGGCGGTCTCTTGTAGAGCGGAGCGCTGCTGTGCCGCGGACCATGGTGCCGTGGAGTCGGGGAGGAACTCGCCCGGCACCCGCAGCGGTTGCCCGAAGACCAATTCCGCCGCGGATGCGCGCAGGTCCTCCTTGGGCGCCGTCCGGAGGCCCAGCAGGACCCAGGGGAGCCTGTCGACCCAGCCGCCGTCGCGGAGGGTGGCCCGGAGCGCGGCCTTCAATGAGCGGTGAAATCGCTCACACAGGCCGTTAGCCTGGGGATGGTAGGCCGTGGTTCGGTGCAGCCGGACCCCGAGCCCCTGCGCAACCGCCCCCCAGAGCTCCGAGGTGAACTGGGGGCCGCGGTCGGATGAGATGTCTGAGGGGGCGCCGAACCGGGCGACCCAGGTGGCGATGAAAGCCTGCGCGACATCGGCCGCCGTTGTCGACGCCAAGGGCACGGCCTCCGGCCACCGGGTGGTGCGGTCCACCATGGTGAGGACGTAGGTGAAACCCCGCGAGGGGGGCAGAGGTCCCACCAGGTCCACGTGGACGTGGTCAAACCGGCGTTCCGGCACCGTGAACGGGGCCAACGGGGCCTGGGTGTGCCGGTGCACCTTGGCGCGCTGGCACGCGAGGCACGTCCTGGCCCAGCCGCGGACGGCCTTCCGGAGGCCATGCCAGACGAACTTGTCGGCGATCAGCCTTTGGGAGGCCCTCGCGCCCGGGTGGGACAGGCCGTGGATGGCGTCAAACACCTGGCGCTGCCAGCCCGCGGGCACGATGGGGCGAGGACGCCCGAGGGAGACGTCGCACAAGAGGGCCGCGCCCGCGCCGTCAAACGGCACCTCGGTGATGCGGAGGCCCGTGACGGCGGTCCGCAAGGCCTGGACGTCGGGGTCAGCGGCCTGGTCCGCTGCCATCCGGGCATAGTCGATGCCGAGGTGGACTGCGTGGGCGACGGCCCGGGAAAGGCAATCCGCCACCGGGTTGTCCTTCCCCGCGACGTGCTGGATGTCCGTCGTGTACTCGGACACGGCCGAGAGGTGACGCTGCTGCCGGGCCGACCACGGCTCGGTGACTTTGCCCATCGCAAAGATCAGCGGCTTGTGGTCGACGAAGGCAGTGAACGCCCGGCCCTCGAGCAGATGGCGGAAGTGCCTGACCGCCAAGTGAAGTCCGAGCAACTCGCGGTCGAAGGTACTGTAACGGCGTTCGGGCGGGCGAAGCTGCCGGCTAAAGAACGCCAGCGGTTGCCAAGCTCCACGCACCCATTGCTCATGCACTGCGCCCACCGCGTAGTCCGAGGCATCGGTGGTGAGGGCGATCGGTGCATCGGGCGCCGGGTGCGCGAGCATGGTGGCGTTAGCCAAGGCGAGCTTCGCGCCCGTGAACGCCGTGTCCATCTGCTCGGTCCAGGTAACGTCGCCTTTGCCCGGCTTACCTCGGAGAGCTTCGTGCAGGGGGCGCAGGAGCTGGGCGATACGGGGCAGGAACCGATGGTAAAAGTTCACCATGCCCAGGAACTCCTGCAGCCCTCTGATCGTGCGGGGGCGCGGAAACCCCTTCACCGCCTCCACCTTGGCCGGTAGGGGGACGGCTCCGTGCCTGGTGACACGGTGCCCCAGAAAATCGATTGTGGCGGCGCCGAACCGGCACTTTGCGGGGTTCACAATCAGGCCATGCTGGCCCAGGCGTTCGAAGAGCGTGCGGAGGTGGCGTAGGTGCTCTTCGCGGGACGCGCTGGCGACGAGGATATCGTCCAGGTAAACGTAGACAAAATCCAAGTCGCGCAGGACGCTGTCCATCAGTCGCTGGAACGCCTGAGCCGCATTCTTCAGACCGAAGGGCATGCGCAAGAACTCGAAGAGTCCGAATGGCGTGATGACCGCCGTCTTCGGGACGTCCTCCGGCCTGACGGGGACCTGATGGTAGCCGCGTATGAGGTCCACCTTCGAGAAGAAGGACCTGCCCGCCAAACGGGCGGAAAAGTCCTGAATGTGGGGGACGGGGTAGCGGTCGGGAGTCGTGGCGTCATTGAGACGGCGATAGTCCCCGCACGGTCGCCATCCCCCGCCGGGCTTCGGCACGATGTGCAGCGGCGACGCCCAAGCGCTCTCTGAGCGCCGAACGATGCCGAGTCGCTCCAGGGTAGCGAACTCCGCTTTTGCCACCGCCAGCTTCGTCGGCTCGAGGCGGCGTGCCCGGGCGTAGACCGGTGGCCCGACGGTGGGGATGTGATGGGCCACCCCGTGCTTGACGGCCCCCGCCGAGAAGGTGGGCCGCGTGAGGGCCGGGAAGCCGGCGAGGAGGCGGGTGAATGCGTCCGCTGCCGGAAGCGTACAGACCAACGTGGCCGGAACCGAATCGTTCGGCAAGCCGCTTGGCAAGCCGCTCGTTGAGCTGGGCAACGCACAAGCGAGCGAGCTGAACGTCTCGGCCTGGACAAGCCGTCTGCGCTTGACGTCGACCAGGAGCCCATTAGCGCACAGGAAGTCCGCGCCAAGCAGTGCCATGGGCACGTCGGCGGTGACGAACGTCCATCGGAAAACCTGCCCTCCAAACCGCAGAGAGAGGCAGCGTTTTCCGTACGTACGGATGGGCGTCCCGTTCGCGGCAAGCAGCGCGGGGCCCCCACCCGCGGCGTGCTTGTCTGACGTGCCGGCGGGAATGACACTCACCTGCGCTCCCGTGTCGCACAGGTAACGGCGCCTGGAGAAGGTGTCCGTTATGAACAGCAGGCTGTTCGAATGGCCGGCGCTCATCGCCACTATTGAGCGCCGGCCCGGGCGTTTCCCGACCCGTTGAAGGAGCACGGCGGATGACACCGCCGAGCTTCGTGGCCGAACTTGGCGTGGAACCAGCACCAGGTGGTGGAGCTGGAGGAGCGCGGCTGGCTCCGCCAGGCCGGTGGAGTTGGCGGGTTTCCCCGCGGTGGCGGTTTTCGCCGCGGCGGTGGGCGGGGCGTGGCGGCGTTCACGAGGTGCATATCAGCATGCTGCTGAACATCAGCGTGCTGTAGAAGCTGATGCTGTGGAACATGCTGCTGAACATCAGCGTCGAGGGCCGTGACGGCCACGCCGACGCTCGCCCGCATGTCCGAAGCGGCGAAGTACCTGTCCGCCTCGGCCGCCAATGCTCGGGGTTCCGTTAGCTCGGTCCCGGCCAACGCGAGGCGGACCTGCGCTGGAAGTTGGCGCCGGAAAAGCGCCCGGAATAGCGAACCGGGGGCTTCGTCGCCCAACAGTGACAGCATATGGTCCATTCGGACCGACGGGCGCGTCTCACCGAGCTCGGGGAGATCCAGGAGGCGGTCGGCCCGTGCGTCGTCCGTAAGGCCGAACGTGGCTAGGAGTAGCCGCTTGAGTGCCTCGTACTTGTGGCCGTTCGGTGGGTGGCGAAGGACGGACACAACTCGAGCGGCCGTGCCGGGCCCGAGGGAGGCGACGACGTGGCAATAGCGCGTGTCATCGCCGGTGAGGCGCCGAAGCTGAAATTGGGCTTTGGCCTGGACGAACCAGACTTCGGCCTGAGCCTCCCAAAATTCCGGAAGTTTGACGAAGTCGGCCATGGCGATGGCGTCGCGTGTGGAAGGATCGCTCCAGCAGATCCAACGTCGAGGGTCACCAGTAAAGCGCGGCGTTACGCGCGCTGCTTGTGAGCAAGGAGGAAGCGGACAAGCGGTAACATATAAACGTCTTTATTGTAAGACTACACTGTAACACTGTACTGTCCCCGTCCCGGGCTGGGCGCCCGGTGTATATCATGAGGCCACGCCTACCCCTGGTGCGTGGCCACCGCCCACTTGGTGCGCGGAATGATGTCACCACGCCAGTGGGCTTTTGTGTCCGCCACAATGGATTAATATTTACCGATATGAACAGTGATGTGGCTTTAATTGAAATTCTAAAGATACTGTTTAGATTTTGATGATTTGCGTGTGATATGATTCAATGGATGTTTATATGAATCGTTTAAAATTAAAAAAAACCTTCAATTTCTGATATTTTCCCATCGCCATATGCAGATTCGCCACGGACCCACGATCGATGTTTCTATACGTGAACGTACCCGTTTGTTTGCGAACGGGTACGTTTTTCATGGAAGTCCTTCACGAACTTGCTGTCCATGTCTGACGTGCGACTGAAGGTGCTACAGTATTGTGGAATATATTGGTTTCATGCTTTAGCATTCACCGTATCTGCATTGCCTGTTTGCTTCTGGCCTCCCACCCGTGCATAGCACGGGTATCTCACTAGTTAAAGAAAAGCAACAAACAAAGGTAATTGAAAACCATTGTCTTTATATTTGTGATATATTACATAATACATGATATTGCAAGTCCTTTGAAGTTATAGGTTGTTACAGGAAGTTATAGGTAATATCAGATTGAACTATAAGTCCTATACACAGGATCTACGAGGTCTATACCGTTCAGCAATATGCTTTTACAGATCTTCATCACTGTCCTGAGTGTCATTTTCGCAAAGGTGTCTACGCAAATGCCAACATTAATTTTTGGATTCCTCATGCTCTGAGTATTCCAAAAATGTATAGTTTTGCTAATCTCCAAAAAATATGAACGAAAAAACATCGTGAACCTGACTACACAGCACACAATGGCTACTTGAGAAGGTGGAACTCGGTCGTGTACTCTGGGACAAGAAGGCAGGTCTGAACTTGTCCCGGAAATCACATGATTCATGGCCTATTATTATCCAAACCCCTGTGAGTCATCCATCATTTATCCTTCCTTTGCAGACAGTATCATGAAGCTAAATAACCTTGAGCTGTTATTAATACATTTGTGTGTGTTGGTCGAGCTGATACCTCCGCCAGGGTGAACAGGTGACGTTTTGTACCCCGCTGATGGGCTGGATCTGGATCCGGACCTCAACCAAAATCGAACCGGTTTGATCTTGTCACCTGACCAACTCGTGCACCAAGATATGTTATAATCCGTCCACAAATTTTTGACATATCGTGTTATAGTTGGTTAACCAACTCATCCCCTATCACTCAATGGTGAAGAATCACTTGACGGTGAATCCGGATCTGCATCTTCACCAATATCTAATGGATTGATCCTTGACATATACCCAAGTCATCCACCAAATTTTGTCCGAATATGTCCACAACCTTTAGAAATATCATGCTCACAGCAAACAGACAGACAAACAGAGGTGAAAACATAAGCTATGCCCACCTTGGATGGCAGAGGTAACAACACGGCCTCATGCCAATCTGCCTATGGATCGCGCTAAGATTTTCCATACATCAATATATTGAAAGGACTAACAACGCTACCTGCCCTGTGGGCGGGGCTTCAATTGTGAGGCCCGAATGAAAAGGCAAAATATCAGAAATTGAAGATTTTTATTTTATTTTAAACGATTTATACAAACATCCGTTAAATCATATCACACGCAAATCATCAACATCTAAACAGTATTTGTAGAATTTCAATTAAAACCACATCACTGTTCATATCGGTAAATATTATTCCATCGTGTTTGGAAAAACTGGAAAATTGGGGAAAAAATGGAAAAACAATATAGCCTATTTTACTCCAAGGGGCCCCAGGATTATACACCCAAAGTTTCGTTGCGATCGGTTGAGCCGTTTTTGCGGTACCTGGGAACGGACAGACGGACATTTGGTGAATTATCGTAAGATTAGAATTTCCTTTCACTTTGATTTGGGGAAGAGAGAATATCCTCATGATCAGGGAATTGATCAAACCAGGGAATTGAATGGTGATGTAGACCTTTTCAGTTCGAGTGTGGCATCGAACCTGCGAGACATCCGTGTGAGGTGTACTGCATGCCACTGAATGTACAAGGGGCAGAAACGGATGTGATGAAATTACCTTTTTGTTGGGATCGGGTACGCTGAAGCATAAATCTTAGGAGTTGAGGCCAAGAGAAAGGAAATTGGTCTTGGCTGCTGTCACAAAGCTCGTGTAAACATGATGTCGGAGAATGAATACGTTATATCCCGCTCTGCCACCGAAGACGCACGCGTACTACAGTGGGAACCCACAAGGATGAACAAATATGTATCCAGTAACAATGAACCGACCCAGTGGACCCACACTTGTGGATGACTTGGTCACATATGATGGAAAAACTGTAGTCCGCTTACCAAGTACACCCCCACACCCCCTCCCTCCCCACCCAAGGTTTCTACAGGGCACACACACACACACAGACTACCATCAACTCCCAAAATACAGGATCACTGCTCACCTCCACTCATTCGTTGCAATTCTTTCCCACCTGCGGAACCAACTTCCACATTCTCTTCAATCTCATTCTTCCCTTCCGGTCTTCAAAACAGCTGTTCACCACCATCTCAAGTCAACCCCCATCCAAAACCTTGATCTTTTCTACTCCCAGTAACCCTCCCCAAGCCCACTTCTTCCCATTTTCCAGTTTTTTTCTTCCTGAAAGTTTCCTTCTGTATTCAACTTGTCCAACCCCTGCGTCCTCTTCTTCCCCTCGCTCTTCACCATGTCCCTTATTTGTCCAAGTCTGCCGAGATTTTCTTCCCCATCTCTGCTGTTGGCACCCCCCCCCCCCTCACTTTATGCAGTTTATTTTGTGCTGTTACGTCCCGATCTATTCTACATTTCAGCTCCTCCATGAGCCTCGACTTTGTCGACAAAAAAACATGTCAAACATCGAGTCGACAAATTAGCGAATAATTGATGCATTCAAGAAGGAGTACAGGAAAAGCCCATGAAGGGCAATCCTTGAAAAGGAAGGTACAAATGATGTGGCCCACCTGAAGTCCGTCACCCTCGAGGACATAATTTGTCTTGCAGGTGATGCATAGTCCAATAGTAAATCAAGAGAGTTTGGTACAATGCATTAGAATCCTCTCTACCGATTGAATAATCAAGATGACAAACTTCTCCAACCAATTAAGATGGCTCTCCCCTCTGGGCCGGTGGTCCTGCCTCACACCTAGCTCGGCTTCACGCTGTTGAAACCAAAGCGTTCAGAATCATTGGAATCTCCCGCGATGAAGCTATCTCCGAGGGCCTTTCACTCACTCACCGCAGGCAGGTTGGTGGTCTTTCTGTCTTCTACCGACTCCTCTCCGGCCTTGCACCCCCAGCTCTCTCTGGGCTCTGTCCCCCAAATATTCCTGCAGGTCGCACAAGATCTGCCTGCAACCCTCTTATGGTTAAACTGCCAAAATCAAGACTCTCTGCTCACCTTCACTCCTTCATTCCTCTTTTCTCCCGCCTCTGGAACAAACTCCCTCACTCTCTTCAATCCCACTCCTCCCTCCATGTCTTTAAAACAGCTGTTCACCACAATCTCTTATCCTCCCCCATCCAAAACCTTGATCTTTTCTACCCCCGTTAATTCACCCCAAATCCACTTTCTTGAAATACCGACTTCTTTCCTTCAAGTCCTTGCAGTGTCCTTGTGTTTTATACTTCTCCTACCCCTCCCTTCCCATGCCCCCTCCCCCCAAGCCCCCTCTCTCCCACAGATCTCCCGATGTCCCTGCTCTCTCCTGTTGTACTTGTGTGCTTCCTTCTCTTGTCTAATGCCCCCTTTATTATATGTTATTTGTGTCAGATCTTACACGAGTCTCGACTTCGTATCCACAAAAAAAAAAAAAAGACGATGACACTCAGGAACCTGTGAAATGTAACTTGCTGGATGGAATAGAAGACCCCAACCTGTCCTAAATGCTCACATGAAACAGATGCTGAAAAGCAAAATTGCTGATTCTAAGTCAAACTGACACTTGAAGATGACGCGCACTTATGAACTCTTCCATCGACTTTTCCTTCTGGCTGGTTGAGAGGTGATAAAAACTGCTTTCTTCATGGGATGGAATCCCTGTGTCTTCACCCGCTTCCGTGAGTTCTCAGATCATCATTCCATTCGTTTGCGGTATTTTCTGTCCGTCGACCATCTTTTCACTGTAATAAACTCCTTGCTACAGCAGACCCCTATCGGTTCACTAATGCAGGTGTCCAGTGTACAGTGATAAATTCCAGCGACTGACCATCAGCCATGGCCTTCCATGGACAGATGGCATTCCTAAGCTGACCTCAAAACCCAAGTAAAGATTGCAAAGCGGTACACCAACCACATCCTTCCTCGTAAGCATCAAGCTCTCATGGCGTACAACAGACATTTTGTACCAAGTGGAATGGAGTATTGCTCTTTTTAGTGGGATGGAAACCCTGATTCTCACCTGGGACTCCTGGATGTTCTGGAGGCCGAAGGCAGATCTTCACTGGTAACATTGACCAAGAGGTGGAGATGTAGCGCAAGCCGCTTAATTTCCACTGTACAAGTGGGTACCCCTCAAGTCTTCTACGGTCTTCCATTTAGTAGTACATCTTTCACCCCCTTTCAGCCATATTCCCATCTCCATGATCTGTTTGTTAGTCCAGTCTAATCCAGTCTCAGTAACTTTCTTTGTTAAAATTCCAAAGTGCAGGTTTTCTGTTCACCTTGTCTAGTTTCACCGGCTGATCGAATCACCTGTCTGGGTCTGTACTCTGTCCAATGCTTCATGGAGGCAGTTCACCACTGCATCATGCTGTCTTCCATTCCCACCTGTGATATTATCTACCCCTCACTAACCTCCCAGATTCTTTCCGCAGTGTTATCTACTCACTCTCACATTGTTTTGTCTGTATGTCCTTTGTGCTGCTGTTCCCCTACACCCAATTAGTAGCTTGTTGAATGTTCATCATCAAACTTTTTAATGGACATGAAATTCACTATTTTACCTCCACCACCGAAGGTGAAAGGAGGTTATGGTTTCACTCCTGTCTGTCTGTAAGCAGGATTTCTCAAAAGGTTATGGACGCATTTGGCCAAAACTTGGTGGATGAGTGGGGTAAATAGACCATATAGACCATATAGTGGGGACCATATAGTGACCATATAGTGACCATAACCATATAGTAAATAGACCATATAGTGGGGGTAAATAGACCATATTTAACATGTTCAAGTGCTACTAAATGGAAGGGGGTTGAAAGTGCTAAAAAGGTGATTTGTGTTCTACCGGGTTCACATGTTTAACTAAAATTGAAATAAAGCCTTAAAGAGGTTTAAAGGTGTATAATAAATTAATTCTGAGTTTTACCGCAGTTTTCCCTCGTGTCTATTACATCACCATATCTAACACATTACATTAGTTATTTGTGCCTGTTGTTTGTGTCCATTATAACGTTCTTAATACCATACGTTTCCTGTTTGGAATGATTTTACATTTTGTTTGATTAAAGACAAAGTACAAATATTATCTCACTTCTCTCTGCGCATGCACGATTGGGACGAATTCAGAGACAAAATACTGTTAAACGTCAAACTTGTCAAAATACTGTTAAACGAGAATTTCATGTTCCAATTCATGTTCAAAATATAACTTTCGATTTAAATAAGTTGTTCTTCAATCATAAACTCGCGATAATAAACTGATAAGACAGGCAGACGGACATGAACCAATTGCTTAACTCCGCTTTTCAAACAAGAAAGGTGCTGTGCGGAGCACGATACTTGCAAAATCCACCCCATCCCCAAAAAAGGTTGCCATGGATACATCAACGTGTCCTTTTTATTAAGATTAAAATTAACGATTTTAATCAATGCTCAGGTCAATTGGATGAAAATTGATTATTTTTCAGATAAAAAATGATTTTCGAAGTTTGACCTTGAGTTGACCTCTGACCCTTTGACCTCAAAAATAGTTGGTTTCCCAATTCAGTGATGCACTATGTAATTGTTTAATTTTCAAGTTAATAGGATGAAAATTGATTTTAGAAGTTTGACCTTGAGTTGACCTTTGACCGTTTGACCTAAAAAAAGTTGCTTTCCCAATTGAGTGATGCACTATGTAATTGTTCTTTATTTTTCAAGTTAATAGGATGAAAATTGATGATTTTAGAAGTTTCTCCTCGAGTTGACCTTCTGACCTCAAAAAAAGTTGCTTTCTTATTTGAGTGATGCGCGATGTAATTGTTTAATTTTCAAGTTAACCGGATGAAAATTGACGATTTTTCCGATAAAAATTAATGATTTTAGAAGTTTGACTTTGAGTTGACCTTTTGACCTCAAAAATAGTTGGTTTCCCAATTCAGTGTCGTACTGTGCAAATGCTGCTTAATTCTCAAGTCAATCGGTTGAAAAGTGACGATTTTTAAGATGTAAATTGATGATTTTAGAAGTTTGTCCTCGAGTTGACTTTTGACCTTTTGATCTCAAGAATAGTTGGTTTCCCAATATTAGTGACTCAATATGCAAATTATGTTCAACTTTCAAGTCAATCGGAAGAAAAATGACAATTTTACAAATTTGACCTTAAGTTGACCTTTGACCTCAAAATCAATAGGCTTCTTCCTTATGACTAAGTTAACCATTTGATGAAGTTTCGTGAAGCTCGGTTTAAAATTGTGACTTGTAGGCGATTAAAAGACCAACAAACAGACAGAATAACGCACAAGACCCACCAATACGCTTGAAAAATCTTCGATTTTCGCATGTAACGGACACGAATTGAGCTTTATATATTGGAAAGTCGATGGACATCATGCTTTCTGCAGCTCGCACACACCTGTGACTCACGAGAGCCTACTTTGACATATACAGTGTACCTTATGTAGTCGGTCGAGGAAGGCACTAGATGTTTCTGGGTTGTCGACATGCGGACTATGTTATTATTCTGATGCCACCTGCTCGGGCTGGATTTCCAAGGAGCCATGCTCATGCAGTAATTTTCAGGTTATTCCAAATGCACAGGGGCAGTGCTCGTACTGGAATTTGTGTCTGAGGTGTGAAAGTGGGGAATCTGTGAAAGTGGGGAATCTGTGAAAGTGGGGAATCTGTGAAAGTGGGGAATCTGGGAAAGTGGGGAATCTGGGAAAGTGGGGAATCTGGGAAAGTGGGGAATCTGGGAAAGTGGGGAATCTGTGAAAGTGGGGAATCTGGGAAAGTGGGGAATCTGTGAAAGTGGGGAATCTGTGAAAGTGGGGAATCTGGGAAAGTGGGGAATCTGTGAAAGTGGGGAATCTGTGAAAGTGGGGAATCTGTGAAAGTGGGGAATCTGGGAAAGTGGGGAATCTGGGAAAGTGGGGAATCTGTGAAAGTGGGGAATCTGTGAAAGTGGGGAATCTGGGAAAGTGGGGAATCTGGGAAAGTGGGGAATCTGTGAAAGTGGGGAATCTGTGAAAGTGGGGAATCTGTGAAAGTGGGGAATCTGGGAAAGTGGGGAATCTGTGAAAGTGGGGAATCTCTGAAAGTGGGGAATCTGTGAAAGTGGGGAATCTGTGAAAGTGGGGAATCTGGGAAAGTGGGGAATCTGGGAAAGTGGGGAATCTGGGAAAGTGGGGAATCTGGGAAAGTGGGGAATCTGGGAAAGTGGGGAATCTGTGAAAGTGGGGAATCTGGGAAAGTGGGGAATCTGGGAAAGTGGGGAATCTGTGAAAGTGGGGAATCTGTGAAAGTGGGGAATCTGTGAAAGTGGGGAATCTGGGAAAGTGGGGAATCTGTGAAAGTGGGGAATCTGTGAAAGTGGGGAATCTGGGAAAGTGGGGAATCTGTGAAAGTGGGGAATCTCTGAAAGTGGGGAATCTGTGAAAGTGGGGAATCTGTGAAAGTGGGGAATCTGGGAAAGTGGGGAATCTGGGAAAGTGGGGAATCTGGGAAAGTGGGGAATCTGGGAAAGTGGGGAATCTGTGAAAGTGGGGAATCTGGGAAAGTGGGGAATCTGTGAAAGTGGGGAATCTGTGAAAGTGGGGAATCTGTGAAAGTGGGGAATCTGGGAAAGTGGGGAATCTGTGAAAGTGGGGAATCTGTGAAAGTGGGGAATCTGGGAAAGTGGGGAATCTGTGAAAGTGGGGAATCTGTGAAAGTGGGGAATCTGTGAAAGTGTGGAACCTGTGAAAGTGGGGAATCTGGGAAAGTGGGGAATCTGTGAAAGTGGGGAATCTGTGAAAGTGGGGAATCTGTGAAAGTGTGGAATCTGTGAAAGTGGGGAATCTGTGAAAGTGGGGAATCTGTGAAAGTGAGGAATCTGTGAAAGTGGGGAATCTGGGAAAGTGGGGAATCTGTGAAAGTGGGGAATCTGGGAAAGTGGGGAATCTGTGAAAGTGGGGAATCTGTGAAAGTGTGGAACCTGTGAAAGTGGGGAATTTGGGAAAGTGGGGAATCTGGGAAAGTGGGGAATCTGTGAAAGTGGGGAATCTGGGAAAGTGGGGAATCTGTGAAAGTGGGGAATCTGTGAAAGTGTGGAATCTGTGAAAGTGGGGAATCTGTGAAAGTGGGGAATCTGGGAAAGTGGGGAATCTGGGAAAGTGGGGAATCTGGGAAAGTGGGGAATCTGGGAAAGTGGAGAATCTGGGAAAGTGGGGAATCTGTGAAAGTGGGGAATCTGTGAAAGTGGGGAATCTCTGAAAGTGGGGAATCTGTGAAAGTGGGGAATCTGTGAAAGTGGGGAATCTGGGAAAGTGGGGAATCTGGGAAAGTGGGGAATCTGGGAAAGTGGGGAATCTGTGAAAGTGGGGAACCTGTGAAATTGGGGAATCTGTGAAAGTGGGGAATCTGTGAAAGTGGGGAATCTGTGAAAGTGGGGAATCTGTGACATTGGGGAACCTGTGAAAGTGGGGAACCTGTGAAAGTGGGGAACCTGTGAAATTGGGGAATCTGTGAAAGTGGGGAATCTGTGAAAGTGGGGAATCTGTGAAAGTGGGGAATCTGTGAAAGTGGGGAACCTGGGAAAGTGGGGAATCTGTGAAAGTGGGGAACCTGTGAAATTGGGGAATCTGTGAAAGTGGGGAACCTGTGAAAGTGGGGAATCTGTGAAAGTGGGGAATCTGTGAAAGTGGGGAATCTGTGAAAGTGGAGAACGTGTGAATTTGGGGAATCTGTGAAAATGGGGAATCTGTGAAAGTGGGGAATCTGTGAAAGTGGGGAATCTGTGAAAGTGGGGAATCTGGGAAAGTGGGGAATCTGGGAAAGTGGGGAATCTGGGAAAGTGGAGAATCTGGGAAAGTGGGGAATCTGTGAAAGTGTGGAATCTGTGAAAGTGGGGAATCTGTGAAAGTGGGGAATCTGTGAAAGTGGGGAATCTGGGAAAGTGGGGAATCTGTGAAAGTGGGGAATCTGTGAAAGTGGGGAATCTGGGAAAGTGGGGAATCTGGGAAAGTGGGGAATCTGGGAAAGTGGGGAATCTGGGAAAGTGGGGAATCTGGGAAAGTGGGGAATCTGGGAAAGTGGAGAATCTGGGAAAGTGGGGAATCTGTGAAAGTGGGGAATCTGGGAAAGTGGGGAATCTGGGAAAGTGGGGAATCTGGGAAAGTGGAGAATCTGGGAAAGTGGGGAATCTGTGAAAGTGGGGAATCTGTGAAAGTGGGGAATCTCTGAAAGTGGGGAATCTGTGAAAGTGGGGAATCTGTGAAAGTGGGGAATCTGTGAAAGTGGGGAATCTGGGAAAGTGGGGAATCTGTGAAAGTGGGGAATCTGTGAAAGTGGGGAACCTGTGAAATTGGGGAATCTGTGAAAGTGGGGAATCTGTGAAAGTGGGGAATCTGTGAAAGTGGGGAATCTGTGACATTGGGGAACCTGTGAAATTGGGGAATCTGTGAAAGTGGGGAATCTGTGAAAGTGGGGAATCTGTGAAAGTGGGGAATCTGTGAAAGTGGGGAATCTGTGAAAGTGGGGAACCTGGGAAAGTGGGGAATCTGTGAAAGTGGGGAACCTGTGAAATTGGGGAATCTGTGAAAGTGGGGAACCTGGGAAAGTGGGGAATCTGTGAAAGTGGGGAACCTGGGAAAGTGGGGAACCTGTGAAAGTGGGGAACCTGTGAAAGTGGGGAATCTGTGAAAGTGGGGAATCTGTGAAAGTGGGGAATCTGTGAAAGTGGGGAATCTGTGAAAGTGGGGAATCTGTGAAAGTGGGGAACCTGTGAAAGTGGGGAATCTGTGAAAGTGGGGAACCTGTGAAAGTGGGGAATCTGTGAAAGTGGGGAACCTGGGAAAGTGGGGAATCTGTGAAAGTGGGGAACCTGTGAAAGTGGGGAATCTGTGAAAGTGGGGAATCTGTGAAAGTGGGGAATCTGTGAAAGTGGGGAATCTGTGAAAGTGGAGAACGTGTGAATTTGGGGAATCTGTGAAAATGGGGAATCTGTGAAAGTGGGGAATCTGTGAAAGTGGGGAACCTGGGAAAGTGGGGAATCTGTGAAAGTGGGGAACCTGTGAAAGTGGGGAATCTGTGAAAGTGGGGAATCTGTGAAAGTGGGGAATCTGTGAAAGTGGGGAATCTGTGAAAGTGGAGAACGTGTGAATTTGGGGAATCTGTGAAAATGGGGAATCTGTGAAAATGGGGAATCTGTGAAAGTGGGGAATCTGTGAAAGTGGGGAATCTGTGAAAGTGGGGAATCTGTGAAAGTGGGGAATCTGTGAAAGTGGGGAATCTGTGAAAGTGGGGAATCT
Source organism: Myxine glutinosa (assembly GCF_964187855.1). Classification (NCBI taxonomy): domain Eukaryota; kingdom Metazoa; phylum Chordata; class Myxini; order Myxiniformes; family Myxinidae; genus Myxine; species Myxine glutinosa. The sequence goes on along the minus strand of NC_136270.1, from coordinate 121,910,310 downwards.
GTGAAAGTGGGGAATCTGTGAAAGTGGGGAATCTGTGAAAGTGGAGAACGTGTGAATTTGGGGAATCTGTGAAAATGGGGAATCTGTGAAAGTGGGGAATCTGTGAAAGTGGGGAATCTGTGAAAGTGGGGAATCTGTGAAAGTGTGGAACCTGTGAAAGTGGGGAATCTGGGAAAGTGGGGAATCTGGGAAAGTGGGGAATCTGTGAAAGTGGGGAATCTGTGAAAGTGGGGAACCTGGGAAAGTGGGGAATCTGTGAAAGTGGGGAATCTGTGAAAGTGGGGAATCTGTGAAAGTGGGGAACCTGTGAAAGTGGGGAACCTGTGAAAGTGGGGAATCTGTGAAAGTGGGGAATCTGTGAAAGTGGGGAATCTGTGAAAGTGGGGAATCTGTGAAAGTGGAGAACGTGTGAAATTGGGGAACGTGTGAAAGTGGGGAATCTGTGAAAGTGGGGAATCTGTGAAAGTGGGGAATCTGTGAAAGTGGGGAATCTGGGAAAGTGGGGAATCTGTGAAAGTGGGGAATCTGTGAAAGTGGGGAATCTGTGAAAGTGGGGAATCTGTGAAAGTGGGGAATCTGTGAAAGTGGGGAATCTGTGAAAGTGGGGAATCTGTGAAAGTGGGGAATCTGTGAAAGTGGGGAATCTGTGAAAGTGGGGAATCTGTGAAAGTGGGGAATCTGTGAAAGTGGGGAATCTGTGAAAGTGGGGAATCTGTGAAAGTGGGGAATCTGTGAAAGTGGGGAATCTGTGAAAGTGGGGAATCACAAATCTGGACTCAGACACAGAGAATTTATTTGTTTAGTCTTTTATTCTGGGTGCTACTGAGAGGTTTCTGAGAGAATTGCCTTCTGAATTGATTCATCACTCCTAGCACCATCTTGACAACTCCAAAGGAAATATAAATAATTATGAGGTTTACCTTCTTGTTCAATTTGAAGGGAAGTTTTATATTTTTATGGCTTTTGAGACGCCAGGATTTATTTTTTTTGTAAGTGTGCAGACAGATGCCAACATCTCTGCGTGCGAGTTCGCAAACTGAGCCTTAACCGAGGATGTAGAAGCTCAACTACTTTTGGCTTATGTTTTCGAAGCTCTTCATACCTTAAAACAATTGTGTGCCTTCCGCCGCCCGGCCATGACGCTTGGCTAAATGTACACGGCTGGCAGGCCTTTGGGGGGACTCCTTCTATCACCACCTGTGCAATAGTATGGCATGCCTGTAGGAGCTATGCTCATATCGATGCCATTTTCGCTTGTACGGATTACTTGCCAAACATTGTTTGAAGAAGAACACTAATCTTAGGGTCTGGAGCAAATCCATAGCAAACACACTCCGCAAGGGTTCTGGTACCTGGACAGGGAGTTTCGCAAACTTGGTATGTTCGCCGGTGTGCCGTGTTATCGTAAATGGATCAATTTGCAATCAGAGGATCACCCACACTGCATGCGTTTCTGAATGATCATGGGTTTCTTTTTTCAAGTTGAGTTACAACGTCCGAGGGTTTTATTTATTTCTTTACTTCCACTTTTTGGCACCAACGGATAGTTTCCGCACTCCTTCTACATGCACATCTCACTTTTTTGCGCATGTGCTTCTTGTTGTATAAATTCATGACTATGTGCAGTACAATATGGGCTATTATAAAAATAGCAAAAATAAAATAATAAAAATAGAAAGCAGGCTGGGTAGCTTTCGAAAGGAATTGAAATGTTGGTGGGATACTGTTGAGACTTGGCAAGATGTCTTGATTCTCAGGCCAAGGAGTTTGCATCCATGAGATCTACTATATAAGAGAGCCGTTGGTCTGTGTCGCCATTTTTCTCAGGCATGGCTGAACGGATATTCATCAAACTTTCAGAGGTTCACCAGTGACTGCTTGGGAGGGTTTTAAGCCAATTTTTTTTTTTTTTAAGTTCATTTTTTTGGATTAAAAAAAAAAATCGCTCGATAGTGCCTAAGCCTTTTTGATTAACGACAGTTATATACAAGTACACATTCGCATAAATAAATACAAAACAATCACCAGACATTTGAACACAAATTATCAAACGATTCTGGAAGCGGTCGAAATTGGTGTAAGGCTTCTTCTTCTTCTTCTTCTTCTTCGTGAACGTCATCATACTTAACTCAGAAACATGATGAACTGCACATTCACCAGCATATGTTCAACACAAAGGTGAAATGATGATTTGACATTTGTGATGGATTCTGATTTGGATGTAATTGCTTTTACATTATATTTGCCCTAATTTCAAATATGTTAATGCTTCTTTCTTTTTTTGAGCAATGCCGGGTACTCCAGCTATAAACGATTTTATACTTTACTTGGGGTACAAATACAACTTTGTCTGGGGGGTAACGTGGCCGCGGTCTCATTCGGGCATGTGGGGGACCGGGAGAGGGGCGTGAATTCTCTATGTAAATGTGTACCGTGTAGCGCCACCTGCTGATGGTGGCAGAGGGTATTACAATTTTTTTTAAACCTGGGCAACACTGAGGTTAAGCACTCTTTGCACGGGTAAATGTTACCTCCTTCGCTTCCCCACCCTCTGCGAAAACGGAGGGGCCTGTCAAAGCCACCCCCCCCCCCTCCCAAAAGATGTATATGTAGTATATATTTCCCCTCCCTCTCCCCTCACCCCTCGTTCTCCTGCTTCCACCCATCCCCGGGCAACGCCGGATACTCCTACTAGTATTTAATAAAGCAAAGGTGAGGTATTTACACCTAGTATTACAATTGTACTTACTAGGGCATGCCCGTACTATATATATGCCCGTACTATATATCTATCTAAAATTATATCCCCCCCCTCTATTTACATGAAATGGTTTGGTCCATTCGCAACGCCAAAGCGAACGGCGAACGGCTTGCGAGTACAGTGACAATCCCCCCCCTCTATTTACATGAATGGTTTGGTCCATTCGCAACGACCACAGAACCCCCCCCTCTATTTACATGAAATGGTTCGGTCCAAAGCGAACGGCTTCCGGAGTTTGGTAAAGAAATCGCCATCGCGTACACAAACGCGCAGGAAAGCGAATGAATCGCAAATTCGTTTTTATTAGTTTTAAAACATCGTTTAACGCCAACATAGCGCCAACATAGTTTGCAAACGTGAAATAAATGAATACGCTCTCAAATGTGCCATCCGAGGCAGAGTGTGTCCGCCACGTTCGGCACACGTGATAGCTCGCTGCTCTCTGATTGGTTGAAGCGTTTTTTGGACATATCTCGGTAAGTAATTGTCCGATTAATATGAAACCTTGAAAAGGCACATCCTCGGGTCCCCAGCAATATACCTGGCAAGTTTCAAGTATATCGGACCCGTGGTTGTCGAGAAACAGCGGTCACAGACAAACAAACACACAGACAGACACACACACAGAGATTACTGGAATTATAGATAGATGCCATATGATGGATTTGTGAAAACACTATTGTTGGGTCACCGAATAAGACTTGTCCACTTCCAATATGGGATTTTGCAATTTCCAACTAGAATTGCAAATAAGATGAACCAAGTAAGATACAAACCTCGACCTCGGAAGGATGACAGACTGAGTCAACCCACCTTGTGTTATTTAACGGCACGACAGGGGGCTTCAATTCAAGACCCTACATTTCCAAGGCAGACCTAAGATTTTCAAAATTTTCAACACCCTAAGACTGTAGACCACTTTAGAGCCCATACACCCCATAAACACTTGCATCCATTAAGACCCCTTTGACCCGTTAAACTCTTTAGACCACCCTAACTACTCTTGGAACATATCCTTTAGTTCTATATAACACTTGAGACCCTTATCGACCCCCTATTGGAGCCCTTTATTTTGTACTCTTTGGAGCCCTTTAACCTCTTATACCATTGGACCTTTACACCCTTGAGACACCTTTAAAGACACACCACACAAACTTCAAAAGGGTCTTCTTCCAATGCATATAAACACTGTACTTTTTCATCAAGTAATGCGTAAACTCCACCAAACCGGACGGTGGGTACTCTGCCAGTGTTGTTACCGTCGCCTGAGGAGAGGGTATTGCATTTGAGTCAGTTTGTTTGCTACTTGCCGGAAAAGATTCCGGCAAGTATGTTGATCGGTTGGTTTGTCTGTCTGTCTGTTTGTCTGTCTCTGTCTGTCTGTCTGTTTGTTCGCAGTACTACGTCTACATCGCTGCACATAGAATGGCCATACTTTACACGCATATGTTATGTGTATTGCCCTGGAATAGACTGTGCCCAATTTTTAACTCTCTCGGCCCAAGGCCTCCATTATGACGTCATAATTCGATAATTCGACAAGTTCAAAACGTCATCCAATCAAGATGCAATTCTTGAGCACCATGTCGGCACAAACTGGTGGAGAAAAAAATAAATAAAGATGACGTCATCGGTCACGTGGTTCGACCGCCATCTTGGAAAAACCGAAAAACTTTTCACCTCTATATCTCCGAAAGTGCTGAATATAAAATATTGAGACATGCATCATTGTAAATTACTCTCCATGGGGAATAAAATATGTTAATGAGGATGTCATAGGTGCCTCCATTATGATGTCATAATTCGACAAGTACAAAACTTCATCCGATCAAGATGAAATTTCTTGAACATAATCTCGGAATAAATTAGTTTCGAAAAAAATAATGTTGACGTCATCGGCCACGTGGTTCGGCCTCCATATTTGTTTTAACACAAAAGCCTTAAAAACCACTGAAAATACATCCCGGCGAGGGTTTGCAATCTATGATTGCTCTTTTTCTTGTTAAAACTTGCATTTCATACTTTAATAGTTAATTCTACTTTTCATCCTAATTCTTCAGGATCTACAAACATGTAAACCCCCCTCTTCCCTAAAATGTACAATGGTCGGGTCCATCTATAAGCTTGGCAGGAGCTCTTCCTTCTGACTCCCCATTTACTTATTAGTCCCCTACCGGTGTACACCGGAGGGGACTACAGGTTTGCACTCCGTCCCTCCGTCTGTCAGTCTGCCAGTCCATCAGTCCGTCAGTCCGTTATGCAAAGAACAGCTTTCCGGATTTTTTTCCTAAACCCTTAATGCTAATGATTTCAAACTTGGCACATGGTTTCCTCATGATAAGTTACAGATTAAGTTCGAACTTCACGACGTTTCGATCATTTCTGACAACGTTATGGCACTTTGAACTTTGGTAATTTCCCCAACAGTTTTCCAGACGACAGACTGCCGGTAGGGGACATGTATTGCAGCGCAATACTCAGAATGCTTGTTTTTCTTTTCCTCTTCCTCGTACTCTGTAGTTGCTGCAAACACAATACATTCGGTTGAGGAAGTTGTCACAAGAGGATCGAGTAAAACTAAAAATCACGGCCCGGACAGCATTTGCTCAAGTACCAAGACAGTATTGGAGACCGCCATGTTGTTAAACGGTGCTGAACACTCCTTTACATTGGAATACTTGCTTGAGTGATTTGAATCAAGGAAGCCGTTTGGCGAGCGATAGCAAGCTGTTTGCTAACGGAACACACCCCCAACAGAAAGGAGGTGGAACATCAACCTGTTTGCAATATGTGAGAGCAGTAGGCCCTGTGCTTCTGCTTCTTTGTGGGACATAGCGATGGTGTTGAGACCTTTGGCTTTCAGAGCAGACAAGAGAGACAGGTGTAAAATGGGGACAATAATCTATATAAAGGGATAGTAGTACTCCATGGAGCTCGGGACAAACAAGCTTCCATTTTTCTTTTTGTACCATTCTGCTCTGACATCAGCACTGCCAGGGTTGGGCCTCTCCGAGCAGCTGCTCTTTTGGAGGGGCTTGCGACTTGTCTTCCACAGGGGTTTTGTACGACTTGGAACATGGATCGGTACGCGAACCGGCAGTTTAGCAGTACTTTAGGTCTGCATTTGGGTAATTGTACGGAATCTTCTCCGATCCACATTCGCAGGTAGGAGTACGGTACTGTAAAGTTGTTTGAAATTTAACACTTTCTATGAAGTTAAAAAAAAACTATTTTGAAGAACTTAAACAAAATAAATGTGTGCTATTACTGGCTTTAAATCCCCTCCAGGGTGTGACCTTTCGAACACCCCAATTTGGTGTTTCTTCAGATTTGGGGTTTATGGTTATTTTTTTTTGATATTCAGGTGTTCAACGTCACCTCGCGCTTGGGGCGTGTATTGAACACCTACCGATTCACTAGGTATGAACACGTACCAAGCGATGATATTCAGTCTTACCCTAATTGGGGAACTTTGAACTGTTTTGGAGCTCCTACAATACATTTCTGCAAAATAAATCATCCGAATGAACCTTGTACCAAGTGTTCGAAATCACCCCCATTTTATGGTAACCGTTCTCGTCTACCTGTCTGGCAGTCAAATGAAATTGAAAATCATTCCAAACAGGAAACTTACCGTTTTTAGTGACGTCATAAGGAACACAAACAATATACACGAATTACTAATATTGTTAAATAAGGTGGTGTAAAAGACGCCGCATGAACGGCGGTAAACTTTCGGTTATTTTTTTTTCTACAACCTTTTAAAACCCACAACCATATTTTATTTCAATTGAATTATTTACTTGAACACGAGAACACGCACACCTAAACTGCCTCTTTAGCATTCATTCATTCATACATCATTTTCGAAAGTCACGTGTTGTTCAATCCCCGACGACTCCAGGCAAAGGCCAAGGCCTCCAAGGACATACTTCACAATTTTGATGAGGGGTGTAATATAAGGGAGAATGCCAGGGGTGAACAAGATGGATACAGGAGCAAAATTTTGAGAGGGGATGGGGGTGGTTGAACGGGTGTCGGAAAGATCATGGCTCTTTGAATCGTCAATATCTATCGCACCGACACTGGTTACCTGTCGGATGAAGAATGCACTTCATTTTACTTTTATGTGATAAGCTCTAGCCAAACAGGGCAGCTGCAGCAATATGAAAAGGTACATAAACACAGTCCGACAGGAAAGTGCAGATCAGGTACCGCACTTACCTTTGATCTGTCTCGTCTGGGCTTGATTCCCGACCGATGATAAACTGTCGGGTTCTTGCTTCTCCCAGGACGGGCAAACTGGTTTATATTATCACTGGGAAAAACGAGTTTCGGCCACATATGAGTTTGCCCGTCCTGGGAGACCCCATGCACCAGTTATCACTGGTTCTAAGTGACGCGTCACAAAAGTGCAGCCTCCCTCGGACAGACATGTTCTGTCTGCTAGTAGGCCTATTAGTTGGTGGACGTTAAAAAGTCCCACGGTATCTCTCGTGAAGAGTAGGCGAGCTATCGGGTGGTACCCAGAAACACATTCAAAATCGACCTGCAGTACAATGTCAGGCTTGGCTATCCGGTTCGTGGAGGATTTGGGCCAAAAACCTTCCTGGGCGAACCCGACGAGAACGTGGGAATATTTGGGGGCATTAAAGAAGTAGCAGTTGTAGTTATAGTATCAATTTAGAAGCTTCTGGAACTAAAAAAAATATATATATAAACACACATACATACATATATATATATATATATAATCTCTGTTAGCATTACATCCTCTGGTTATAACACGTTATAGTCTCAGAGACACACCAGAAGATACGCGGCTCTTTAAGGGCAGACATGAGGCAAAGTAAAGTGTTTATCTTTTGCAGCAGATGCTATTTCACTTGTGCAAACACATCCCTAAAGCCAACTCCACAAGGCATCCTCGGTGTCTGGCTTTTCAGCCAAGCTGGAGCCTTGTTATCAGGGCCGCTCCGTGCAAGTCTTGATAGTGGAATCGGCCCTGGCCATGCTCAGTTTGCTAAGAGAGGTTTGTTCAGAAAATGGCAATAAAAACCACCTCCTGCTTCTTTATCACTTGAAGTGGGGCAAAAGGGTCAATTTATGGTGAGCCAAGGCCTTGTGCAGAAAGCAGATGCCTGAGCATGGTCGCCATTTTGTTAAAAAAAAAAAAAACTGTGATATAATACACAACACAAGGTCCCCAATGAGGACGTGTTTGCACACCAGACTCGTACAATCATTTTAAGCGTCTTTGCTTGGTAAAATAGCATTCATTTCAAGGACTTGGGGCCCGTTGGTCCATTGAACCAAATTTCATTTGTCTTCACCACCTCATAGCATACCTGCCTGCCGGACTCGAGGAGGGGGGGGGGGGGGGGACGAGTCTTTTGGGTCCTCTGAGTTTTTTGGGTGTTCGGGGACTTTTGGGTCTTTGGGGTCTTTTCGGTCCTCAGGGACTTTTGAACTTTTGGGTCCTCAGGGACTTTTGTGTCTTTTGGTTTATCGGAGACCGTGTCCTCGGGGATTTTTGGATTTAATGGGTATTTTGGGTCTTTTAGGTCCACAGGGACTTTGGGGTCATATGGGTCTTTTATGTTCTCAGGGACTTTTTGGTCCTCGGGCTCTTTTCGGTGCTCGGGGATTTTTGGGTCTTCGAGGTCTTTTCGGTCCTCAGGGACTTTTGGACTTTTGGGCCCTCAGGGACTTTTGGATATTTTGGGTCCTCGAAGACAGAGACTTTCGTGTCTTTTGATATCTTGGAGACTTGTGTCCAAGGGAACTTTTGGGTTTACTGGGTCTTTTGAGTCTTTTGGGTCCTCAGGGACTTTGGGGTCATATGGGTCTTTTGTGTTCTCAGGGACTTTTTGGTCCTCGGGGTTTTTTTTTTTGGGGTTTTTTTTTGTATACTGAATCGAGGCTCGTGAAAGAGATAACATTTATTTCACAAACAAATCAACCAGACAAACAAAATATACAAAAAGAGGGAGCGGAAGACAAGCTGGGGAGAGAAGGGGAAGCACACAACCACAACATTTGAGAGCAGGGAGAAGTGTGGGAGGGAGAGGGCTTGGGGGGAGGAGGCGTGGGAAGGGGGGGGGGGGAGAGGTATAAAACAAGGGGACCGAAATTAGCGGGGGTAGAAAAGATCAAGGTTTTGGATGGGGGAGGATAAGAGATGGTGGTGAACAGCTGTTTTAAAGACCTGGAGGGTGGAGTGGATTGAAGAGAGTGAGGGAGTTTGTTCCAGAGGCGGGAGAAAAGAGGAATGAAGGAGTGAAGGTGAGCAGAAAGTCTTGATTTTGGCAGTTTAACCAAAAGCGGGTTGCAGGCAGATCTTGTGTGACCTGTAGGAATATTTGGGGGACAGAGCCCAGAGAGAGCTGGGGGGTGGGGCAAGGCTAGAGAGGAGTCGGTAGAAGACGGAAAGACCACCAACCTGCCTGCGGTGAGTGAGTGAAAGACCCTTGGAGTTAGCTTCATCGCGGGAGATTCCAATGATTCTGAACGCTTTGGTTTCAACAGCGTGAAGACGAGCGAGGTGTGAGGCAGGAGCACCAGACCAGAGGGGAGAGCAGTATTCCATAGAGCTGCAGATGAAAGCCTTGTAAGTGGTGAGGAGCTCAGGTGTACCAAGGAAGGACTTCGCACGACGGAGGATGCCCAGTCTGCGACTGGCCTTGGAGGCCAGATTTGAAATGTGGTTTTCCCAGGAAAGTTCATGGCAGATAGTGAGACCCAAAAGATTGAGTGACAGAACTTCTTGGAGAGGATTATTCAGAAAGTGGATGGGAGGGTTGTCCAGTCGGTCTTTTCGGAGAGACATCGTAAGAGTGTGAGATTTGTCAGGATTGAAAGACATGTTCCATTTGTTTGCCCAGTCTGTGATTTTGTCCAGGTCTGCAGAGAGTGAGGAGGCTGCAGACTGCCGATCTGAGGGATGAAGAATGGAGCGACAGAGAGTAGTGTCGTCAGCAAAGAGATAGAGAGGATTTTCAAGAGAGTCAGAGAGATCATTGATGAAGACCAGAAAAAGCACAGGGCCCAGAACACTGCCTTGGGGAACTCCAGCCTGAACAGGAAGAGGAGATGAGAGAAACCCATTCAGGGCCATATGTTGACTACGACCAGAGAGGAAGTCCGCCAGCCATGCGTGGAGATTTCCATGGATACCAAAGGAGGAGCGTTTGGTGAGCAGAGCGGGGTGCCAGACCATATTGAGGGCACGTGAAATGTCAAGGGAGACAGCTCTAATTTCCTGTTTGGCGTTGAGGACCTCCATCCATTGTTGGGAAAGCAGAAGCAGCATGTCCAGAGTAGAGTGACCAGGTCTGAAACCAAATTGATGGTCAGAGATCAAGCCATTGGAGAAGAGGAAAGATTTCATATCTGAAGCAATGATGGATATCATGACTTTGCTGATAATTGGGAGAAGGCTGATTGGTCTGTAGTTGCTAGGATCTGTTTTTGCACCTTTTTTGTGCAAAGCGGTGATGTTGGCTGATTTCCAAGCAGATGGCAGATGACCTTGAGCAAAAGAGAGGGTGAAGAACAGAAAGAGGGAGTGAAAGAGCGGAAGTACATGATTTTAGGACCCGTGGGCTGATGCCGTCAGGACCAGTTGCAGAATCAGAGTCGAGGGTTGACAGAAACTTTTCCACCTTGTAAGGAGGAAAGGACACAGAGTCCAGGAGCAGCTGGGTACGACTGGGTACGGTGGGTACAGAGAGGGATGGGTTTGGGACACAAGATTTAGAGGCGAACACAGAGTTGAGGCATTCAGCTTTTTCACGTGCGTAGTCAGCCGTTAAGCCGTTTGAGGTGAGGGAAGGGATGGAGGGGGAACAAACACCAGAAACAGATTTGACCAGATGCCACCAGGATTTGGAAGAGGGAGACAGATAAGAGAGTTCGGTCTTGAGAACGGTGAGATGTTGTTTCCTGGCTCTCCTGAGGGTGGACACACACTTGTTTCGGGCTTTGTGAAAGGAAATGAGATTTCCTTCCGTTGGATTTGCTTTCCAGGAGACGAAAGCAAGTTGTTTCAGGGCAACAGCCTTACCACAAGATTCCGTGTACCATGGACGGGAGGAAGGGTATGACAACTGAAGACGAGATGGGATAAATCTGTGCATGAGAGAGAGCAATTTACTTTGAAAGAATTCCCAGGATGAGTTGATGTCAGAGGCGGTAGAGATGGGAGACCAGTCCAGATGATTGATGGCTGCTTGAAGACCGTGCCAGTTGGCCTGAGTGAAATGCCAGACTCGTCGACGCTGAGGAGGCTCTCTGAGAATGGTCAGAGAGATGTCCACTTTGACAAGCACATGATCAGATGAGCCGATTGGAGCAGAAGAAGAGCAGCAGACATTTTCAGGGAAGTTAGTCATAACCAAGTCCAGAAGAGAAGATGCTCCATTGACTGAGATCCGGGTCGGGAAATTGACAGATTGTGTCAGTCCCAGTGAGTCGCAGAAGTCCTTTGCTGAAGAGCCATGGCTGGTGAGAGAGGTACCCACACCCAGCCAACTGGCATGGTGACAATTGAAATCACCACATATGAGGAAGAGAGAGTTGGGATGGGTAGATAGAAGTTGGTCCATATTATCAGACAGCGAGATGTAGATGGAGTCATCACTGTTTGGTGGACGGTACAACACACATATGAACAAAAGGTGGGAGCGAAGGGGAAGCCGTAGCCAAAGGTATTCCTGGGGGTGAGGTGGAGAGAGGGCAGTGGAGGGCGAGTGAGAAAGAGAGTTTTTTTATAAAGATAGCAACCCCACCTCCAGGACGAGGCTCAGGTCTATCATACCGGAGGAGGGAGTAACCTGGGAGAGATACCAAGGCATCAGAGACATCATGAAGGAGGAATGTTTCTGTTAAGCAGATCACATCTGGTTTGTCAGAAGCAACCTGTATGGAGAGATCAGTCAAGTTCGAGCGAAGGCCCCGGATGTTTGAGGTCCATACCGTTAATGAAGAGGAAGGGGGAGCATCGGGTACAGAACAGGGGGGGGGGGGGGGGAGGTGTAGGGTAGGATGTGGAAGAGGAGGAAGAGGTAGGGAGAGCTGTTGAAGGTGTGTCAGAGATTTCAGAGATTTCAGAATAGCTTGGAGAAAGGGAAGAATGGGGCGGACAAAAGGTTTGATGGAGATTGGGTGAGGCACAGTGAGGTGTTATTTGAGGAGGGGGAAGAGCGAGGCAGAAGGTTGGGGGAGATGAAGGTGAAAGTTGGAAGGGGGAAGAAGCAGGGAGGATGCTTTGAGGAGGAGGGGTGAGAGGGGAGTCTAGGAGGGGAGGAGCGAGGGAGAGTCTCGGAGGGGAGGGGTGTGGGGGGAGTTTAGGAGGGAGGGGAGGGAAGGGGCAAGGGGGGAGATTTGAAAGGGATGGGTGATGGGGAGGATTTGGAGGGGAGGGGTGATGGGGAAGTTTTGGAGGAATGGGGGGATGGGGAAGTTTTGGAGGGAAGGGGGGATGGGGAAGATTTGGAGGGGAGGGGTGAGATTGGATTTTGAAAAGTGTACGATTCATGGGAAACGAACATTTTTTGCAAAATGAGTTTTAGACCTTCGAGTCAAAAATACGTTTGAGGACGCTGAAGGAGGGGTGGAGTTCTGGAGAGTTTAGGGAATGTAGAAAAGAGGAACTGTAAGAGATGGTATTTTTTAATTTTTTTGGAATGAATAGATTTGGTGAGCAAGACGAAAGCATCCTTTTGTAGGAGAAGAAGAAAAAGGTGTTATAATATATGAGAGAAAATAGTTGTTCAGGGGAGAGATTATACATTTCTAACCACGTGATCGCGTGATCGCGAACAACGTGAACGAAGAACGAATGAACAAATAAGAACAACAAATAAACGAATAAGACCTGAGAAGGAAATATTTTTTGGGGTTTTTTTTTTTTGCGTAGAGATATTAAACAAGGAGGTATGGGGTGAACGACTGGGACGAAACAGAGAACGAAAATAATTGCAGCGCATTCGACAAACCGCTAAGAGAAAAACAAAACCACAAGGTCGGAGACGGTACGGTAGCCTAAGCCTACGAGTACTAGGCCTCAGAATACTCGATACGCATTAACCGACGATTGTGTATGCATGTCCGAAAAATTAGCACCGAAAATTTTCCTAAAGATACGCTATAGGTACACACACCGAATGATAGATACAGTCTCGACAAAAACACAATATTGTGAAAGATTACTTAGCTTCGAAAGCGTGAGCGCATGGAACAGCTTCGAAAAGACGTGACCTCGCCGTGATATCGCGAGATCTCAAATCCTTAAGGGTCTTTTGGGTCTTCTGGGTTTTTAAGGGTTTTTGGGGTCTTAAGGATCTTCGGGGTCTTAAAGGGTCTTCACAGGTCGAAGGGGTCTCAGCAGTCTAAAGGGTTAAAAGGTACATTTCAATAGTACGTAATGAATTAATAGACGTTCGTAATTAATAGACACAAGAAGTATAACACACACACACACACACACACACACGCGCGCACGCGCGCACGCAAACCCACAACTCATCCATTTAGAGAAGATGAATATGTAGTGTTTGAATGCACGCCTTATAAAAAACTAGTGCATGTCACCAACGTAGGTGCGTAACAGGTGGTTCGTATCCTCATTACCTTTGGAACCACCCAGAGTATTATAGTTTGCCAAGCGTAAACAAAAGGAATACCAGTTCTAATTGAATACAACGTTTAAAAAGAAAAACACCATTTGATGATTACAAACAGCAATTAGAGAGTTCGTAGAACACCTTACCCCGTGCTGTCTTGAGACAAACGGACATGGGTGCGGTTTACAAGCAGAAAATTTGATTGGTTGTGATGACGTAAAATTATTTAATATTTTGTCCAATTACTGCTGAATGGAATGTTTTTTTTAAATGGTGAAGAAGGCTATTTGTTGTGTACAGTGAAGTACACAATTCAATTGAAACAAAATGAAGATTTTAAAGGTTGTATAATTTTTTGGGGAACTTTAGCGACGTTGACGCGGCGTCTTTCACGCCACCCTATCCAACATGTTACATTGGTTATTTGTACCTGTTGTTTGTGTCATTTATGACGTCCTTAGAAACGGTTAAGTTTCCTGTTTGGAATGATTTTCAATTCTGTTTGACTGTGAGACAGTAAAACGAAATATCACTGCTTTTTTTTTGCATACAAGATCGAGGCTCGTGTAAGAGCTAACATTAATCACAAAAAAAAAGACGGACACATAAAACATAAAATAAAGGGAGCGGGAGACAATATGGGGAAATAGAGGGAAGCACACAAGTACAACAGAAGAGAACAGGGACATCAGGAGATCTGTGGGAGGGAGAGGGCTTGGGGGGAGGAGGCATGGGAAGGGGAGGGGGGGGGGGAAATCCTCTCTGTGCATCCGTGATCAGGACATTCAGAGCCAAGTTACTGCTAAGATACAGGTCTGTGTTCTGATTGAGGTTCAATATATAACATTTAATTGAGATGAAGTTGTTCGTCGATCATAACCTGACATTTGACAGACAGACAGAAGTGAAGCAATTGCTTAGCCCCGCTTTTCGCTTCGCGCGCGGGGTATCGGCCTAGTTCAAAAAGCAGGGTCGGTGATCTTGCAGCGGCTGGAACAGCTGTGAGCTGAGCCAACTTACAGCTGTAAGCGCTCTTTGGCAGCCACAGAGACTTGGTGTAACATCATAATGACGATGAGTGAGGAAGACAGCCCAGCATTCATGACCTTGGCAAACAAGCCCCATGGAATAATGTTTGGGAATCATTCAAAGAGGAGTTTTGACCTAACCAGACCTCACACTAATTTCTTATTCTTTTTGCGTTGATGTGAAGTTTGTCGAGGGAAGCTTTGCCGAAGGAAGTGTCCGCAAGTCGCTCTCTCAGTGGAGGTAAAGTCGTCATCGGAGGAGCTCATACAATAAATGTCACTGCTCGTTACATTCATTATGTATGGGAGTAGGAGAACTACTTTTCCCAAAATTCGACCAATGAAAATAACTGAACATCATGAATACTCAAAGAAAAATATTTGTGGTTTTTAACATGGCAACATTTGTCGGGGTTTTAGGCCTTTTCATCAGTTTCACTTTATAATAAGTTCTGGAACATTCTCTGTGTCTCCGAGGAGCTGTATATGTTAAATTACCTGCGATGGTTTCACACTATACGAGCAGGCAGGACAAGCCGACACCAGATGTGAAGTTTCATTGCGGTTCAAACATTCCAAGTGAATGTCCCTGGAAATGAAACTCGCTAATTTATTGCGCACACACATTTGAGAAGGGGAGTATAACGTAGAAAGCCCACGTGTGTTGTTTTGAATGGGAACCCACGCCGAATCATTGCGAGTTGGAGGGTCTGAAACTTTAAACAACATTTGCTGAAATTAGTCCTGGTCACAGTATGAGTTTGTTCTTCGGGAGAGCATACAATGAAGGAGAGAGGTACAGAAGTGGTCGTTTGGTCCATCATGCCTTTTCGGTATCCACAGTCTGAATTTGTCTTAATTGTACTAACCTGATTAAATTTAACATGCACATGTAGCGGCTACCGCTGGGTTTACACAATCGCCTTGCACCTACCAAGGACGCGGAGCGATCACCATGCCGGCCTCGTCCAGGACGCCCGGGCAGGCCCGCGCTCAACTTGCCAGGCCTCGGCCGGGACGCCCGGGCATGCCCGGGCACGCCCGGCCACGCTCGCTCTCGACTTGCCAGGCCACGGCCAGGACGCCCGGCCACGCCCCCTCTCGCCTTTCCCGGGCAAACGCTCTGGGATAATGTGTGTATATATATTGCTGCCCGATAAACGGGCTTTTTAGAGTACCCGAGTTGTTTTGTGACAATAAAGAAACTCGGACGAATTCCAGCTTTTTGTCGCGTCCATTCTTCCGACTACGTGGGAGCACAGCTCCTTCATTGGTGACCTACCGACATGGACATGGCAGTTGCCCTTAAACTGCGTACCTTCTGGGAGGCTCACGCGGCGATTTGGTTCGCCCAGGCGGACTCCCTGTTCACCCTGCGAGGCATCACGGCCGACGACACCCGCTTCCACCATGTGGTAGCAGCGCTCGGTTCAGCCACCGCGGCCCGCGCACTGAGCCTCCTCGAGAGCCCGCCAGCCGCTGACAAATACGGCGCGATTAAAAAGCTCCTCCTCGACGCTTTCGCCCTCCCATCGGCGGAACGCGCACGGCGCCTGCTCGACCTGCCCGAGCTCGGTGACACGCGCCCGTCCGAGTGAATGGACTACATGCTTTCGCTGCTCGGCGAGCACTCTCCGGCATTCCTGTTCCGGGAGCTGTTCCTCCGTCAGCTGCCTAGCCCGGTACGCCTCGCCCTGGCGAGCACGACGATCACGGATCCCCGCGCCCTCGCCAGGGAAGCCGACAAGATCTCCGCGGCAGGCCAACGCATTGCAGCAGCGACCTGGGGCCCACCACCGTCCGACGCAACGCCCATGGCGCCCGAGCACCCGACACGTTCGACGACCGAACGGCCGACGCAATTGGCGGCCGCAACGCCGAGCCGACCACCTCCAACACGACGACCAGGACCTCCACCTGACCAAGCGTGGTGTTACTATCATGCCAGGTTCGGACAGAAGGCCCGGACATGCCGACCCCCGTGCACCTTCGGCAGGCCGGGAAACGGCCGGGCCGGCGTTCATTACCAGCCATGAGCGCCGGCCACACGGGCAACTTACTTTTCATCACGGACAAAGCGTCCGGACGGCGCTTCCTGTGCGACACTGGCGCCCAAATGAGCGTCATACCCGCCTCCGATCAGGACAGGCAGTCCGCGGTTTGCGGCCCCTCCTTGGTCGCGGCCAACGGATCGGCCATCCGCACCTTCGGCCCGCGCAACGTCACCCTCTGCTTCGGCGGCCAATGCTTTACTTGGACGTTTGTAACCGCAAACGTGCCCATGGCTCTGCTAGGCGCCGACTTCCTCTGCGCACACGGACTGCTAGTGGACGTCCAACGGCGTCGCCTCATCAACGCCGAGACCTTCAGCTCCCTGGTATGCACATTGAGCAGCTCCGCTCCGACCGAGCTGGCATGCGCCCTCCCGGCGGCGAACGGGTTTGCTCGCCTGCTCACGGAGTTCCCGGCCCTCACGCGGCCGACGTTTTCGGCCGTCGCAGTAGGACATGGGATCGAGCACCACATACCAACCACGGGCCCGCCGGTCTACGCCAGAGCCCGCCGCCTCGACCCAGCCAAGCTCGCCGTGGCCAAAGCCGAGTTCGACGCTTTGGAACACCTCGGCATCGTGCGGCGCTCCGATAGCGCGTGGGCTTCGCCACTACACATCGTCCCAAAACCAGGGGGCGGCTGGCGCCCATGTGGCGACTACCGCCGCCTTAACGATGCTACCACCCCCGACAGGTATCCGATCCCGCACATCCAAGACTTCTCCGCCCGTCTGGCAGGACGGGTCATTTTTTCAAAAATCGATCTCATACGGGGATATCACCAGGTACCTGTCAGGGCGGCCGACGTCCCTAAAACGGCCGTCATCACGCCGTTCGGCTTATTCGAATTCCTACGGATGCCGTTTGGCCTCAAGAACGCGGCTCAGGCATTCCAGTGCTTGATGGACGGCGTTCTGCGTGACCTGCAGTTCCTCTTCGTTTACCTGGACGACATCCTCGTCACCAGCATGTCCCGGGCCGAGCACCTCCTCCACCTTCGAACACTGTTCGGGCGCCTCAGCGAGCACGGACTCATCGTCAACCCGGCCAAATGCCACTTCGGCCGTTGATTTTTTGGGCCACCACATCACCAAGAATGGGGCCGTGCCGCTGCCAACCAAGGTCGAGGCCATCAGCATGTTTCCGCGTCCCCGCTCCATAAAGGCCCTGCAGGAATTCCTGGGAATGGTGAATTTCTATCACCGCTTCGTGCCCCGCGCTGCTCAACTCATGCGGCCCCTCTACGAAGCCCTCCGGGGCAAGCCGGCCAAGCACGACATCGTCTGGTCCGCAGCAATGGACGCGGCCTTCCAAAGCTCAAAGCGGGCCCTCGCCGACGCAACACTGCTCGCTCACCCGGTGCTCAATGCTCCCATCGCCCTTACCATGCCTCCGACTACGCGGTGGGCACCGTACATGAGCAATGGGTGAACGGGGTTAGGCAGCCATTCGCTTTTTTCAGCCGGCAGCTCCGGCCGAACGAGCTCAAATATAGCACGTTTGACCGTGAGCTCCTCGGTCTACACCTGGCCATTCGCCATTTCCGCCACCTCCTGGAGGGCCGACCCTTCACGGCGTTCGTCGACCACAAGCCGTTGGTTTACGCAATGGCCAAGGTCACGGAGCCGTGGTCGGCCCGCCAACAGCGCCACCT
This sequence comes from Myxine glutinosa, assembly GCF_964187855.1. Lineage (NCBI taxonomy): Eukaryota > Metazoa > Chordata > Myxini > Myxiniformes > Myxinidae > Myxine > Myxine glutinosa. Next base: position 121,892,191 of record NC_136270.1, on the reverse strand, counting down.
CTCCGCCGTGTCGGAGTTTACCACGGACATCTGGCACGTCGCCGGCAAAAACAACGCCATGGCCGACTGTCTTTCTCGGGCCAGCGCGAACGCGGTCCACCTCGGCGTGGACTTCGCGCTTATGGCGGCGGACCAAACCACTGACACCACGGTGCAAGCCCTCCAGGCGGCAGACACGGGCCTCCGCCTGGCCGACATCCCCTTCGCGGACACTGTCCTGCTCTGCGACGTCTCCCAAGGCCAGCCTCACCCCATCGTGCCCGTTACCTGGCAACGCCGCATCTTCGCCTCCCTCCACGGCCTTTCCCACACGGGCCGGAAAGCTTCCCAGAAGCTGGTGTCAGCGCGATTCGTCTGGCACGGCCTTCGACGGGACGTCCGCGATTGGACCAGCACCTGCACAGCCTGTCAACAGGCCAAGGTCCACCGACACACCCAGGCCCCGCTGGCACCTTTCACCGTGCCCGAACGACGTTTCGACCACGTCAACGTGGATCTGGTGGGCCCCCTCCCCCCATCACAGGGGTTCACACACCTGCTCACCATGGTGGACAGGACCACCAGGTGGCCGGAGGCCGTTCCCCTCATCTCCACCACCACCGCCGACGTGGCGCAGGCTTTCATCGCCACCTGGGCCGCCCGCTTCGGCGCACCGGCGGACATCTCGTCGGACCACGGACCGCAGTTCACCTCCGAGCTGTGGGGCATGGTCGCCCGCAACCTGGGGGTCAAGCTCCACCGTACTACGGCCTACCACCCCCAAGCCAACGGGTTGTGCGAGCGATTCCACCGCTCCATGAAGGCCGCGCTCATGGCCGGCCTTCAAGACGGCGGTTGGGCCGACCGGCTGCCGTGGGTCCTTTTGGGCCTCTGCACAGCCCCCAAGGAGGACCTCCGGGCATCCACCGCCGAGCTTGTCTACGGCCAGGCGCTACTCGTGCCCGACCCTACCAGTCCCTGGGCCGCAGCTCACCAGCGCTCGGACCTCCAGGAGGCCGCCCGACGGTTTGCCCCCGTGCCAACATCCCACCACTTTGACCCCCAGTCCTACGTCCCCCCAGCGCTTCGCACAGCGGAGTACGTTTTTGTGCATCATGACGCACATCGGGGGCCACTCCGGCCGCCGTACGACGGGCCCTTCCGGGTCCTGCGACGGGACGACAAGTCGTTCGTCATCGACATCGGCGGCAGGTCGGACCGGATTGCGGTGAACCGCCTCAAGCCGGCGCACGTGGACATCGACCAACCGCCACGGTTGGCCCTTCCGCCGCGGCGAGGCCGCCCCCCGTCCACGGTGCCCCCCACTCGACCGCCCACCACCACACCAGACCCCCCCCCCACGACCCGCCAGGGGTCGCTTCGGCCGGGTCATCAGGACCCCCCTCAAATTGACCCTGCCGGTGCAAGTCGATTCTGGGGGGATGTGTGTAGCGGCTACCGCTGGGTTTACACAATCGCCTTGCACCTACCAAGGACGCGGAGCGATCACCATGCCGGGCTCGTCCAGGACGCCCGGGCAGGCCCGCCCTCGACTTGCCAGGCCGCGGCCAGGACGTCCGGCCACGCCCCTTTTCGCCTTTCTCGGGCAAACGCTCCGGGATAATGTGTGTATATATATTGCTGCCCGATAAACGGGCGTTTCAGAGTACCCGAGTTGTTTTGTGACAATTAAGAAACTCGGACGAATTCCAGCTATTTGTCACGTCCATTCTTCCGACTACATGGGAGCACAGCTCCTTCACACATCCCTTTTATAATCTTACCTGTCTAATTTAACATCGAGGAAAGGGAATATAGCCAGACTACCAATCACACAATAGTCTATTCTTTGGGAGAGCCATGGTACCATATTTACCCTGCGCTCGTGAAGCAAAAAGCAGGGTTAGGCATTCGGGCGAATACGTAGGGCGTGTCTGCATTTTAAAAATTCATTTTCTCGGCAACCATTGGTCCGATTGACATGAAATTTTACCATAGGAGCGCCTCCGCCTGTAGAATTTTGTTATTCATAATTATGACGTCATAGGTCACGTGGTCCGGACGCCATCTTGGGAAACCATCCATATATAGTGGAAAGCCTTCCCAAAAGAGGCGAAGCTGTTACAGTGGTAAAGGCGGGGACAAACTCCATATTGATGCCCATGACTTTGGAATGAGATGTTCGATGTTCAGGTGTCCACATACTTTTGGTCATGTAGTTTATATACATATCTATCTATGTATATACATATATACATATATGTATATGTATATATATATATATATATATATATATATATATATATATACATATACATATACATATATACATGATAAATATACATATATATATACATATACATACACATATACATATACATATACATATATACATGATAAAAACAGATTTACAGGATTTGGCAAACAAGTATTTTGAAAGAGGTGGGGAGGAGGTCTCAAAAAAATATATATATATATATTGTTGCGGATATGAGATTGGCATCCATCCATATCCGCTTGTAAATATTCCCCTATTTCCTCCATACTTCCCAACTATCCCCAATCCCCCATTCCCTAGTCCCATTTTCTGTAAACAACACTCTGTAGACCCGACCTTCCCCTATTTCCCCCATTAAATGTCGCATCCAGGTCCACCGCATCTCACGTAGACAACTATAGGACATCTTGCTAGTTATTCTTAGTCTATGTCAGTTAAGGACTCGTTTCCATTAATTCTGACTCTTCGTTGCAACAGAATGTGATTGTATGGCACCGTTAGGAAGTTTAGGACCTCCCAATACCTCCCCGCAGCTCTTCCTCACGGTTCAGCAACAACAACAGCAACAGCAACAACAACAACAGCGGCGGCGGCGCGGGGAGTGTGCGTCCTCACTCCGGCTTGGTTGGTGGGGGGTGTTGGGAGTGCACCATGCCTTTCCAACGAGCCGCCATCGAGCATGTGCTCGACGGGGTTACCAAGTAGGGGCTCGCTGTCAGCTCCTCGTCAAGGGCAGAGCCCGGTAACCCCCCGCACCCAATAGAAGCGGCGGACCGATCCCATCTGGGGCGGAGCCAACGAGCCGAGGGCGTGTCACTCCCCGCTGAGCATGCGCAGGAAGAGGGAGGTGACGTCAGATGCGCCCTCAGCTTGGAGAGAGAAGGACGCCACCTCCGAGCGCTGCAATACCTCCCCGCATCTCTGGACCGGACCGTGTTTGATTCTGCCCCTGAGCCAAGGTGCACCTTGTGCTATCGACTGCCTGTCCTTCCCTGCCATCAATCCCTGTGTAAGTCAGTCTTGTTCCGTTTGTCTGTGGTCTGTCTGGGATAGATAAGATTGTGTCTAAGTGCCTATCTCTTCTGTGCTTTACCTCTTACCTTGTAATCTACCCCTTTTCTCCACCACCAATTATATCCTCCTCCGGAGGTCTTGAGAACTGTACCCCTTGTGTCGTTTCATTTATCCCAGCCGTTGTGTCCTTTCCTTCATTGATTTAGCGTAGCGCGATTTGGCCAACGTTCGAGTGGAATCGGGTGAGTTAGGGGTAATCGGGTAAACTGTGCGAACACGGCGGCCATTCCGCTCGGCCCATCATAACATCTTAAGCCGTGTCCGTAACAATATATATATATACACACACACACACATATACACTACATGACCAAAAGTATGCAGACACCCCTTCTAATTAGCGGATTTGGCTGTTTCAGCCACTCCCATTGCTGACAGGTATATATACTCAAGCACACAGCCATGCAATCTCCATAGACAAACGTTGGCAGTAGAATGGGCTGTACTGAAGAGCTCAGTGACTTTGAACGTGGCACCGTCATAGGATGCCACCTTTACAACAAGTCAGTTCGTCAAATTTCAACCCTGCTTGAGATGCCCCGGTCAACTGTAAGTGCTGTTATTGTGAAATGGACACGTCTAGCAGCAACATCAGCTCAGCAGCGAAGTGGTAGGCCACACGAGCTCACAGAATGAGACCGCAGGAGTGCTGCAGCATGTAGCACGTAAAAATCGTCTGTCCTCGGTTGCAACACTCACTACCGAGTTCCAAACTTCCTCTGGAAGCAAAGTCAGCACAAGAACTGTTTGTTGGGAGCTTCATGAAATGGGTTTCCATAGCCGAGCAGCCGCACACAAGCCTAAGATCACTATGCGCAATGCCAAGCATCGACTGGAGTGGTGGAAAGCTCGCCACCATTGAACTCTGGAGCAGTTGAAACTCGTTCTCTGGAGTGATCAATCACGCTTCACCATCTGGCAGTCTGACGGACGAATCTGAGTTTGGCGGATGCCAGGAAAACGCTACCTGCCTGATTGCACAGTGCCAACTGTAAAGTTTGGTGGAGGAGGAATAATGGTTTGGGGCTGTTTTTTATGGTTCAGGCTAGGCCTCTCAGTTCTTTTGAAGGGAAATCTTAACGCTACAGCATACAATGACATTCTAGACAATTGTGTGCTTCCAACTTTGTGGCAACAGTTTGGGAAAGGCCCTTTCTTGTCTCAGCATGACAATGCCCCCGCGCACAAAGTGAAGTCCATACAGAAATGGTTTGTCGAGATCGGTGTGGAAGAACTTGACTGGCCTGCACAGAGCCCTGACCTCAACCCCATCGAAGACCTTTGGGGTGAATTGGAACGCCGACTGCGAGCCAGGCCTAATCTCCCAACATCAGTGCCCGACCTCACTAATGCTCTTGTGGCTGAATGGAAGCAAATCCCTACAGCAATGTTCCGACATCTAGTGGAAACCCTTCCCAAAAGATTGGAGGCTGTTGTAGCAGCAAAGGGGGGACCAACTCAATATTAATACCCATGATTTTGGAATGAGATGTTCGATGTTTTGCATGTCCACATACTTTTGGTCATGTAGTTCATATACATATATATATATATACTAGCCGAAACCCGTGGAACATCCACGGAAGGGAGGATGTGGTGTATGGATAGAGTGTACCATTATGGATGGCATAGGGGATAGATGGTAAATCCATTAGTGCCGTGGGCATCGGGTCACTGGGTGCGGCGTAAAAGGGATAACAAAGTCGAGTCCTTACGCTATTATTATATAGATACTTCCCGTCGATGTGCTTCTGTGGTAATCGCGAATATGACTCACATACACGGTCACAGTGCTTGACGCCACTGTGACCGTGTTTTGATTAATAAATCTACGAGTCACAAAACACGAACCGAACTCACCTCAAGCAGTAAAAAGGTGCAAATCGCTCCTAGAAACCACCTCATCTCTTCAGACCTCAACACACCTCGATAAGTGACGGCAGCGCTCATGGGATCTTCTTCTTCCGTTAAGCTCCAATTTTTTCTCTTTAAGTTAAGTCCAATCAGTCCTCTCTGCTCGAAGTGCTCAGGCCATGCCTTCCCGCTCTCATACTTTTATTTCCTTCGGTGTAGAAAGAGATTGACATATCGTTCGTCTGTTTTCAGCTCGTTATCTCTAAGCTTCCTTACGTCTCGCCACCTGCTACACCTCTCTGAGTTACGAGGATTTATGCAACGCACCCCGAGTATCGCAACGTCACTCCATTTAACTTTATTAAAATGACGATAAAGTCGTTTCCTTAAATATCCTAATTTAAAATGTTCAAGGGAATAAAAAGACCATTTGGTTCACACCACCCATGTTCACACCACTCGACTGTCCAATCAGCCGACGGCTTGCTTCGCCTTCGTCCAGCAGACGCCAATACGATGGCGTCGTAAGATGGCGTCGTATCGGCAGTTAATCGGATGCTTTTGGGCCCCAACGTCGACTAATTCAGATTTTTCGAGTATGTCTGTATGTGATAAACAAAGAGCGCGGTTCGTAGATCGTAAATCCATTAGTGCCGTGGGCATCGGGTCACTGGGTGCGGCGTAAAAGGGATAACAAAGTCGAGTCCTTACGGTATTATTATATAGATTACGTATATATATATATATATATATATATATATATTTATATATATATATATATATATATATATATATATATATATAAAAATAATGTATATATGTATGTATATATATTGTTGCGGATTTGAGAATCCTTTGTTGTAAATATGCCCCCCTAGTGTAATGATTCCTTGTAAATACCTCCGTATTGTGTGTAAAGGTCAAAGGTCGTCCCCTTAGTTAATCCATTGCATGCACGTAGAAAATCATATACCCTTCTAAATAGTTATTTCTTATTCTATGTTAGTATAAGGCTCTGTTTCCCATTAGTTGACTCTGCATTGCACAGAATTGAAATAAGATAGATCCCCTTTCTTTCAAATTCCCTCAAAGCCTCCCTTTCCAACTGCATTTAGTGCCAAAACCTCCATTTCCAACAGCGTCATTGCCATTCGCATTGCCAACTGCATTCGCCCTCCATTGAACACGCGGTCAAGCCCACGAACAAGGGCGTAGCCCGCCCCTCGTCATCAGAAGGTGGAGCCAGCGAGCCCCCACCAGCCAATCAGGGCTGGTGAGATACCATCACGGGCGTGGCGCGCATTGATTTCGAAGCGCGTTATAAAAGCGCCCGCGCAAGTCTATTGAGGAGAGAGGCGCGTAAGAGTTCACCTGAGGCTGTCCACCGGAGCCCAGTTGAGTCGAGTTGGAGCAGACCGAGGAAGCCCCCCACAGCAGATGAGTAAGGAGTCCACCGCAGCTGAACCAACCGCAGCTGAGTCCACCGCAGCTGGGTGGAGTTGAGCTTCAACGGCGGTTCGACCCATGGCCGCGAAGCAATGCCGCCGTGCGAACGGAAGTGTGGAGAGTCGGCGGCTGCTCACTCCCAGCCCGGCCATTCTCCTGCGTCCAGCTGAACCTTCCAGCCTTGTGGTCCCACCTCCTCATCCGTCCAGCCATCCACCTCCTGCCATTCCTGTCATCATCCCCGTGTAAGTCTGACTGTCGTCTGTTTGTCCGTGTTGTCCCTGGGAATAAGTTAAGCTTGTATAAGTAGAATTGTACTGTGTCTTCTTCTTCTTCTGTAAATTATTTTCGTATTTTTCCTTCTTCCTTGGTTTCTTTGGTCTTGTAAATATTAGTAATAAATTATATTTGTTCTTCCTTACCTTCTGGTTTCCTCACATCCGATCGTCTTTGTGATTTCCCCATTGAGTACCTGTGGCGCGATTTTGGCCAACGTTCAGAGTCGGGTTTAGTACTTGCTAACGGTTCGAGCCACGGGCTGCCATCCGCTCGGCAAAATAACATTTTGTCCGCGGTCTCGAACGAGGTTGCTCACCTGCCTCTCTGGAGGGAGCTGGGCAGCTTCAGGACTCACGTCGGTCAGTCGCAGACAAGGGGATTAATCCCCCCTTGGTAAGGGGAAAAAGGGCCGACGGTGAGATCCGCAATATATATATATATATGTATATATATATATATATATATATATATATATATATATATATATATATATATATATATATATATATATATATATATATATATATAATATTATATATATATATATATATATATATATATATATATATATATATATATATATATATATATATATATATATATATGTACATAGATATATATATATATATATATATATATATATATATATATATACACATACATATATATATATATATACAGTATATGTATATATATATATATATGTATATATATATATATATATATATATATATATATATATATATATATATATATATATATAAATAAACATGATAAAAGCAGATTTACAGGATTTGGCAAACAAGTATTTTAAAAGAGGTGGGGAGGAGGCCTCAAAATGTTTTCTCCCCAACCACGAAGGATTTGGTCATTCACCAGCAAAATTCAGCCCAGATATACGGCCTTTTCTTTTGAGTGTTGATCCAGTGTCGCACATTTTTGCTCGAGGTGGGTTGACTTTCCTGATATCATTGGAAGAGATGTGATTTTAGTTTTGAATTTTTTTGAAAAGGGGGGAACATTGGTCACGCAACCCATTCAAACTCAAACATTATTACCCCTTTTAATATTACATCAATGAGACGGTAAAAATCATTTCCTCCTTTCTCGATTTGCATTATTGACCAAAATAGAGTTTACAATCATAATCCAGTGGGAAAGGTTTGTTATTTTCGACTCTTTTCCAAAAACTATAATTTGTTTCATCTCGATTCCGTTTTTGGTCAACTAAACTCTTTGGCGGAATGATTAGAATGTCCTCTGGCCGAGTTATACCGAAACTTTTAAAATGGTACATTTTGCTTCCTTGCGTTTAAATGCTCAACATTTAAAAAGGACAGAGCACGGACATACAACCATAGGTCGGTCGGCAAGCAATTCACAGGCTTGAATGGCCTAATGGCTTCCTCCTGGGTTGAAGGTCCTTGTAGGCCTTATAGGGGAAGGCCATGCTCATAGGTATGTACAGAGAGAATTGCTCGAGAGCTGAAATATCATCACAGGTCAGCCAGTGGCACATTAGGAATTGTCGAGGCCATTGAGACGACAGAGAATGAGGGGTTTTGAGCAACATAAAAGGGAAGAAAGGAACGAGCAAACGATTGACGGACATAGAAATGGGAGACAACATGATGGGGGTGGTAAAGTGCAACCTTGAAACAATTTGAGAGAGGAACATGATTGGATAGACATAGTTTTAGGCAATTCCATGGATGAGAAAAGAAAGGGATGAAAGAATACTGGTGAACAACAAGAAGCCTGGACTTTTGGAAGTTGTCAAGAATAGGGATACTGGATAACTGTGTTCAACATGGAAGAGGTGGTGAACGTCGGAAAGGACAGGAAGAGCAGGTCCAGATGAGAAGTGGTAGAAAATGTAAACATGCCTTGACACTAGATTTCAGTAACCATGTCCAGGAACAACCCAAACATGACACATGGGAGTGATGCCCTTCAGTAGCCTTAGCAATCGCAGTCATTGCAGCCATACCAGTCTCTCAGTGGCACGGAAGGCAGGAATTACCAGGCACGCCGCGGAGGCTGCCAACAGCTGCAAGGACGCAGCGACACAAGTTGCTTAAAGACTTGTAACTTGGCAAAGAGGGAGTTGAAAAGTGCTTCGAACATGTGCTATTCTCTTTGTACAGCCCCAGAACTCGACCAGAGTCCCGGGTAAAAATAGCGAGCAATTTCGCAGGAGTATGTAACCTTGCTTTCTGCCCAGCAACTATTAAGGTCAGTTCCACCCAGCTTGAAGTCAGTCTGTAATACCTGTGCCCTCGTTACCTCCTGCCAGGCCTTGGCTCGGTTGCTGTCATCATCGTCGCATTGTGTGCCCTGCCCCGGTGATTAATCAACCGGGAAATCTGAGCACTGGGCCAACCGCTGTGCCACCCTGCTTGGGGTTTCCCAGTCTCGACCCGATATTAAAACTATCAAACACATCACCGTTTAAAACCTTCTATCCGCATTGCACTTCCTGGGACTTTGGTACAGCATTCGCAGAAAAGATTTCCTTGGTGACTGTGCAATGCAAAAAGGTTCAGGCCAGGCCATCTTTGGGACACTTCATGTGTGGCTTTGCAGGTATTTATGATTTAAGTAACTGGACATTCGATGCAACATGAAAATAAATATAGTACAAATTCTTTCTCGATGCTCTTCGGGATCTCACTGCCTATACCAAGGTCTTGTTCATATATAGCTCAATGGAGTATGCTTGCCCACTGTGACCAAGGGCTCCAATGATCCACCTGGCACTAGTTTTGTACGTTGTTCATTATATGGCGCCCAGATCCAGGATCATTGGTATTTCCACCGGCGAGCCCAAGATCATGACCCAAGATCCAGTCCCAATTCTACGACCCTCTGATTCTCATGCAATATGAGGACATAATTCGCTTTCATTAATTAATTCCTGGGATTGCATCTTATCTTCCAAAATTAATCTTCACTCTTTTGTCTTTTCTTCTCTCATTTACAGAATAATCCAACATGATGGTGCACCCGTTGCACAACTTCACTTTTGGGCCTTCCAGTCTGGGTTTGATTACCGACCAGACTGTAAACTGTGGGTTTGGAGCTTTGTAGACAGGACGCATCAGCACAAAGGGCACAGTGCCCCTCAGACAGACTTTGGGCCAGGTGTCCCATCCGCTAGCATTAGGGGACCACGTCCCTCAGACAGACTTTGGGCCAGGTGTCCCATCCGCTAGCATTAGAGGACCACGTCCCTCAGACAGACTTTGGGCCAGGTGTCCCATCCGCTAGCAT
>NC_136270.1:121854508-121877008 GCF_964187855.1 Myxine glutinosa | reverse complement strand
ACTTTTTGTAGACCAAATACCCTGGCTGCTCCCGACCGGAAGGAGCGTTGGGACCCCCAGGAATCCAGGACTCACGTCGGTCAGTCGCGGACAAGGGGATTAATCCCCCCTTCTTAAGGGGGAAAGGCCGACGTAGAGATCCGTATATATATATATATATATATATATATATATATATATATATATATATATATATATATATATATATATATATATATATATATATATATATATATATATATATATATATATACATATATATACAATTTAATTCCAGGATAAACCGGAACGGTCAGGTCAGGTCAGGTCTGTGTATATATATATGGTGCCTATGGGGCTAACCCCCGCTCTTGCAGGGAAAATGGCCTTAAAATGCATGTTGTTGTTGTTGTTGTGCCTATGGAAAGTCTACACCCCCTTTTCAAATTTTTCACTTTTTGTTGCCTTTTATCCTGGAATTAAATTGCATTAAATCAGACTTTTCCACCTTTATTGACACATCGTAACCCACAACTTCCAAGTGAAAAACAAATTCTACAAATTTTAGAAAACTTATTAAAAACGCAAAACTAGAATATCTTGGTTGGATAAGCGTCCACCCACCCCTGAGTTATTACCTCGTGGAAGCATCTTTGGAAGCAGTTACAGCTGTGAGTCTGTTGGAATAGATCTCTACCAACTTTGGACACCTTCATTTGGCAATATTTGTCCATTCTTCTGTACAAAACTGTTCAAACTCAGTCACGTTGCATGGAGAGGGTTGATGGACAGCAATCTTCAAGTCATGCCACCGATTTTCGATTGGATTTAGGTCGGGGCTCTGACTAGGCCACTCAAGGATATTTACCTTTTTGTTCCTTAGCCACTCCAGTGTAGCTTTGGCTGTGCGCTACGGGTCGTTGTCATGCTGAAAGGTAAACTTCCGTCCCAATTTCACCTTTCTTGCAGAGGGCAGCAGGTTTTCCCTCTAGGATTTTTCTGTATTTCGCTCCATCAATTTTCCCTTCTATCCTGACAAGTGCCCCAGTCCCTGCTGATGACAAACATCCCCATAACATGATTCGAACCCAGGCTAAACAGCCGAGAGGTGAGTGTGCGTACCTCCAGACCATGGAAGAACAAAACCGCATTGTATTCACATTTAAAACAGAAACGGATGATATCTTCACCTTAAGGACAAATTTTAACTTTTTACGAGTTCAATTCTGCATGAAAGAGTTTTTCAGAAAACTTAATTTCCTCCTGCAGAAGGAATAAAAACAAAAACATTTTTAGCTCAGCTTTTACAAACATGAACGTTTCGTGGTGGGTTCTTTCCCAATGAAACGTTTTCTTCAATGGTTTTACTTGTTCAGAGGCTCACAGGGTCATGGAGCTTCCATTTCACTTCCAGAAATAAATAAATATATAATCAGGTGTGTCCTGGGGGACTCAGGTTCGTTGACCTGCTGGAGACCGCCTATTCACACCCAAAACCAGGAAGGATGTTATTACAATTTCATTGACCATATCATCATGAATTATTTTAACTCCTGCATTTCTTTTAATTTAAAAATTATGGAAGTTTAATTTCTTACTTTAATTTCTTCAAACTTTTAATTTAAAAATTTTAATTCACAAAAAGATGCATTTTGTTTTTCAATTCAGAGCAAAAGTTTTACTTCATCTTGGTTTTTTGCCCGAATGAATCATTGCCTTGAGACATGTGATTTCCATAAAAGGATTACACGTGCGAACAACATCTGAGATTTTTCAACATTAAAAAAGACAAAATGTCTAGAAAATGAACTTTTTCACATGTAGTGCAGCCCGAGGCTGAGTATGTGGTCCAAGCGTTGATTGTGTTGGGTGCTGCAGGTTAGAGTACACATCTATCATGAGTCCATAAAATAATACCAATTAGACTGGTTCGAAAGGAAAATGGAGCCATGTTGGAGTTCGAACTTGCGAGAGTTTACAGATTTTATTGATTTTTTTTTTTTTGTATTTTTTTTTTTTGTATTTTTTTTGTATTTTTATTTATTTCTTTTTTTTGTATTTTTTTTTTGTATTATTTTTTGTATTTTTTTGGGTATTTATTTATTTATTTTTTGTGTATTTTTTTTTTGTATACAAGATCGAGGCTCGTGTAAGAGCAACCATTAATCACAAAAAAAAACTGATTTGTATTTGCAAATTCTGCATCCTTTCGCATTCCTGTTCCTACCTGAATGAATGAACACCATTGTAAACACCTTACACACATTCGACCGGTCAATGGCAAATTTCGTCAATGCTGCCATTTGGGCAAAGGGGGATGTCATGTGACTTCAGGTACAGATCCTATCATCGAGTAACCAATCGGTGCATTCTGGATTTGGACAAAGAGGATTGTCACGTGACTTCAGGTACAGATCCTATTATCGAGTAACCAATTGGTGCCTTCTGGATTTGGGCAAAGAGGAATGTCACGTGACTTCAGGTACAGATCCTATCATCGAGTAACCAATCGGTGCGTTCTGGATTTGGGCAAAGAGGAATGTCACGTGACTTCAGGTACACATCCTATCATCGAGTGACCAATCGGTGCGTTCTGGATTTCGGCACAGAGGAATGGCACGTGACTTCAGGTACAGATCCTATCATCGAGTAACCAATCGGTGCATTCTGGATTTTGGCAAAGAGGAATGTCACGTGACTTCAGGTACAGATCCTATCATCGAGTAACCAATTGGTGCCTTCTGGATTTGGGCAAAGAGGGATGTCACGTGACTTTGGGTGCAGATCCTATCTTCGAGTAACCAATTGGTGCCTTCTGGATTAGGGCAAAGGGGGATGTCACGTGACTTCGTGTACAGATCCTATCATCGAGTAACCAATTGGTGCCTTCTGGATTAGGGCAAAGGGGGATGTCACGTGACTTTGGGTACAGATCCTATCATCGAGTAACCAATTGGTGCCTTCTGTATTTGGGCAAAGGGGGATGTCACGTGACTTTGGGTACAGATCCTATCATCGAGTAACCAATTGGTGCCTTCTGGATTTGGGCAAAGGGGGATGTCATGTGACTTTGGGTGCAGATCCTATTGTGGAGTAATCAATTGGTGCCTTCTGGATTTGGGCAAAGGGGGATGTCATGTGACTTTGGGTGCAGATCCTATCATCGAGTAACCAATTGGTGCCTTCTGGATTTGGGCAAAGGGGGATGTCATGTGACTTTGGGTACAGATCCTATCATCGAGTAACCAATTGGTGCCTTCTGGATTTGGGCAAAGGGGGATGTCACGTGACTTTGGGTACAGATCCTATCATCGAGTAACCAATTGGTGCCTTCTGGATTTGGGCAAAGGGGGATGTCATGTGACTTTGGGTGCAGATCCTATTGTGGAGTAATCAATTGGTGCCTTCTGGATTTGGGCAAAGGGGGATGTCATGTGACTTTGGGTGCAGATCCTATCATCGAGTAACCAATTGGTGCGTTCTGGATTTGGGCAAAGGGGGATGTCACGTGACTTCGGGTACAGATCCTATCATCGAGTAACCAATTGGTGCCTTCTGGATTTGGGCAAAGGGGGATGTCATGTGACTTTGGGTGCAGATCCTATCATCGAGTAACCAATTGGTGCCTTCTGGATTTGGGCAAAGGGGGATGTCACGTGACTTTGGGTACAGATCCTATCATCGAGTAACCAATTGGTGCCTTCTGGATTTGGGCAAAGGGTAATGTCACGTGACTTCGTGTACAGATCCTATTATGGAGTAACCAATTGGTGCCTTCTGGATTTGGGCAAAGGGGGATGTCACGTGACTTTGGGTACAGATCCTATTATGGAGTAATCAATCGGTGCGTTCTGGATTTGGGCAAAGGGGGATGTCACGTGACTTCGTGTACAGATCCTATTATGGAGTAACCAATTGGTGCCTTCTGGATTTGGGCAAAGGGGGATGTCACGTGACTTTGGGTACAGATCCTATTATGGAGTAATCAATCGGTGCGTTCTGGATTTGGGCAAAGGGGGATGTCACGTGACTTTGGGTACAGATCCTATTATGGAGTAACCAATTGGTGCCTTCTGGATTTGGGCAAAGGGGGATGTCACGTGACTTCGGGTACAGATCCTATCATCGAGTAACCAATCGTTGCCTTCTGGATTAATTGCAAAGGGGGATGTCACGTGACTTCGGGTACAGATCCTATTGTGGAGTAACCAATCGGTACATTCTGGATCGTTCAAACATTCTTTCTGCCATGTATTGAACACACTTTGATACTTTGAAAGATTAAAAATAAAACAAATGAACCTCTTTCAATGATGAGGATTTTGGGCAGCACTGGTTACCCTTTTTTTTAACAAGTATAGCCATGACTCGGTGGTGGTAGTGGTGGTCGTCTGCAGCCTGTGGCTGCTGGTTGCATCTTTGCTTGGAGCGCCGCTGTGCTGCTGATGCAGTGCCCCCCATTACCAGTAAGCTGGTACTCATTTTGCCAACCTCGGAAGGATGATCAGGCTGAATCAACCCACCTGGTGTTAATTCAACTCCACGACAGGGGCTCGACCTCAGTACCCCAACGAAGATCCCAAACAAGCCAGGTACCTCAACCGTTAAACAACACCAGGTTTTCCCACGGTGTTAAGGATATTTGAGAGGGAAGGATCCTAACATTGATTGATTGCTGGACAAAGGGCATTGTTCATAGAGGATGGAGAATGGTATATGACATTAATAGGGTTTGTCAATACTATAATATAGCTTCTATTGAGGTGACAGAACTTTTGAGATGAGTCTTGAGTACTATGTTGAAGAGTGATTCATTATCTCATCCATTTACATTCTCTGATCATTGTCGTTGTTCGTCCCTACTCCGCACACACTTTGTTTTATCGATACAATGTGTGTGTATGCTTTTTAACTCAACTGGACTACCGTCCAGTTGAGTTCATCACATACTGAACCCACCGTCGTCCGTCGTCCGTCGTCTGTCGTCGTCGTCTGTTGTCTGTCGTCCGTTAACTTTTCGACGTTAACACTCCAGCGTCCACAAATATCAACCGATTCTGATCAAACTTGACCTGCAGCATCCTTACCCCAAGGACCAGGTTGGTATTACATTTCAGCCCGATCCGTTGAAAAATGGCGGACTTAGGCGACCATTTTGTTTTTGGTCATGAAAATGACGTTAACACTCTAGCAACATTGTTGCAAAGTGTTACATTGAATCAATTGTAAAACAAGGACAAGTATAAGGACACAAGGACCTTAAAATTATTACACAAGGTTGTTGGCTTTTCATTCAAGTCAAATCTAGTACAGACAACTGACCTACTTTAAAGTTGTCCAGTCAGTTCAGTTGAGTTCTGCTTCCCTGGAAGCTCTAATTATGTTATGTTTTTAGTTCCAAACGTGGGCTTATGGTTTGGGTCTCGTCCATCTGTCCGTCTGTCCGTGCATGCGTGTGTCTGCAACCATATATCAGACATGTATGGACCGATTTTGTTTGTACCTGGCACAAAGACAATACATGATGGTATACACATATCCACATAATTTTGCTTCGCGATGCGGACAAAGATGGCCGACCGGCGGCCATTTTAGTTGTAAAAAAAAACCCGATGTTCTTTTTGTCTGTATACTTGGTGGAGGCTCGCATAACAGCTAAAATGATGTTAAACAAGTCCTCAACCATTTATTGGACCTGCATTTACCGATCTTGCTCAAACTTGGCACAGATAATAAATGATGGCTTTACATATGCACGCTATTGTTTTTCGAGATCAGATCCAAGATGGCGGACTGGCGGCCATTTCGTTAGTGAAACGTGTCCCCTACCATTTCTCGACATGCATGGTCCATGTTTTTTTCAAACTCGGTACAAAGACCACACATGAGAGTATACATATGCAGAAGATTTTGTTCTGTCATCCGACCAAAGATGGCCGACTGAAGGCCTTTAACTCCATACAGCGAAATGACTAAAACCACGGATGGGGTTTGTCTTTTTCTCCTCCTTCTTCATCTTCTTCTTTTATTCGGGCACCAATTATTCCCGCGCTATTATGGGGTTGGCCGGGAGAAGTTTTTGGCCCAAGTATTTCACGAACCCGCTGGCCAGTCCTAACGCTCGACTAACTTGTTTTGTAATTTTGTAATTTGTTTTGGAATTTGTAATTTGTAATTTTGTAATTTTGTAATTTGTAATTACAGGAATTTGGAATTTGTAATTTATTTAGGGTGCTGGAGATAGCTTGCCGACCCTTCGCGAAAGACACCATGGGGATCTATAACGTCCACTGACTAACGTTGGCAGACGGGACGCCCAGTTTAACATCCGTCCCAGGGACGTCACACACATTGATGAATCGCCATGCCTGTGAATCTCCAGGAAGGCAGTTTATAGAAACCAAAAACTTCAAAATTGGTACGTGAAACTTCCTTCCTTGCGCGTCCCTGCCTTTATTTAATTCCCACAAATCTCTAGAATCATCACATCACCTGAACAAAATTTCAAAATGTTAACTGCGGAATTGACCTGAGCACCATTTCCGGCTATTGATAAAATGTTCATTTGTCTAATTCGGACATTGTGGGACACTCCAGGGATTTCAACAGTGTTGTTGGAGTGCTTGCTCGAGTGCTTAAGCTGCTTGGTGAGCGCTCTTCAGGCTTCTTTTTCAGGTTATGGCAATACAGTGGACAGCTCTCCCTTTTTGTTTTAACCTACGCAGTATTTCATTACACGAGAGCACATCGATTCACATTTTCGTGTGATCTACTTTCAGGTTAATATAATTCATATTAATATCCCTATAAAAATAGACATTAAAAAAACAACGTCGAATCAAACATTGTGTTTGGATCTCCGCCATGTTGAACTGTAACTTTACAAGTGAAAGTCTGACATTTGGTTTGCATATTTCGCTGATTTCCTGCTTGATTTTCACTTCGTGTTTTAACCGACAGGTTTTCAGAACCCTAACCCTCCCTCCCCTCCCCTTTTGCTCCCCCCCCCCTATCATTTCCCCCTCCCCCTCCCCTTGGTCTATGTTGGCAGAAAGAAGGAAAGAAGTTCCGTATATGGAGTCTTCATCATTCGGTGGATGATACATTCTGTACATTAACATTTGGTGGTTGCACAGATTGATACACAGAGGTATTCCAGAGATGTATGAGGGGTTCTTGCTGAACATGGGTGGTAAGGAATATGGAGGTCATGGAGTGCTTCCTCATACAGGTCAGACCAATTATTTTATCGTAAATCAAATGAATATCTAAAATTATGATACTTAGTAATAAATTTAATGTCAAACATTGGGTCTCGATTTGGGTCATAAATGTCATGTCATGATGCCAAACATGTCAAAACATGTCAAAATCATAAACATGTAAACATGTCCTCAATGTCAAATTGACATGTAAACATGTAAACATGTCAAAATCATAAATTTAATGTCCTCAATGCCAAACAGGAAATCAGAGCTGTCTCCCTTGACATATCACGTGCCTTCGATACCGTCTGGCACCCAGCTCTGCTCACCAAACTCTCCTCCTATGGTATCCATGGAAATCTCCATGCATGGCTTGCCGACTTCCTCTCTGGTCGTAGTCAACGTGTGGCCCTGAATGGATTTCTCTCAACTCCCCTTCCTGTTCAGGGTGGAGTTCCCCAAGGCAGTGTTCTGGGCCCTGTGCTTTTTCTGGTCTTCATCAATGATCTCTCCGACTCTGGAAAATCCTCTCTATCTCTTTGCTGATGACTCCACTCTCTGCCGCTCCATTCCTCTGCCCTCAGATCGGCAGTCTGCAGCCTCCTCTCTCTCTGAAGACTTGGACAAAATCACAGACTGGTCAAACAAGTGGTACATGTCTTTCAATCCTGACAAATCTCACACTCTTACTATGTCTCTCCGAAAAGATCGACTGGACAACCCTCCCATCCACTTTCTCAACAATCCTCTCCAAGAAGTTCTGTCGCTCAAGCTTTTCGGTCTCACTATCTGCCATGATCTTTCTTGGGAAAACCACATTTCCAAGCTGGCCTCCAAAGCCAGTCGCCGACTGGGCATCCTCCGTCGTGCGAAGTCCTTCCTCGGCACACCTGAGCTCCTCACCACATACAAGGCTTTCATTCGCAGCTCAATGGAATACTGTTCTCCCCTATGGGCCGGTGCTCCTGCCTCACACCTAGCTCGGCTTCACGCTGTCGAAACCAAAGCTTTCAGAATTATTGGAATCTCCCGCGATGAAGCTATCTCTGAGGGCCTTTCACTCACTCACTGCAGGCAGGTAGGTGGTCTTTCTGTCTTCTACCGACTCCTCTCCGGCCTTGCACCCCCAGCTCTCTCTGTGCTCTGTCCCCCAAATATTCCTACAGGTCGCACAAGATCTGCCAGCAACCCTCTGATGGTTAAACTGCCGAAATCTCAGCTCTCTGCTCACCTTCACTCTTTCATTCCTCTTTTCTCCCGCCTCTGGAACAAACTCCCTCACTCCCTTCAATCCCACTCGTCCCTCCATGTCTTTAAAACAGCTGTTCACCACCATCTCTTATCTTCCCCCATCCAAAACCTTGATCTTTTCTACCCCCGCTAATTCACCCCAGATCCACCTTGTTTGAAATTCCAACTTCTTTCCTGGAAGTCCTGGCAGTGTCCATCTGTTTTATACCTCTCCCACCCCGCCCCCCTTCCCATGCCACCCCCCCCCCCCCCAATGCCCTATCCCTCTCACAGATCTCTCGATGTCTCCATGTCTCTCAGTCCCTGCTCTCAAAATAATGTTGTGTTTGTGTCTTTCCTCCTCTCTCCCCATCTTGTCTACCGCTCCCGATGTTATATGTTTTATGTGTCGGTTTGTCTTTCTGTGTGATTAATGTTCGCTCTTTCACGAGCCTCGATCTTGGATACCAAAAAAAAAAGAAAAAAAAAGAAAAGAATTTGGAAAAATATATTTTTAATTCCTGTTAAAAAATTATTGTATTGTGATAGGAAGCCAGGTTAATTTTAATTTATTGTATGGCACACCTGAGCTCCTCACCACATACAAGGCTTTCATCCGCAGCTCAATGGAATACTGCTCTCCCCTCTGGGCCGGTGCTCCTGCCTCACACCTAGCTCGGCTTCACGTTGTTCAAACGAAAGCTTTCAGAATCATTGGAATCTCCCGCGATGAAGCTATCTCTGAGGGCCTTTCACTCACTCACCGCAGGCAGGTAGGTGGTCTTTCTGTCTTCTACCGACTCCTCTCCGGCCTTGGTCCCCCAGCTCTCTCTGTGCTCTGTCCCCCAAATATTCCTTCAGGCCACACAAGATCATGTCTTTTTCAACTGCCAAAATCAAGGCTCTCTGCTCACCTTCATTCTTTCATTCCTCTTTTCTCCCGCCTCTGAAACAAACTCCCTCACTCCGTTCAATCCCACTCCCCCCTCCAGGTCTTTAAAACAGCTGTTCACCACCATCTCTTATCTTCCCCCATCCAAAACCTTGATCTTTTCTACCCCCGCTAATTCACCCCAGATCCACTTTTTTGAAATTCCAACTTCTTTCCTGGAAGTCCTTGCAGTGTCCATATGTTTTATACCTCTCCCACCTCCCCCCAAGCCCTCTCCCTCCCACAGTTCTCTCGATGTCCCTGCTCTCAAATGTTGTGTTTGTGTCCTTCCCCCTCTCTCCCCATCTTGTGTTCCGCTCCCCTTATTTTGTGTTGTATTTGTCGGTTTGACTTTTTGTGTGATTAATGTTAGCTCTTTCACGAGCCTCGATCTTGTATACAAAAAAAATAAAAATAAAAATAAGGTGGCGTAACGGTTAAGGTGGCTGGCTTAAGGTCATTGGGATCTTGAGTTTGAGCATCTGTGATGCAGTTGAATTAACACCAGTTGGGTTAACTCAGCCTGTCATCCTTCCGAGGTCGGAAAAATGAGTTCCCGCTTACCGGGATAACAAGGCATTACCAATGATGGTAATTTGGCAGCTACAAATACACCTCATGGTGTGAAAGGAATGGTTATTATTATTATTATTGTAGATAAGCCTGAATTTTTTTGTTTCCTGCTTGGCATCTACTTTTCCCAAATCTCTGTTGTGCAGAAGTCAGCGAGGCAAGCGTTCAACATGTGTACCCCTCATCCCTCTGCCAGTCTCCCACTTCCCACCCGCCTCATTCCCAAACACTTTCCCGGGAGATCCGGTTTATTTTTTTTACAAATTAAGGCCTATAATCTTGCCCCCTTAAAATCAACAACATCCGCAAATTCAAACAGTAACCATTTAACCTGAAACACAATTAGCTCAACATAAACAAAATCCCAAGAGTAACAACATGGCGAACATTGCCAACTGTTGGTTCTGGGTGACTGAGAATTTGGTTTAAAGGTAAACTCTGTGCTTGTCTGAGAGATTTCGCCCAAAGACAAAGAAATGGACAGGAATTTTTTTCTTCAGACAGTCTTGAGCTCCATATTCCTGAAAATGTCTCATGTATCCATTGCTGTGTCGTTATGTCTGCTTGTTTGATTATTATCGTGCTTCCTGGATTGCTTTATTATCGTGCTAAAACATTGCTTCAAAAAAGGGGACCAAAAAACAACAACAACCACGGTTCCCGAAAAAGGCCAACCCCCGCTTTGCGGGGAAAAATGGCCTCTAAAGGTGTTTTTTTTTTTTTTTTTTAATCCAAACATGTGGGTGTCCGTGCCGAATCTCAGTAGTTGTTTTATTTTTCAGCACTTTTTTTTTCCTTTCTATCAACGCCCTCTTGCTCCTGATATCTTATCGCATTCCCATCTCCCCAACCTTCACAAAATACAATGCGCTGTCCTTATCAAAGGCTGACAAGATGGCTCAGGGTTAGCAGACTCATCTTTGTCTAGTCTTGGTGGGGCTCCCTTCCCAATTACAAAACACTAGCACAAGCCCATGGTAAAAAATACCACAAAAGTAGGAGGTTAAGTAAGGAATGTCTTCACTTGTTGTTTGTATATGGTGCTTAAAGCAAAGAAAATAGAGTAAAATGAGTTTAACAACTTATTGATTTATTCAAATGATTCGATTGGGTAAACTGACCATGGATTATATGAAGATAATTTAGGGTTAGAAACGATGTACTGCCTGTCCACAATGTCTTATTCCAGTTTTAAAATTTTATTACAACCAAACCAAAAGAGATGCAATGATGCAGCTTTTTAAAAATTTGTCACATAATTGATAAAGTTTCTGCTGTTCTTCAGGACACCTCAACATGTGAACCTTTAGTGGCACATAGCAGCACATCCAAGCGATAATCCACTTCAATCCATGTCACGCTGCGGATGCATTTGAATATTGGCAATTGGTTAACCACTAAGTGATTCGGGCAACAAAAGCTTGGAAAATATTCCTTCACAGACCCTACATGAAGAAGGACTGGACTGTCTCGGCGTCACATCAGGAGACAGTGGAGTCCAGGGGACTGTCCCACCACATCCAATCAATCTACCAGGGAAGTTCTCTGTTCTGAAGGTTGTAATATCTGCTCTTTATATGCATAAAGATGCAATCTCTGTGTGCAACTTTGTTTTTACACTATCTTTTTCCCATAGGTTTGGATAAATTTTAAGCAACTTTTACTTAATAATTATTTCTGTCCAAGGAGCGTTTCCATGTTTCAGAGGGGACAGACAGACCGACAGGCAGCATTAGCCTAGTATGTATACTGTATAGAGTAGTGTCAAATTCCATTAACAGCAAATATATATATTTTTGAGAGCGATAGAGGCAGCGATCTGTTGTCCAAGTTCAATTCTTTTGTCAGATTTTAAAAATTCTAATTTTTCCATAGGTTTAGATTAATTTTAAGCAACCTTTACCTATTTTTTCTCTTCGAGGAGCATTTCCACATTAGAGGGTGGGACAGACAGACAGACAGACAACATCAGCTTATGACATATACACTATATGACCAAAAGTACGTGGACACCCAAACATCACACATCTCATTCCAAAATCATGGGCATTAATATTGAGTTGGTCCCCCCTTTGCTGCTGTAACAGCCTCCACTCTTCTGGGAAGGCTTTCCACGAGATGTTGGAACATTGCTGCGGGGATTTGCTTCCATTCAGCCACAAGAGCATTAGTGAAGTTGGGCACTGATGTTGGGCGATTAGGCCTGGCTCACAGTCGGCGTTCCAATTCATTCCAAAGGTGTTCGATGGGGTTGAGGTCAGAGCTCTGTGCAGGCCAGTCAAGTTCTTCCACACTGATCTCGACAAACCATTTCTGTATGGACTTCGCTTTGTGCATGGGGGCATTGCCATGCTGAAACAAGAAAGGGCCTTCCCCAAACTGTTGCCACAAAGTTGGAAGCACACAATCGTCTAGAATGTCATTACAGATGACACCATACATTGACAAAAGCCGTTGAACCAACTGAAACCATACATTGGGATGTTACATGTTACAGATGATGTATGGTTTCAGTTGGTTCAACGGTTTTTGTTTTTGATTTACGGTTTAAATTTGAATGGCACAAGTTGTTCCAGAATGGCATTGATTGGTGGTTTCGGTGTCTCCACCCCTTTTTCCCTTATATAAGGGAGGGTATAGAGTTGTTTTACGTTACTCTTGAGAAAGGTCAGTGGATGCACGTTTATCCGTATTGCTGATCGAAACGTCGAGCAGTTATTTATTTGCTCATTAAATGTTGGAGAACTCAAAATGGATTCATTTGATTTTAATCCCAACCGCAAGTCATTACTTAATATATATATATATATATATATATATATATATATATATATATGTATATATATATATATATATATATATTGTTACGGATTCTGAGCGGCACTCCCATTACCAAGGGGGGGGGGGGGGTTAGTCCCCTTGTCCTTTAAGCTGGCCGTCTCCGTTCCTGGAAACTATAACGCTCCTTTGCGGGCGAGATTGGCCAGTGTGATTGTTCAATGGGTTCCCAAATACCTTTGCCAATCCCTCCGCAAAGCAGGGATATAATTCCCTGCTCGGACCCGGACAAGATGGAGTTTGCCGAGCGGTTAGCAGTCTGAAATCCGAGCCGTTAGCAAACACTAACCCGATCCTGAGCATTGGCCAAATCGTGCCACGTATATTCAATTGAAGGAAACAGACTAAGGCGATCGAATGGAGAAGAAACCAAAGTGAAAGGAAGAACACATAATTTATTATACAATACTCGTGCTTCAGAGGAGATGAAAGGTAATGTACAGTTCAAGAGGAAGAAGCAGTAACACAGGGCAGCCTTATACAGTCTTATTTAACACTCCCAAGACAACACAAACAGACTCACACTTAGAGGGAATGGATGGCAGGCAGGGAAGGTCCAATGCAGGGCACCGCGTGGCTCCGATCTTTCCTCAGGCTTTGGTTCACGGCGCCCGGCAGGTGGCGCTGGTCGTAGCGTTGAACCGCGATCGGACCTTATCAAAAGGGGATTGGTATATCGGGGAGGGAGGTTGACAGCGTTCTGGACTCTGATAAACGGCAGACGTCCTTGGGCAGCTTGCCTCAGCTCGTAGCAGCTCTCAAAGTTCAACTCCCTGTGTCCTCTCACAACCACGCTTCTTCAGTCATCTGCCTCCTCTCCCCCGTCTCTCGTCTCCTAAAAGTAGTTTGCGCGCGGTGTTTATATGACGTCGGTATAAATCGATACACGTACTCTTGGGCACGCCTACCGGTGAATATCACTCGGCCCTGATTGGTCACGAGGACACGCTGATGGAGCCACGCCTTGGTTCCTGGGCTCCTCCCCCTTCTTCTCCTAACTGACCGCGTGTTCAATGGCGGCTTTCCAAAGGAAAACGTCGCCGCCGATGCTTGAATGGGGATGTTTTCGGGGCCTATGTTATTTTATTAATACAACGCAGATTCAAACTATTGGGAACAGATCCTTAACTGAAACATAGACTAATAAAATAACTAGAGAGGTTTCTTCAGTGTCCTACGTGTTGTACATGGCCTAACTAGGGTGCAACCTTTACAAGGGGGGATATTTACAGGGAATTATTTACAAGGCTTATTATTTTACAAAGTGAAGGTTCTAAAAACCGCAACAATATATATATATATATATATATATATATATATATATATATATATATATATATATACACGCGCACACGCGCACACACACACACACACACACTATAGAATATCCTCGTGCTTTGCAGATAGGGTGTTACCTAAATGAGAATGCCATCCAATTTAAGTGATATACGCTGGCATGTGTATATATAATTTATCGACGAGGATATTTGGCCTTACATCCGATCATTTTGCAATTTCACGGAGACTAATTGGACAATTCTCCAAAATTATGTGTTGAACACATTGAATGTTTGCTTTGAAAACAGCAGTTGGTTGCATTTGAGAATGCTCAAGATTACTCACCAATTCCCTGCCATTTTCTTTAAACTAATTCAACCATTGAAACACGTGACTACATGAAAAGGATACCTGGACAAATTGTGCAGACACTCCTCGGGCACAATCTGCCACCATTGCTCTCTACCTACAGGAGTCTGCTTCAGGATTTTTGCATGAAAGTTGAAATATTGTCGGTGGCTCCAAAACAAAATATGTTCCCACCGCACGGTATTTGCATGGAAGTCAACGTCCACATTCAGCAAACCAGCAAAGAAATAAGATCACCATTTTTGGCGCGCATTATTATTTCAATGTTTCATGTTCATCATGTAAGCATAGCTCCCTGTGTACCTGGTGCACAGGAAACAGGCTTTGGCCCTTCCTGGCGTCAATTCTCTCAAGGCCGAGCTTTTTAAAAAGCCTGCCTGTTGGCCAGGATGCGAGCAAACAAAGAAGCCTCTTTGTGCCCTCGAGTGTGGCGCCCTCCGCCTCGTCCCGTCCGCAGATGCAGAGCAGAACCAGTTTCCAGTTTCCTTGTTTGCCGCAGGGCCCGACTGATGCAGGCCGGGCCTTGCTCTTAGCCAGAGTTGTAACCCTGGTCGGTTGTGGAACAGCCGCTTTACATTAAGCTGAGCGCAAGCAGCTCTGTGGATAAACCTACTTATTGATACAAAACGACGTGTTCACTTTGTGCGGATGGAAAAGGCAATTGTTAGAAAGTCAATGATGGAGCTCAATTCCAATCCTCCTGAACCGCACGATTCCACTTAACTTAACATATTATTATTGCAACGCTATTGGTGGGTTTGGAAGCTGCTGCTGAAGAAGGTGAAGATGAGCAAGATGAAGAATAAGATTAACTTCCTCTTTTACAACAATCACATTCCAAGAATGCTCCATGGAGTCAAACATAAAATTAAGGAACAAACAAGAAACAACAACTACAGCGACCCTCGGTAGAGCGCAAATCTCCGCCAGGATGAACAGTTTACATTTTGTATCCCACGGATAGACCGGATCTGGATTCGGACCTGAACCAAACTCTAATCGGCTTGTTCTGGTCGCTTAGCCAACTCATCCACCAAGTTTTGTCAGAATCTGTCCACAACTTTTTGAGATATCGTGCTATATATATATCGTTTATATCTCAATGGTGAAGAATCACCTTTAAAATGCTAGTATCCGGATCCGGATCTTCACCAAAATCGAATCATTTCGTCCTTGTCACACACCCAACCTCTCCACCAAATTTTGTCCGAATCCATCCACACCTTTTGAGATATCCTGTTAACAGACAAGCAGACAGACAGACAGACAAATAGACAGACAGACAAAAAGACAGACAGACAGAGACAGACAGACAAACATACACACAGGCAGCCAAACAAACAGACAGACAAACACACATACATAAAGACATGCAGACAATCAAACAAACAGACAGACAGAGACAAACAGACACACACAGACAGACAGACACAGGCAGCCAAACAAACAAACAGACAGACAAACAGACATACACAAATACATGCAGACAGTCAAACAAACATGCAGACAAACAAACAAACATACACACAGACAGCCAAACAAACAGCCATACAAACAGACAGTCAGACAAACAGACAGTCAGACAAGCAGACAGCCAGTCAAACAGACAGCCAGACAAACATACAGCCAGACAAACAGACAGCCAAACAAACAGACAGACAAACAAACAGACAGCCAAACAAACAGACAGACAAACAAACAGACAGCCAAACAAACAGACCGCCAGACAAACAGACAGCCAGACAAACAGCCTGCCAGACAAACAGCCTGCCAGACAAACAGCATGCCAGACAAACAGCCTGCCAGACAAACAGACCGCCAGACAAACAAACAACCAGACAAATAGACCGCCAGACAAACAGACCGCCAGACAAACAAACAACCAGACAAACAGACCACCAGTCAAACAGACTGCCAGGCAAACAAACAACCAGACAAACAGACCGCCAGACAAACAAACAACCAGACAAACAGACAGCCAGACAGAGAGCCAGACAGACAAACAAACAACCAGACAGCCAGACAAACAGACCGCCAGACAAACAAACAACCAGACAAACAGACAGACAGCCAGACAGACACGGGTGAAAACATAACCTCTACCCACCTTCTGTCGCGATGTTAAACTAGAACGCACTCGGTAGAGCATATACCTTACGTTTTGTATCCCACTGATGGACAGATATACATCCGGATCTTCACCAAAATGTAATCAAAAACACCCAACCTGTCCACCAAGTTTCATCAAAATCCGTCCACAACTTTTTGAGATGTCGTGCTATATATATCGTTCATAACTCTCAATGGTGAAGAATCACTTAAATAAAACAAAAAATTCTCCGATAAGAATCATAATCTGGATCTTCACCAACATCGAATCGATTCTTCCTTGTGACACAGACAGTGAAACAAAGGCAATATTTATAATGTCGATGATAAATTAGTATAGTATTACTAATATTGTTAATAACTAGGGCATTGCCCGTACTATATCTATATCTAAAATTATATCCCCCCCCTCTATTTACATGAAATGGTTTGGTCCAAAGCGAACGGCTTGCGAGTACGGTGACAATCCCCCCCCCCTCTATTTACATGCAATGGTTTGGTCCAAAGCGAACGGCTTCCGGAGTTTGGTAAAGAAATCGCCATCGCGTGCACAAACGCGCAGGAAAGCGAATGAATCGCAAATTCGGTTTTATTAGTTTTAAAACATAGTTTAACGCCAACATAGTTTGCAAACGTGAAATAAATGAATACGCTCTCAAATGTGCCATCCGAGGCAGAGTGTGTCCTCCACGTTCGGCACACGCGATCGTTCGCTGCTCTCTGATTGGTTGAATCGTTTTTTGGACATAGCTCGGTAAGTAATTGTCCGATTAATATGAAACCTTGAAAAGGCACATCCTCGGGTCCCCAGCAATATACCTGGCAAGTTTCAAGTATATCGGACCGGTAGTTGTCGAGAAACAGCGGTCACAGACAAACAAACAAACGTACAGACAGACAGACAGAGATTACTGGAATTATAGATAGATAACAATGATGATGAATTCGTTCTCTTTGTCAAAGTCTACCTGCATGTTCTACAGGAGGCCACACCGATTGTGTCTCTATTGCTGGTCAATACTCTGGCCACACTTGGTGGCCACACTCTGGTCAATAAGTCCACAAAATCAAACTTTGGCCAATAATTTAGTTTTTCCATTTACGTACTGGCCTGGAGATTACATTGGGGACATCCTGTTGAGCATAATGTATAAAATAGTAATAATGGGAAGTTTATAACATGCTGCACCACTTACCCCTTCTCGATGAACTCCTGGGTGACCCTGCTCCAGAACAATGATGGTGACAATGATGACAAAGACACAATGACATCACCTTTGTGGTCGCCTCTCAGCATCTACACAAATTCGATACTCTTAAAACATTGCTTTGTCCACAAATAAGGTAAAGATATTGATGACTGCGATCAGAGGTCACAGAGCATCTTTCAGATTCAGTATGTTACATCTTCGGCCTGGTGTTCGCTTAAAGGTTGAGGTGGCTGGTGTGACATCTCAGGGTCCTGAGTTCAAGCCCCTGTCATGCCGTTGAATTAACACTAGTTGGGTTGACTCAACCTGTCATCCTTCCGAGGTGGGCAAAATGAGTACCAGCTTACTGGGATGGTATCCTGTGTGGAGTGGCGACCCGTCCAGGATTGTGCCCAAATAGCCAAGAAACTGCTTCGGCAGCCATATGCATCTGAAGATGTAGTCTTCATCATGGTCTTGTTACATCTTGGACATTTGGAGACTTGAGTAAATTTCAGATGATCAAGTAATCTAACTACTAAAGATTGATCTGCAATTGGACGTTCCACATGAGCTTATGTAAGATGCCTCGGAATGGAAATTGCGGACTACACGGAGACTGTGTTGCTATACTTGGTTGGTTATTATTTCGAAGATTGAGAATCACATGATGTGAATCGATCAACTCCATCTTCGCCTTTCTGGATAACCTTTTTTTTTGGATGACGTCACAGCATGACCAGGTTGAGATCTCTTGCGGTTTCAAGGTGAACGCACACCGACTCCATCATTTGCCAGATGTAAAACATCGTTCTTATTGCGCTAACTGAATATCCAAAGAACAACACACTGCCATTGGGATTAATGTTTTATAACATTGTATGTGCTACAACTTAAGGCAAGCAACTGACCCCAGTAAAAATAACACCCAAAGTCTAACAGCGGCGTAGCCGGGCTTGTAAAATATTGTTACGTTTGTGGGGTGTAGACAATGATTACTTTAGAACCAGGTAGAATGTATAAATTAGCATGCTCCGTATGTCGCAATGAAGAAGAAGAACCATCTCAATGTACCAAAAGTTGGGACTTTGTTTTAGGCCGGACTGTCGTGTAAGTGTATCTTCGTCCCCATCAGAGGAGTGGGGTATGTTAATTAGCTCAGGGATTATGGGTAAATTTATCCCCTGTGTGTCGATGCCTCTGTAATTTATTCCCGTTGTTCCTTTTGACACTGCACACACACCTAGTAAACAACCGTGCATTTAAACACCCTAATTAAAAACTAATCGGAAGCCAGGACATTGAGCGCTGCCGCTGATAACATTGACTTGGTAAGCACACAGGTCGGGCAGGCCGTGAGTCACGCCCCGAGGAGCAGTGATTGGTCGGGGTTTTGATTGACGGGAAGCACGGGTAAGATGGAACTCGCTGATTGGGACCAGGACGAGACGTGTTGAGATGATGTCAGAGCCCGAGGAACAAAAGACTATGTTCCCGACATTTTGTCCTCTTACGCGTTGGGAGTTAAGAACGCTCTAGCGGACATTTTGTCTCTCTTGTGCCTTGTCGTTCTGAAGACCATAGCGAACGGTCGTGATTCCCTCTTGCACTTTCTCATACTGGACCTCGTATGAACAGTGGCACTTTGCTCTCTGGCTCAAGGAAGCTCTTGTTGGTAGTCGTGTAGAGGCACAGCCGCGGCCCGGGAACTGCGGTTCTCCGTGCAGAGGACGGGTGGATTAGCACGGCGTGGAAGAGCGGGCTGCACGCTTGCTTGTTCGCCTCACGTGGGAGGCCTACGTCATGCCCATGAGTGTGACCCAGCGAACTAAGGCATACTGAGGCTTGCTTTCCGCCAAGGCAGAAGCCGCATCCAGATTGCACGCGCGGGGCCTGACGATTTTTGACGAGACACCCCGGCCAAATTGGAGCCACGATAAATCACACGTTGTTATTTTCTAGTTATTTGATCCCATTGTCTGTATACGAGTCTGTTTGTGGGGACGTCCCAATTTAGGAATCATAGTTTTATTTCGCCGTGTTTTATTTTGTACCGACAATTTCTTTAATAAAGCCGGTATTTTTGTACAGTACATTTTCGTATTGTTTGAGTTTATTTATTGCAGGTTCGAGGGCTGCCAGTGGGATCTGAAAAGGTAAGCTTGAGCTTCTCCCCCCGCTTCCCTCCACGTGTAGTAACTCCGCCATTGGACTAAACGCTTCGGAGTTAAAGCTTGTTCGGCTATCCATTCCTTGGAAATGTTTTAATTACCAGGAATGCTACAATATTATAAACCACAAACACACATGATTAGCTTTTTAAACAGTCGCTAATGCTGTTTATAACATTAAACAAAGAAATTTGGAGGAATCCAGACATCCGTGAGGTAAGTTTTACTTACAGAACTGAGGGAAGATCTACTGTAATCTAGATTATACCCCACAAGTGTTGGGTATGTACCGTTTTGTTGGAAGAGACGTAACGCCGATGCTTTAGATATTTGATGGTGATTTTAACAATCGGTTTGTTTGTGTTTCACATTGAATGAAAAACGTTAAGGTAGATCATGCAGATTGTGACATATGAAAGGTTTAACGATATGTTCGGCATGAACGGCATATAAGTCAAAATGGAGGTGTGTGGAGTGTCAGCCGCCGTACCGCCAAAATGACATCAGACGAAATCACATCATCCTGTCATGTGACCAGATACTCAGCTCTGATTGGTATATGTTTGAGGGTACATACATACATACAAACACACGGACAAACACTGTTCTAGACGGTTTTGCCCCATGGGCTACGCTGTTAAAAAAAAAAAAAAAAAGGAAAATAGGAGAAAAATATTTGGGGAAATATATATATTTCTTATTTTTGGACATATGAAAAAACATTGTTACGTTTCTGGGGGTTATATGCGATCCTTTCGTCGGCCGTCCTCATCCTGCACTGCCGACCTGACCAGTTTTGATGACCGCCAATCACCACAATCCACAAGCACTAATCTTGGACCAGAGGTGAGTGCCAGCCACCTAGGGGAATTTTCTTTTGTTTTATTATCTTTCCCCTTGCCTGTTTTTGTGTCTGATTGGAGATGTTTCACCGTAGGAAGTATTAGATTCACCTTCACATTCATTTTACTCTTGCATTTACTTTCATTAAATTCATGATTGTTGAATTTTATTTGTGGCGTCGTGTTTCTTTGTTTGTGGGTTTCAGGATTCAACCTGTGTGCTTCGTGCAGGTAAGCACTTTGGGCCCCTCACTTGCGCGCGATGGAGCAACCGCCAGTTTCGGCGACGTACCTCGGAATTAAGGACAATATATTTTAAATAGTGAGTTTTGGAACAAAAAAATAGGATAAAAATACATATTAAATAGCCTCCTTTAAATCAAAAAAATACAGAAAAAATAGGAGAACAAATATTTTAAATAGTGAGTTTTGGAACAAAAAATAGGAGAAAAAGATATTTAAGATAGCGAGTTTTGGAACAAAAAATAGGAAAAAATAGGAAAATATATTATAATAGCCAATTTTGGAACAAAAAATAGGAAAAAAGGAGAAAAAATATTTTAAATAGTGAGTTTTGAAGAAAAAAATAGGATAAAAATATAGTTGAAATAGCCAGTTTGGGAACAAAAAATAGTAGAAAATATATTTTGAATAGCGAGTTTTGGAACAAAAAATAGGAAAGGATAATTTATGTATTTGCTATGTTTTGGAGAAAAATAGTTTTTAAATAGCACTGTAATACTAAAAATAGAATAAAAATAGGGAACAAAGATGTTGTTCTTTTTTTTGCTTGCTGAAAATTGACGAGGGGAACTTTATTATCACATGACCTTGGGAACTCCCTGGCACCTGTATTATCTGAGAAAATGTTCAACATGTTCCTCCCACAACGAATTCCTCCCACATTGCTAACAACATGGCAAACAAAGCTGCCAGAGCCTTTAAAATCCTCTGCAAAGACAACTTTGGAATACTCAACACAAGGAGTTTTTATAATTAAAAACCCATTGGTTTTTTATTTAATTAGGAACAGACTCTTCGTATGTGATAAAAGGGTTAATGCTGCTAAGCAAATGGAGCACCAAAAGTGTTTCACAAGGAAAACATTACTGTGTGTGTCTTTAAGAGGATCAATCATAAAAAGTAAAGTTTCCATCAATATCTCTCTCGGCTAATGCAAGGAAGAGTGTCCTTCTATATAATGCTTCGTGCTGCAGATATAGGCCTGCAAGGTCGAGGCTTTTTACATCCTCGTGAATGAAAGAGTGGCCCCGAAGAGCCGAGCTGCCCCATCTTGACTACTTCCACCATGACAACCTGTGATAATTCACAAAATAATGTAAGGCAGTGTCATCTACACCTGAGAAGACAAACTTCCAAAGTTTCAGATGGCAGTGTCTTTTGTTGAAGGACAAACTTCGAATGTTTCTTCTGCGATGCAGTGTGGCAAAAGTTAGGCCGAACAGGTTTGGGCCAAAATTTCTCGATTCATTAGCTCAGCATTGTTTTTCTGATCACGTGACAATCATTCAAAGGGGGAAACTGACTGACCTCGGACAAATACAGTCATGTGAAAAAGTAAGTACACCCCATGTAAAGTTTTGACTTTTTCAACATATTTCAACATACAGCTATTTGATCTTCATTTCAACAATATTGACAGATAAAGGTGATATAATATAACAAATATCATGAAACATTTACATTTTGTAGTCCATTGTATAATTTAAATAAACATAAATGCAAATTTCGCATGTGGAAAAAGTAAGTACACCCTTGGCTCTA
>NC_136270.1:121819508-121849508 GCF_964187855.1 Myxine glutinosa | reverse complement strand
ATGAGCATACAATACACAGCATATGATGTCATGCAAAACAAAGCAAAACCAAATACAACACCAAAGCCAAACATGTGTATAATCCATAATCGTGCATGTGTACGTGCAAATCACAATCCATGCACGTGTGTGTACGTGTGAGCATACATGCTTGTGTAATTCCCACCGGTCCTCATTTTTCTCAGGCACTCCTTCCACTCAGGTCCATCAAATTTCAGGCCCTCCTTCCACTCAGGTCCATCAAATTTCAGGCCCTCCTTCCACTCAGGTCCATCAAATTTCAGGCCCTCCTTCTACTCAGGTCCATAAAATTTCAGGCCCTCCTTCCACTCAGGTCCATCAAATTTCATGCCCTCTTTCCACTCAGGTCCATCAAATATCAGGCCCTCCTTCCACTCAGGTCCATCAAATTTCATGCCCTCCTTCCACTCAGGTCCATCAAATTTCATGCCCTCCTTCCACTCAGGTCCATCAAATTTCAGGCCCTCCTTCCACTCAGGTCCATCAAATTTCATGCCCTCCTTCCACTCAGGTCCATCAAATATCAGGCTCTCCTTCCACTCAGGTCCATCAAATTTCAGGCCCTCCTTCCACTCAGGTCCATCAAATTTCATGCCCTCCTTCCACTCAGGTCCATCAAATATCAGGCTCTCCTTCCACTCAGGTCCATCAAATTTCAGGCCCTCCTTCCACTCAGGTCTATCAAATTTCAGGCCCTCCTTACAGCTCAGGTCCATCAAATTTCAGGCCCTCCTTCCACTCAGGTCCATCAAATTTCAGGTCCTCCTTCCACTCAGGTCCATCAAATTTCAGGCCCTCCTTCCACTCAAGCTTTCAAGCTTTCAACTTTCAAGTTCAAGCTTTTCAAACTCATCACTTTCAAGCCTGGTGTTGGCTGAGCGGTTAGGGTGCCGGCTTTGGATCCGAGGATCCTGAGTTCGAATCCCAGTCGATCGCTGAATTAATGCCAGGGGGGTTGACTCAGCCTGTCATCCTTCCGAGGTCGGCAAATTGAGTACCAGTTAACTGGTAATTCCCTGTGTGTCGCAAGAGGTGACTAACAGGGTTGGCGGCAGGAAGGGCATCCGGCTATAAAACATTGCTTCAAAAAGGGGGTCACGGTGCCCGAAAAAGGCCAACCCCCGCTCTGCGGGGAAAAATGGCCTCTAAAGGTGGTCTTCCACTCAGGTCCATCAAATATCAGGCCATCCTTCCACTCAGGTCCATCAAATTTCAGGCCCTCCTTCCACTCAGGTCCATCAAATATCAGGCCCTCCTTCCATTCAGCCAAATTTCAGACCCTCCTTCAACTCAGGTCTGCCAAATATGAGGCCCCCCTTCCACTCGGGTCTGCCAAATTCCAGGCTCCCCTTTTACTCAGATCCATCAAATATCAGGCCCCCCTTCCACTTGGATCCGCCAAATTTCAGGCCCCCCTTCCACTTGGGCCCACTAAATTTCAGGCCCCCCTTCCACTTGGGTCCACCAAATTTCAGGCCCTTCTTCAACTCAGGGTCTGCCAAATATGAGCCCCCCTTCCACTCAGCCAAATTTCAGACCCTCCTTCAACTCAGGTCCACCCAATATGAGGCCCCCCTTCCACTTGGGTTCACCAAATTTCAGGTACTCCTTCCACTCGGGTCCGCTAAATTCCAGGCTTCCCTTCCACTCGGGTACATGAAATTTCAGGCACTCGTTGCACTCGGCCCGCCAAATTTCAGGCGCTTCTTCTCGGATTCGCCAAATTTCAGGCACTCGTTGCACTCGGGCCCGCCAAATTTCAGGAACTCGTTACACTCGGGTCCGCCAAATTTCAAGCACTCCTACTCGGATTCGCCAAATTTCAGGCACTCGTTGCACTCGGGCCCGCCAAATTTCAAGCACTCCTACTCGGATTCGCCAAATTTCAGGCACTCATTGCACTCGGGCCCGCCAAATTTCAGACACTCCTTCTACTCGGATTCGCCAACTTTCAGTCACTCGTTGCACTCGGGCCCAACAAATTTCAGGCACTCCTACTCGGATTCGCCAAATTTCAGGCACTCATTGCACTCGGGTCCGCCAAATTTCAAGCACTCCTACTCGGATTCGCCAAATTTCAGGCACTCGTTGCACTTGGGCCCGCCAAATTTCAAGCACACCTACTCGGATTCGCCAAATTTCAGGCACTCGTTGCACTCGGGCCCGCCAAATTTCAGGCACTCCTACTCGGATTCGCCAAATTTCAGGCACTCATTGCACTCGGGCCCGCCAAATTTCAGGCACTCCTACTCGGATTCGCCAACTTTCAGGCACTCGTTGCACTCGGGCCCGCCAAATTTCAGGCACTCCTACTTGGATTCGCCAAATTTCAGGCACTCGTTGCACTCGGGCCCGCCAAATTTCAGGCACTCCTTCTACTCGGATTAGCCAACTTTCAGGCACTCGTTGCACTCGGGCCCGCCAAATTTCAGGCACTTGTTGCACTCCGGCCCACCAAATTTCAGGCACTCCTACTCGGATTCGCCAAATTTCAGGCACTCGTTGCACTCGGGCGTGCCAAAATTCAGGCACTCGTTGCACTCTGGCCCAACACATTTCAGGCACTCCTACTCGGATTCGCCAAATTTCAGGCACTCGTTGCACTCGGGCACGCCAAATTTCAGGAACTCGTTGCACTCTGGCCCAACACATTTCAGGCACTCCTACTCGGATTCGCCAAATTTCAGGCACTCGTTGCACTCGGGCGTGCCAAAATTTCAGGCACTCCTACTCGAATTCGCCAACTTTCAGGCACTCGTTGCACTCGGGCCCGCCAAATTTCAGGCACTCCTTCTACTCGGATTAGCCAACTTTCAGGCACTCGTTGCACTCGGGCCCGCCAAATTTCAGGCACTCGTTGCACTCTGGCCCGCCAAATTTCAGGCACTCCTACTCGGATTCGCCAAATTTCAGGCACTCGTTGCACTCGGGCGCGCCAAATTTCAGGCACTCGTTGCACTCTGGCCCAACAAATTTCAGGCACTCGTTGCACTCGGATTCGCCAAATTTCAGGCACTCGTTGCACTCGGGCGTGCCAAAATTTCAGGCACTCCTTCTACTCGAATTCGCCAACTTTCAGGCACTCGTTGCACTCGGGCCTGCCAAAATTTCAGGCTTCCCTTCCACTCAGAAGTGATGAAGTTGATCCTCTCATCATCATCTGAGGATTCTTGATCAAAAAATTATTCGTCAAATTCACTTTCTGAGTGAGTTGTGCAGCCATTATTCTTTGCGTGGTTTGGAGGTTTGCATGCTGACAATCGTTCTAGTGATGACGTCACACAGATTACGCAATAACCATGGAGTATTTCTGGCATTTTAGGGGTGGTATACCAGCGAGGTAGGCTTTAAAAAATTTAACACCTCAAAAAATTATTAGGATATAATCCCACGTCCAGTTCTTTGTTACTTACAAATCATCACATCAAAAAAATATTCTAATATCTGATTCTGGGAACCTTAACCTTCATGAAGAATTCGACTTTGAGTCAAAGGGAAGGATATGCTTTTTGGGGTAAGAAGATGATGTATATTTTCGGTAGATGATGTACATAAATATCTTGTTGTTGTTGAAGAGTGCACCGTCCATCACCTGAGCTTCAGCTGCTGTACCTTGTAAGGTGGTCAGTCACCTGAGCTTCAGCTACTGTACGTTGTAAGGTGGTCAGATGAGTTCTCCCATTTTGAAATTCAAATTTTGAACGCATTCTTTAAAATCGTCCGAAGTCTTCTGGGCTTGGGTGTTCCTTTTGTAAGTGGCCTGAACCTTCCAAAGTATTAAGTGGAGGAGCTTCCCTGGCTTCCCAATCAGTTTAAATTGGAGTTTCTCGCCGGTCCCGTACATGATGGCCGCAGTCGGAACAGCCGTCTGTTCTTTCATATCCTTTCCGTCATGCACTTGTTCACCTTTGAACACCAATTGCTTTCTGGGGATAAGTTTCCAAAAAATAAGTCCTTGTTTTTTCCGAATTGAAAATGATGTTCTGGCACTGCGAGGGGGAACATATGGCCAGAAGCTTCTGTAAGTGATACTGATGCCATTTATCCGCTGTAATCTGACTGTCAGCACCACTTTTCCCATTCAAGATGGCCGAGGCAATTCCATGCTTGGCTTTCCACCGCCGACCTATCAAGCCATCACTCGCTACGCTGTCCGGTCATACATAACCAAATCTGATCTCAAAATCTGCTTTGTATCCCAGAACGGTGTTGGCGACTACCATGTTGGATTCTCCGACTTGAGTCAACGATATGAACAAAGATGAATTAACGTCTTCAAACTTGGACTTCTGCATCTGCTTCTTGCGCTCTAGAATTTTCGCTTTTTTTAAAAAGAGCTTTTTTTTTTCTTCATCTGCTCCATCTGTCTGTCCATCCGTCACGCTATCTCCTCCTAGGCGGTTGAGCAGAAATTCACCAAATTTGGTAGTTATGATCACGACTTGGCACGAAGGTACAAAAGCAGTATCATTTTTGGCCCCACCCCCTGTGGTAGGGTCAAAAGGTCAAATACCCCCCATTTAAAAAAAAAACATTTTTAGAATTCCTACTTTATTTACATTTACAGAATTTTAAAGCATTTTAAAAGGAAACTTTATATTTGCAATCAACATTGGGAGACGCATGAAATATGTAATGATTTTTTGGATGTGACCCCCCCGGTTCACGCCCCGTGGAGTGGGGACTTAGGGTCACAGGGGTCAAAACGGAAGCTTGTTTTTTTTAACTCTAAATTTTAAATTAGGTCATTCCTGGTTGAACTTTTTGCCATCATTCAACTTTGCTTTTGGTGGGAAGCGTGGGGATTTGTGATGATGCGCCATCGACTTCATTCTAGTTTTCTTATATTCATCTAAAGCCCGTGGCGGAGCTTATTACCCTCGCAGGAGGAGAGGGTACTGCATTTGAGTCCGTTTGTCTGTCTGTCTGTTTGTTTGTCCGCACAGAATAAATTTGATTTTAAGAACTCTCCATGGGGAATAAAACATGTTAATGATGATGTCATAGGTGCCTCCATTATGACGTCATAATTGGACAAGTACAAAACCTAATCGGATCAAGCTGAAATTTCTTGAGCGCCATGTAGGCATAAATTGGTGGAGAATTTTTTTTAATGATGACGTCATCGGTCATGTGGTTCGGCCACCAAATTTGTTTTAACACAAAAGCCTTAAAAACCACTGAAAATACATCCTGGCGAGGGTTTGCAATCTCTGATTGCTCTTTCTTGTTGATGTTCTGCCATCCAATTGACATAGACATTAGCAGATATGAGTGTG
Organism: Myxine glutinosa; assembly: GCF_964187855.1. Lineage (NCBI taxonomy): Eukaryota > Metazoa > Chordata > Myxini > Myxiniformes > Myxinidae > Myxine > Myxine glutinosa. The sequence continues at coordinate 121,844,208 of NC_136270.1, read as the reverse complement.
ATGGTTACATTAATTTAAAGGACATTAGTAGACAATGGGCAAACATATGGTGTATGGATTTGAACCTGAGCTACTTGTATCTCATGGAGCAGATGGCAACACCAACGGGCCAAAAGTCATGTTCATATTTATCATGTGCTTCAACTCATTTCAATAGATTTCGACTGAGAGTTGAATAACTGAGCTTAGACTCTGGAACCTTTGCGGTATTGTCCATGTTTTTTGAGATTCGGATTTTCCTGACTGCTTGCCCCCCAAGCTTCCCTGGGATGTTTACATGCCTCAAGGGCCTAGTAGCCAACTGACAGAGTAAGAATACTATCATGTTGAGGTTAATGTTTCCCAACCTTGGGTTATACGAGCCTTTTCCACTGAACACCGGATATCTCCTGGAACTGTCTTGGTACATTGGCTTCACCAAGCTTAAACTCTCCTACCCACGGGACACGTGGTGCAGGTAGGCTTATCTCTTCAACAGAACCTGTACTTATTTTTCTTCAGTGTAATATGCACTTATGTGAAACCTTTTGTTTTAATCTGGGACAAATTTTACCCCGTGGGAAAGCAAAAAGTGGGGATAAGCAATAATTGGTTCACTTCCGTCTGTCTGTCTGTCCTTATGTCCACAAACGTTGGTTTATGATTGAGGACCAACTTAATGTTATATTTTGACCACGAATTGTAAAACGAACCTGTAGTTTATTTCAATTGAATTACAGTCAGGTGAAAAAGTAAGTACATCCCATTGTAAAGTTTTGACTTTTTCAACTTATTTCAACGTACAGCTATTTGATCTTCATTTCAACAATATTGATAGATAAAGGTGATATAACACAACAAATATCATGAAACATTTACATTTTGTAGTCCATTGTATAATTTAAATAAACGTAAATGCAAATTTCGCATGTGGACAAAGTAAGTACACGCCTACATTTATCATTACTTCAAATACCTAAAATTAGAATCAGGTGCACCAGCTCAGGTGCAAATGATTACAACATCGTTAGAGAGGATCTTGGAGGAACCTGTCTTATTTAAACCTCAGACATTTAGTTTGGTTTGCTCTTTGTTGTTGAAGTGTGCGGCGTCACCATGCCGAGATCAAAATAGCTCTCTGAGGCCTTCAGAAAGAAGGTTATAGATGCCTACGAGTCTGGGAAGGGATTTAAAAAGATCTCCAAACAATTTGAAATCAATCATTCGACTGTCCGGAAGATCATCTACAAGTGGAAAAGATTCCAAACAACTGCCAACCTGTTCAGGCCAGGCCGCCCCAGCAAGTTCAGCCCGAGAGCAGACTGCAAGATGCTGAAATAAGTCTCTAAGAACCCCAGAATGTCATCACGGGACTTACAGGTAGCTCTTGCCACTGTTGATGTCAAAGTGCACGAGTCTACCATCAGAGAGAGGTTGCACAAATTTGATCTACATGGGAGGTGTGCCAGGAGGAAACCTTTGCTGTCAAGAAAGAACATCAGGGCCAGTTTGCCAATGAACACCTAGGCAAAGACCAGCACTTCTGGAACAATGTGCTATTTGGCCACAGTACCAGAAGACATGTTTGGCGAAAACCAAAGACAGCATTTATTTAACCACAAGAACCTGATACCAACTGTAAAGCATCGTGGTGGAAATATTATGGTTTGGGGCAGCTTTGCTGCATCAGGGCCTGGGCAGCTCACCATCATAGAATCCACTATGAATTCTTCATTGTACCAGAGGGTGCTTGAGGAGAATGTGAGGCCATCTGTCGGAAAGTTGAAGCTCAATGGAAGGTGGACCTTGCAACATGACAATGACCCTAAACATACCAGTAAATCCACCAAGGAATGGCTGAAAAGAAAGAAATGGAGGGTTCTGGAATGGCCAAGTCAAAGTCCGGATCTAAATCCCATCGAGATGTTGTGGGGGGATTTGAAACGAGCTGTGCATGCAAGAAACCCCTCAAACATCGCACAGCTGAAAGAATTCTGCATGGAGGAGTGGGCAAAAATTCCTCCCAGTCGATGTCAGAGACTGGTAGACAGTTATAAGAAACGCCTACTTGAGGTTGTTTCTGCCAAAGGGGGCAATACCACCGATTAGAGCGAAGGGTGTACTTACTTTTTCCACATGCGAAATTTGCATTTATGTTTATTTAAATTATACAATGGACTACAAAATGTAAATGTTTCATGATATTTGTTATATTATATCACCTTTATCTCCCAATATTGTTGAAATGAAGATCAAATAGCTGTATGTTGAAATATGTTGAAAAAGTCAAAACTTTACATGGGGTGTACTTACTTTTTCACGTGACTGTATGTACACATACATACGCATATATATACTTACGCTTACATTCGGGGTTTGCCTAGCAGGCACGTAAGACATCGGCCATTATAAAGCTCGCCGTGTTAAGTATGGAAAAGTTCTGATGAGATTGCGGCTGGCTCAATAGTGCAGTGGGCTGTTGACGCGTTATCAACGGAGGTCCGTGGTTCGAGCCCCACATCGTCAGATTTTTTCCACACTTAGCCCCATGCAGGAATTTGATTCCTGTTTATTTTAAAAAAAAAACAAAAAAAAAAACACACACACACAGACATATAATTATAAAACAGGGGTGTCCGTCCGTCCGTCCCCAAACTACTCCCCCAGCTTTGGGGCTGCCCCCCCCCCCCACACCTTCTGTGGAACGTTTTGGGGTCCCAGCGGATGTTGTAATGCAGGTAGGAGGTTTCATAATTCCTCAATAAAATTATGATGGTGAAATTGACTCGATGCGAACCTGCCCCGAATCCGGAAGTGAAGAGATGACGACAATGGGCTGGTTTGATTATCTCTCAATACAATCGTGATTGAACACAGTATTTTGTTGTAGTATTATTGTATGATTGGAATGATGCTGTTTGGAATGAAAATAGAGATGTTGAGTTTAAATATCAATGCGGAAACGACGTGAGGTGCTACTTTCTAACCGTGAGATCCGCGGATTCGCCATATGCAGATTCGCCATTGACCGGATATGGAACCATTCAAACAAGTACGTTTTTGTCCAAGTCCTTCACGAACCTGCTGTCAATGCCTGATGTTTGACTGAAGGTGGCACAAGAATGTGGAATTTATTGGTTCATCGTTTCCCATTCGGCATTTTTTTGCCCAAGTCATTCACGAACCTGCTCTCCATGTCTGACGTTCGACTGAAGGTGGCACAAGAATGTGGAATTTATTGGTTTCATGGTTTAGCATTCACCGTTTCCGCATTTTTTTTGGCTTCCCACCCATGCACGGGTGCCTCGCTAGTATATACAGTATATGCAAACATATATGGTATTGTAGCGACCCCAAAGCTCGAGACCAGCAACAGAATCTCCTGGCCCAAGACGGTGACGTAACCGGCGGCCAAACCGCGGCGCCGAGGTTATAATCCTTTGCACCTGTCGGTCACATGACCACCAAAGCGTGCCTCGCCTGAGAGGCGGGGCTTTGGTTCTGATGTATGCTTTTTGGTTTGGATATATATATGCGAACCCGATAAACGGGCTTTTAGAGTTCCCGAGATGATTATACAATAAACATCTTCTCGGACGAGTTTGTGTCTTGTCCGTCACTTCGTCCGTCTCAAGCAGGAGCGCTGCTCCTTCACTGGTGACACCGAGTTTACGACACGCGATGGACACGGCAGTGTCCCTCAAACTGCCCACTTTCTGGGAAGCACATGCCGCCATCTGGTTCGCTCAGGCGGATTCCCAGTTCGCCCTGCGTGGCATTACGGAGGACACCACGAAATACCATTACGTGGTCGCCGCGCTCGGCTCCGTGACCGCCGCCCGCTGCCTGAGCCTCCTCCAGAGCCCGCCCGCTGACGGCAAGTACGACGCCATCAAGGCACTTCTTCTGGGCGCTTTCGCCCTCTCCCCGGCTGAACGCGCACGACGCCTGCTCGACCTTCCTGAGCTCGGCGATACGCGCCCGTCCGAACGTATGGACTACATGCTCGCGTTGCTCGGCGAGCATCCCTCGGATTTCCTTTTCCAAGAGCTTTTTCTCCGCCAGCTTACGGCCCAGGTCGCCCTGACAAGCACGACCATCACGAACCCCCGCGACCTCGCCAGGGAGGCCGACAAGATCGATTCGGCAAGCCAGCTCGTCGGAGCGGCGAGCCAGCTCGTCGGGGTGGCTGCCGGGAGCCCGCCCGCCGCCCAGTCGGCGCCTGCAGCGCGGTTTCCCGCCCACCCGCCCGACGCCCGCGACGCAGCTTCCTTCCCGGAGGCCGCCGGGCCGGCGCGACTGGCAGCGGCGACGCCGCGTCACCTGGTCCCGACGTGTCGACCGGAGCCCCCGCCAGACCCGGCCTGGAGTTATTTCCACGCCAGGTTCGGGCGTCAGGCCCGATCATGTCGACCCCGTGCATGTTCGGCAAGTCGGGAAACGGTCGGGCCGGCGCTCACTACCAGCCATGAGCGCCGGCCGTTCCGGAAACCTGCTATTCATCGCAGACCAAGCGTCAGGGCGGCGTTTTCTCTGCGACACCGGCGCTCAGCTGAGCGTCATTCCCGCTTCGGCGGAGGACAGGCGGGCTGCCATTTGCGGCCCCTCCTTAATCGCGGCCAACGGCTCCGCCATCCGCACCTTCGGCCCACGCACCGTTGCCCTCTGCTTCGGCAGCCAGCTCTTTCGCTGGGAGTTCGTGACGGCGGACTTTGGCTTTGCTTTGCTCGGGGCCGATTTCCTTTGCGCCCATGGGCTGCTGGTCGACGTTAAACGTCAGCGTCTCGTCAATGCCGAAACTTTCAGCTCGCTGGCATGCGCCTTGAGCCGTTCCGCGCCCACTGAGCTTTCCTGCGTCCTCCCGTTGGCAGACGACTTCACGCGTCTCCTCGCGGAGTTCCCGGCCCTCACGCGACCGACGTTTTCGGCCATCGCGGTGCGTCACGGCATCGAGCATCACATTCCCACTACGGGCCCGCCGGTGTACGCCCGAGCTTGCCGTCTCGACCCAGCCAAACTCGCCGTTGCCAAGGCTGAGTTCGCCGCGCTGGAGCGCCTCGGCATCGTGCGGCGCTCCGACAGCGCCTGGGCCTCGCCGCTGCACATCGTCCCAAAGCCGGGGGGCGGATGGCGGCCATGCGGCGACTACCGCCGCCTCAATGACGCCACTACCCCGACAGGTACCCCGTCCCGCACATCCAGGATTTTTCTGCCCGGTTGGCGGGGCGGACCATTTTTTCAAAAGTGGACCTGATTCGGGGTTACCACCAGGTGCCCGTCCGCCCAGCCGACATCCCGAAGACGGCTGTTATTACACCTTTCGGCCTCTTCGAATTCCTCCGGATGCCCTTCGGCCTCAAAAACGCGGCACAGGCATTCCAGCGCCTGATGGACGGCGTGCTGCGCGAATTGCCGTTCCTCTTTACCTACCTGGACGACATCCTCGTCGCCAGCACGTCCAGAGCCGAGCACCTCCTACACCTCCGGACGCTGTTCGGCCGCCTCAGCGAGCACGGCTTGATCGTCAACCTGGCCAAATGTCACTTTGGTGCGGCGACGATCGACTTTTTGGGCCACCACATCACCCGGAACGGCGCCGTACCGCTACCGGCCAAAGTCGAGGCCATCGCCGCTTTCCCGCACCCCCGCTCCGTCAAGGCGCTGCAGGAGTTCCTCGGGATGGTGAACTTTTACCACCGCTTCGTGCCCCGAGCTGCGCAACTCATGCGGCCCTTGTACACCGCCCTCCGCAGCCAGCCAGCGAAGCGCGACGTCGTCTGGTCCACGGACATGGACGCTGCTTTCACCGGCGCGAAACGGGCCCTCACCAACGCCACGCTGCTGGCCCACCCAGTACCCCATGCTCCCATCGCCCTCACCACGGACGCCTCCGACTACGCCGTGGGCATGGTTCATGAGCAATGGGTAAACGGGGCCTGGCAGCCGCTCGCGTTCTTCAGCCGGCAACTCCTGCCCAACGAGTTGAAGTACAGCACTTTCGACCGCGAGCTCCTCGGGCTGTACCTGGCCGTCCGCCATTTTCGCCACCTCCTGGAGGGCCGCCCATTCACGGCCTTTGTCGACCACAAGCCATTGATTTTCGCCATGGCCAAGGTCATGGAGCCGTGGTCGGCCCGCCAGCAGCGCCACCTCTCCGCCGTATCGGAATACACCATGGACATCCGGCACGTCGCCGGAAGGGACAACGCCATGGCCGACTGCCTTTCTCGAGCCGGCGCCAACGCCGTCCACCTCGGCGTCGATTTCGCCCTGATGGCGACGGACCAGGCCACCGACGGCACGGTGCAGGCGCTCCGGGTGGCGGACACGGGCCTCCGCTTGGCTGACGTCCCCTTCGCGGACACGGTCCTGCTTTGTGACGTCTCCCAAGGCCGACCTCGCCCCGTTGTGCCGGTCACCTGGCGGCGTCGCATTTTTGCTTCGCTCCACGGCCTCTCACACCCGGGCCGGAAGGCGTCCCAGAGGCTGGTGTCGGCACGTTTCGTCTGGCACGGGTTGCGACGGGACGTCCGCGACTGGGCCAACGCCTGCACACCCTGCCAGTGGGCCAAGGTCCACCGTCACACCCAGGCTCCGCTGGCTCCTTTCACCGTGCCTGAGCGACATTTCGACCACGTCCACGTGGACCTGGTGGGTCCCCTGCCCCCATCGCAGGGGTACACCCACCTGCTTACCATGGTGGACAGGACCACCGGGTGGCCGGAGGCTGTGCCCCTCGCCTCCACCACCACCGCTGACGTGGCCCAGGCGTTCATCGCCACCTGGGTCGCGCGTTTCGGTGCACCGGCGGACATATCGTCGGACCGCGGCCCACAGTTCACGTCCGAACTGTGGGGCGCGGTCGCCCGCACGTTGGGCGTTACCCTGCACCGCACCACGGCCTACCACCCCCAGGCCAACGGGTTGTGCGAGCGGTTCCACCACTCCATGAAGGCCGCACTCATGGCCGGCCTCCAGGACGACGGCTGGGCCGACCGGCTCCCGTGGGTCCTTTTGGGCCTCCGCACGGCTCCAAAGGAGGACCTCCAGGCATCCACCGCCGAGCTGGTGTACGGCCAGGCCCTCCGCATCCCGGGCGAGTTCGTGCCCGACGCCACCAGCCCCTGGTCCGCCGCGCGCTAGCGCATGGACTTCCAGGAGGCCGCCCAACGTTTCGCCCCGGTGCCCACGTCCCGCCATGGCGACCCCCAATCCTACGTCTCCCCAGCACTCCGCACGGCGGAGTACGTCTTTGTGCGCCACGACGCGCACCGGGGGCCGCTCCGGCCACCATATGACGGACCCTTCCGGGTCCTACGACGGGACAACAAGTCCTTCGTCGTCAGCATCGGCGGCCGGGCGGACCGGATTTCGGTGGACCGCCTCAAGCCGGCCCACATGGACGTCGGCCAGCCGCCACGGCTGGCTCTCCCACCGCGGCGCGGCCGACCCCCGTCCACTGCACCCCCCGTCCGGCCACCCGCCACCACACCGGACCCGCCCCCAACCCCCCCCCCCCACGACCAGCCAGGGGTCGTTTCGGTCGGGTCATCCGGACCCCCCTCAGGTTGACCTTCCTGGACCAAGTCGACTCTGGGGGGGCGTGTGTAGCGACCCATGGGTCCCCCAAAGCTCGAGACCAGCAACAGAATCTCCTGGCCCAAGCCGGTGACGTAACCGGCGGCCAAACCGCGGCGCCGAGGTTATAATCCTTTGCACCTGTCGGTCACATGACCACCAAAGCGTGCCTCGCCTGAGAGGCGGGGCTTTGGTCCTGATGTATGCCTTTTTGGTTTGGATATATATATGCGAACCCGATAAACGGGCTTTCAGAGTTCCCGAGATGATTATACAATAAACATCTTCTCGGACGAGTTTGTGTCTTGTCCGTCACTTCGTCCGTCTCAAGCAGGAGCGCTGCTCCTTCAGTATAAGGGTTATAGTAAGAGTGTGTTTACTGCCAAGGCCCAAGGGAATCGAGGTGTGGTTGACATTTCGAGCATTATCCCTTCGTCACAGAAAATAAAAGGGCTTTTTTATTGATAAAATCCAGAGTGAATAACAGTCTGAACTAGAATGGCACCCGGTAGAGAGCATACCTCCACCACGTTGAACAGTTTACATATTATATCCCACTGATCTGGATCCGGATCTGAACCAAAATCGTCCACCTAGTTTTTTCATAAGTCATCCACAACTTTTTGAAATATCGTGTTACATATCGTTTTTGGCCGTATCACTCCAGAGCATGAAGAATCACTTTAAAAATAAAATAAACAAAGTCTAGGATCCGGATTCGAATTTCAACCAAAATTGAAACGATTCGTCCTTGTGATACAGCCGAATTGTCCATCAAGTTTCGTCCAAATCCGTCCACAACTTTTTGAGATATCCTGCTATGTATCGTTTTTGGCCCCATCTCCCAATGGTGAAGAATCACTTTAAAAATTCTAGTTGCCGGATCCGAATCTGGATCTTCACCAAAATCTAATCATTTCGTCGTTATCACATACGCTACATCTCTGCAAAATATCGTCCGAATTGGTCCGCAACTTTTTGAGATATTTTGTTCACAGACAAAAGGACAGACAAACAGACAGGGGTGAAAACATAACCTCCATCCACCTTTGGTGGCGGAGGTAAAGATAACCTCCGTCCATCTTAGGTGGCGGAGGTAATAAGGAAACCCATATATAAATAATAAATATGTAATTAAACCTATTCCAATCGTGGCCGATTGTGGAATGTCCTGTATATGTTTTCTTTCATCTGAAAGCCTTTAATCAGGAACCATTGCCAATCAGCTGACAGACATATGCTTGAAGTTATCGTCGGAGGGAAATATTTGATTTCAATTTTTTTTTGTCTCACAAACCATAGTGTCTGATCTGCATACCATTACAACCTCTATTGGCATACGAAGGACAATGAATACCTTAAAGGTGGAGTTTGCATGATTTCATTTTTCAAAAAAGTTTTGGAATTCAAAAAAAAAATTGTACCATAACTTTGCTCAAAAAAAAAGCCCTGCACTTGATTATTGCGTCATGATTCCCTACAGAAACATCTTTAGCAAGCCAAGTTTTAATAACAACAATACACGCCCGAGCTGTTTTAAACTGCTTATTTTGGCACTTCATAAATATTTACGCATTTTCAACTTGAAATAAGTAATAAAATGTCTCGTCATCTGGAATCTGCTGTGCGTGACCAACACTGAACAAACCAGAATGGAATTCGGTAGAGAGCATACCTCCGCAAGGCTAAACAGTTTACATTTTGTATCCCACTGACAGGCCGGATCTGGTCTTGGATCTGAACCAAAATCGAATCGATGCGACCTTATCACCCATACAACCTGTCCACTAAATTTCATCAAAATCCGTCCACAACCATTTGAGATATTTTCTTCACAAACAGACAGACAGTGGTGCAAACATAACCTCCAATATACCTTCTGTGGTACAGATAAATATCCAAAAATATTTCTGGGGATGAAAGTTTGAGTTTGAATCTTCATGAAATTGAATTGATCTAGAAACCGCCGAACTGCTGGTTTCAGATAATCTCGATGCCTACTGTCTTTCTGATGAAAGCAAAAAGCCTGATGATCCGGCCAATTACTTATGGAGGATTCATCTCTCAATATTCTGGACCTCGCTATTGGCCAAGACCTTTGGTGGTCTCCTTGCATCATGAGGATCGAGGATCATGTCCCTCGTCGGCCCAGCACACTTCACCTATCACACCACCTCTTGAGCCCTTCTCACCTCCGTGTTTGTACGCATTTCAATCGTGAGCACATCTCCTCTGGGATTTGGCTTCTCGATTCATTTGATAATCAAGTCCTGAAGATTCTCGGTCTCATTGTCACGAGCTGACTGTTTATTTCCATTTTGCTGCCAAGTAGCCAGACTTGTGATCGTATATCATCTCCTGTTTGTTCCATACCTCCACTTTCCAAATTTCTTCCATATTTTGCCTTCTGCTCTCCCTTTTTGCATTCTGCTCTCCCTTTTTGCCTTCTGTTCTCCCTTTTTGCCTTCTGCTCTTCCTTTTTGCCTTATTCTCTCCCTTTTTGCTTGCCCCTCTCCCCTTTTGCCTTCTCCTCTCCCTTTTTGCCTTTTCCTCTCCCTTTTTGCATTCTGCTCTCCCTGTTTGCATTCTGCTTTCCCTTTTTGCCCTCTTCTCTCCCTTTTTGCCTTCTGCTCTCCCTTTTTGCCTTCTCCTCTCCCTTTTTGCCTTATCCTCTCCCTTTTTGCCTTATCCTCTCCCTTTTTGCCTTCTACTCTCTCTTTCTGCCTTCTGCTCTCCCTTTTGGCTGCTCCTCTCCCTGTTTGCATTCTGCTTTCCCTTTTTGCCATCTACTCTCCCGTTTTGCCTTCTGCTCTACCTTTTTGCCTTCTCCTCTGCCGTTTTGCATACTGCTCTCCCTGTTTGCCTTCTGTCCTCCCTTTTTGCCTTCTCCTCTCCCTTTTTGCCTTCTGCTCTCCCTTTTTGCCTTCTGCACTCCCTTTTTGCCTTCTGCTCTCCCTTTTTGCCTTCTGCTCTCCCTCTTTGCCTGCTGCTCTCACTTTTTGCCTTCTGCCCTAACTTTTTGCCTGCTGCTCGAACTTTTTGTGTTCTCCTCTCCCTTTTTGCCTTCTGCTCTCCCTTTTTGACTTCTTCTCTCCCTTTTTGCCTTCTGCTCTCCCTTTTTGCCTTCTGTTCTCCCTTTTTGCCTTCTGTTCTCCCTTTTTGCCTTCTGCTCTCCCTTTTTGCCTTCTGCTCTCCATGTTTGCATTCTGCTCTCCCTTTTTGCCTTCTGCTCTCCCTTTTTACCTTCTGCTCTCCTTTTTTACCTTCTGCTCTCCCTTTTTACCTTCTGCTCTCCTTTTTTTACCTTCTGCTCTCCCTTTTTGCCTTCCATTTGATCCTTTATTACCCTTATTCAAAATCCACATTTTTCTATAACACCTTTACTTCTGTTATTCCCTCGGTCTTACCATTTTCTGTCCACCGTATATGACCTTTTTAACCCTTACAGCATCACCATTGACACACTTAGTTGCATAACCCGTTTTTTAAAGGATGCATTGGAAAGAACTTATTTCGCACATGAGAATATACAGTAGTGGATGATTTTAGCTCACTTGGTACATATTTACAGCGAGCTTATGCGATGATGCGTCGTGTGACTGACTGTCCGTCTGTCAGTCCGTCAGTCCGTAAACACTTGCAAATTCTTCTCTAAAACTGCTGAGGGATTGTGACCAGACTTGGCATAAATGATACTTGGTATGTTGCAACTGAAAATTTTTCTTGGCATGAAAATAATCGTGATTTAAGGGGGTCTACCGGGGGTCAAAGTGGATCCAGGTTTGACCCCCCTAAAATAGGAATTTGCTTTTTCCTCTGAAACTACGCACACTATTTCGATGAAACTTGACCACAACCTTCATCATCGGTGATGTACCAAAGTTTGTTCACGGCAACAATAAGATCGAGGTGTAAGGATGTCTACGGGGGGAGGGTGCGTAGAGCCTGGTCGGGGTTGCCTCTCATAATACTTTTTTTTTTGTCTGCTTGTTCGAAGCGTTAGGATTACGTTATTATGATTCTACATGCTGCCCTGTCTTCTAGCAGCAACCATTTAAATTTTTTTAAATACATTTAGTTGCTGTAGTATACTGCTTTCGTTTATTGTCCCTTCTACAATAATACAAAATAGGTTCAAATTGACTTCCATGTTGAAAATTGTGATATGGTTGATATACTCCTTTCACTAACCCAACTACAAGGGTTCGACTTCCCTTAATACCAAAATCTTATTTTCTTATCAACCCTAACCCTTCGCTTCCACTACTTCCTTTACGCTCCCCTTTGAGCCTTGTTTTTCAGTAAAGAATAAATAGATATCAAGCTTGTGCTGTTGTTGACTGATAATTTTCGTTTTTACACCAATTGGTGGCGAGGTTATGGAACACGAGCCAGGAGTGTCTATAGTCTCTAGATGGGGGATGTTGATGATCGGGAAACAATGCAATAAAATAGAGATAAAAAATATTTATCTTAGAGGGGGTTTCCAGCTCAGAGCTTTTTACAAACAATTGTGAGTTTACTTTATGATCACGCATAAGATATTCAAATAATGGATAACGATTGGCAGATACCACAATGATAGCATGCTCACCTTTGAGCTTTCCACTTTGGGGTTGATTCGCAATAAAATGTTGGTAGAGTATAAACCTGGCACTCTGCGGGGAGCGAATTGCATCATAAATTAAAATAAATATGGCGGCCGAACCACGTGACTGATGACGTCATTATTATTATTATTTTCTCCACCAATTTATCCCGAGATGAAGCTCAATAAATTTCATTTTGATCGGATGAAGTTTTGTGCTAGTCGAATTATGACGTCATAATGGAGGCACCTATTTTATTCCCCATGGAGAGTTCTTTACAATGAGCCATGTCTTGATTTTTTCTATTCAGCGCTTTCGGAGATCCGTCCATAACTTTTTGAGATATCACGCAGTATATCGTTTTTGGCCCCATCTCTCAACGGTGCCAATCACTTAAAAACTCATCGTATCCGCACGCACATCCAGATTTTCACCAATATCGAATCATTTTTTTTCCTTCTCAGACACCCAAGCTATCAACAAAGTTTCATCCGAATCCGTCCATAACTTTTTGAGATATCGTACACACACCGAACCTGTCCACCAAATTTCGGCCAAATCCGTCGAGAGTTTTTTGAGATATCAAGCTCCCAGGTAGACAAACGAACATGGGTTTAAACATAACCTCCGTCCACCTTCATTGGCGGAGGTAACGATGTATTCCTTTCACAAATGCATCCTCGGGTGGTACCGGTACTCGATAAATCCATGCCCCAGTTGAAGGTCGCTTTAGCAGGATCTCACAACAGACTGGCGACCTGGGTGGGGTCAATTTTTACCCCGTCCCCTGCACAGCAAGAGACGGCGTTTTGTCATCGTGTGTGTCTGTCTGTGTGTCTGTGTGTATCTGTCTGTGTCTGTGTGTGTGTCTGTCTGTCTGCGTGTGTGTTTGTCTGTGCCTGTATGTGTTTGTCTGTGTTTGTGTTTGTCTTTGTGTCTGTCGTTGTGTGTGTGATGTGTGTGGGTGTGTGTGTGTGTGTGTGTGTGTGTGTGTGTGTGTCTGTCTGTCTGTCTGTCTGTCTCTGTGTGTGTCTGTGTGTCTCTGTGTGTGTCTGTCTGTCTGTCTATGTGTGTATGTCTGTCTGTGTGTCTGTCTGTGTGTGTGTGTGTGTGTGTGTGAGTGTCTGTCTGTGTGTGTGTGTGTGTGTGTGTGTGTGTGTGTGTGTGTGTGAGTGTCTGTCTGTGTGTGTGTGTGTGTGTGTCTGTCTGTGTGTGTGTGTCTGTGTGTGTATCTGTGTATCTGTGCAAGTGTGTGTTTTTCTGTGTCTGTCTGTGTGTGTGTCTGTGTGTATCTGTGTATGTGTGTGTCTGTCTGTGTGTGTGCATGTGTGTGTGTGTGTGTGTGTGCATGTGTGTGTGTGTGTGTCTGTGTGTGTGTGTGTGTGTGTGTATGTCTGTGTTTCTGTGTGTGTGTGTGTGTGTGTCTGTGTGTGTGTGTGTGTGTGTGTGTGTGTGTGTGTGTGTCTGTGTATGTGTGTGTGTATGTCTGTGTTTCTGTGTGTATGTGTGTGTGTGTGTGTGTGTGTGTGTGTATGTCTGTGTTTCTGTGTGTGTGTGTGTGTGTCTGTGTGTGTGTGTGTGTGTGTGTGTGTGTGTGTGTCTGTGTATGTGTGTGTGTATGTCTGTGTTTCTGTGTGTATGTGTGTGTGTGTGTGTGTGTGTGTGTGTGTGTGTTTGTGTGTGTGTGTGTGTGTGTGTGTGTGTGTGTGTGTGTGTGTGTGTCTGTGTGTCTGTCCGGGCCGTAACTTTTGCACCATTTGACTTTTGTCATCAAATTTTCATCAAACCTTTATTATGAGAATATGGAAAAGGCAAATTAATAATTTTGTCAAAAGGTCAAAGGTCAGCATCACCTAAAATCACTAATTTTCACCTGATTGATCTGAAATCTAAAGAATTTGCATATCGGTTCAATGAATTGGTTCATTAATCAAAAGATAGGAGTTGATTGTTTTTTTTAGAATAAAAGGTCAAAGGTCGTCACATAAAATCGTCAATTTTCATCCAATTGACCTGAAATCTAAAGAATTTGCATATCGGGTCAATGAATTGGTTCATTAATCAAAAGATAGGAGTTGATTGTTTTTGTTAGGTCTAAAGGTCAAAGGTCAAGGCTGCATAAAATCATCAATTTTCATTTTTTGAAAACTGTTTTCATTATTTTGCGCATGAAGAAGAAGAAGACGTTTGATTAGAACGGACGCGGACGGGCTTTGAATTTTTCGATGCTTTCTAGTTCATCCTGATATGCTCGCAACCCATCCTTGTGGGAATGTGATGCTTCACGTCTGGGACATGCGACGTTCATAATGCCATGATTGTCCAATTTTGGATACTGCTGTCAGTGCCAACGTTCCCTGAACCTCCAGGTCATGCTGCAGTTTATGGGGAACACATGAGACCGGCTGAGAGTGAGGTCTGGTTCGACCACAGGCACTAGTCAACCACAGGCCCAAGGTTCGACCACAGTCCCTAGTCAACCACAGGCCCAAGGTTCGACCACAGGCCCAAGGTTCGACCACAGGGCCAAGGTTCGACCACAGGCCCAAGGTTCGACTACAGGCCCAAGGTTCGACCACAGGGCCAAGGTTCGACCACAGGCCCAAGGTTTGACCACAGGCCCAAGGTTCGACCACAGGGCCAAGGTTCTACCACAGTCCCTAGTCAACCACAGGCCCAAGGTTCGACCACAGTCCCGAGTCAACCACAGGCCCAAGGTTCGACCACAGGTACTAGTCAACCACAGGCCCAAGGTTCGACCACAGTCCCGAGTCAACCACAGGCCCAAGGTTCGACCACAGTCCCGAGTCAACCACAGGCCCAAGGTTCGACCACAGGCACTAGTCAACCACAGGCCCAAGTTTCGACCACAGTCCCTAGTCAACCACAGGCCCAAGGTTCGACCACAGTCCCTAGTCAACCACAGGCCCAAGGTTCGACCACAGGCCCAAGGTTCGACCACAGGGCCAAGGTTCGACCACAGGCCCAAGGTTCGACTACAGGCCCAAGGTTCGACCACAGGGCCAAGGTTCGACCACAGGCCCAAGGTTTGACCACAGGCCCAAGGTTCGACCACAGGCACTAGTCAACCACATGCCCAAGGTTCGACCACAGGCACTAGTCAACCACAGGCCCAAGGTTCGACCACAGTCCCGAGTCAACCACAGGCCCAAGGTTCGACCACAGGCACTAGTCAACCACAGGCCCAAGGTTCGACCACAGTCCCGAGTCAACCACATGCCCAAGGTTCGACCACAGGCACTAGTCAACCACATGCCCAAGGTTCGACCACAGGCACTAGTCAACCACAGGCCCAAGGTTCGACCACAGTCCCGAGTCAACCACAGGCCCAAGGTTCGACCACAGGCACTAGTCAACCACAGGCCCAAGGTTCGACCACAGGCACTAGTCAACCACAGGCCCAAGGTTCGACCACAAGCACTAGTCAACAAACGCAATGCATGCATTTGCCCGATTACAAAACCTTGTTTTTCGCCATTATCAAAGCAAAGATAAAGTGCAGGCTGTCATGCACATCTGGTCCCATCCAGTGCAGGGCAAGGCCCAAAAATAGCCTGCAGCACGTTCCAGTGTCCACTTGGCTGCGGCTCCAACAACGACGCACCAAATGCCATTTGTTAAAATTACTTCTTCACGAACATTCGATTTCAAGTCTCTCTAATTACCGAAGTTTGTGTTAAGCTCTGCTGATGCCTGATTCTTGTGTAGGCCTAAGTATCACAGAGAATTACCAAGGACTCCCACCCTATCCCCCCCTCTCTCTCTCCTTCTTCCAGTGACGACGCTTTCATCTCCTGCTATTGGAATTCCATTGGACGTGTAATGAAAATCAAGTCGATGGAGCAGAATAATTGTCAACTTGGGATTCGAAGAAACCTTTTCATGTGTCAAGCTTCAGGCAGAACCCCGTTACTCCACGGACCCCTGGCTGGCCGAGTTCCAGGCGGAACTTGTAATCAGTTTATCATGAGTCTGAACATCAAGAAGCAACTGCTGAGACCTCATAAATGCCCCCCCCCCCCCCAAATAGGAAATGATACAAAATTATTCCCATTCGTACTTTGAAGTTTGTTTAATCCCTTGCCAGAAGAACAGGAGCTTTAAAGGAATCTGATCCTGATCTGATAAACGTGCCATCCTTCAAAAAGAGGGAATGTGCAGCCAATTAGGTACTCCATGTGCGAGGGAGACCTTGAGTACTTTTTCAATGCTTTTCCAGAACAAGTTTAGGGCACGAGGTTGTGAGTTGGGCAAGGTACCAACTTCCAATGGCCTACCTTTCTCAAATGATGTTGTGGGATATTTAGCATCCACCAGCAGGATATGGTTGGCCAGGTCAAATGTTTACTCTGAAAGGACAAGGTGGTCGATGATGCAACCAAGTGAATCACTTGGGGGAACAGTTTGCAAGTACTTGGATACCGTTGGGGGTACAAGCCAGACGAGAGGGACTCTGGGATGACGTCACAACGTGGCAACCTCACAGCGCTCAACACGGATGCCCATGGCGACTGAAGTAGTGATTACATCTCGGCTACATATAATAGAGGGAAGGTATGTTGTATGTATGTTTCATCTACTCCTCCGAGAGGAGTTGACCTAGGAAGCTGAAACTTTCAGGGATTACTTGGGATACCATGAAGTTGTGTTTTCTGAAGTTTTGTTTGATTCCATCAAGTTCCATCAAGATTCCAGGTTATTCTTTTTTAATATTAGAGAGCATTTGAGGCAGCAGTCTGTTGCCTATACACCACCCAAATAAAGGGATGTGTCATGTTGTACGCTTGGAACGAGATTGTCTGTGGGGATCGTACCCAGATTATATATAATGGAGCGATGGTGTACGTGGGTATGTATGTATGTACAGGTATGAACATAAAGATGGAAGCACCAATGTAAAGTCACTTAAGAGGATGTCAGGCCACCGCATGAGGCCAGTATGGCCTGTGTGTGCCGTGGCAGAGTCCACCAGCATCTGGAATTCTGCAGGAATGATACGGTACCATTCTTCCACAAGAAGGTCAATCAACTCACACCTGTTTGATGGAGGTGAAAAACGCTCTCCGGCATCGTTCCAGAATATCCCATAAATGCTCGATTGGGTTCAGATCTGGTGACTAAAAAGGCAATGACATATGGATAACAGTGTCCTGCTCATCAAGCCATGAGGTGACCACACGTGCTCTGTGGATGGGGGCATTGTCAATCTGGAAGACGCTGCTCCCGGCAGGAAATAAATGCTGCAACATGGGGTGAACATGATCACTCAGTTCCATCAAGTAGCGATTGGCATTGACCTTGCCTTCTAAGGGAATGACTGCACCCAAACCATGCCAGGAAAATGCACCACTCAACATTACAGAACCACCAGAATTCGAGGAAGAAAAACAGTTGGAATCAATCACTCAGGGTTGTCGAGTTCTTTAGGATGGCACCACATGTGCACTCGTCAATTTGTCGAGAACATGGTGAAGGATGATTCATCTGACCATATTTTTTCACACTGGACTCGCAAAACATGCATTGCCAGGTGTGATGAGCGGTTTGTACGCTGCAACCTGAGTATGGTATCCCGCTCTTTGGAGTTCTCAGTGGACCGTTTTTGATGAAACTGGATGCTCATGCCCCAGGGTGAACTTTAGTCAATTGATTGACAGTTGCTCACCTGCTTTGTGTTACACTTCAAGTTAATGCTTGTATGTCACGATCCTGGAGTATGCACTTCTGTTTACTGTTGCCCTTTGCTGATGATGTCTTTCCCTTGGAGTTCCATGCTGACATTACCTTAGACAATGTTGCTCATGAAACATCAGCAAGTTGAGTTGTCTTTGTCACTGAAGCTTCTGCCAAACGCGCCCCAACAATCACCCCTCTGTCAAAGACACTGAGGCCTCCTCTTTCAGCCATGCCAGCTATAATTATAGGCCACCAGGCCTGTGCTTCATTTTTACACACGAGCTTAAGCATTCTGGGATGTTGTTCACCGCTCCTTTCCTATGCCATCTCCAGGTGCTGCATGACGTCATCGCCGGGGGCACCGAAGGTGGCCCGTCGATGACGCATGCTGAAAGGGAGTACTCAGTTTTCACTCTGGTTTTTTGTTACTTGGGAATTTTTTTTTTTTTTTTTTGCAAGTATGTTGATCACTCTGGTTTGTGTGTGTGTTTGTCTGTCCGCTCACTTATACTTGCCTACAGTTTACAGTTTTTATCCGATATTCACGAAACTTCACCAAATCGTAGAGTTTGTGTTCCGACAGATTCCTATATATTTTTGAGGTCAAAAGGTCAAAAGGTCAACATAGGCCAAAGGTCAACCTCTTTTTTTCAAATTTCTAAAACCCTCAATTTTCATCCGATTTACTTGAAATTTGAAAAGGCTTTTCATATCAGCTTACTGAAACCAACCACCAACTATTTTGAGGTCAACATAGGCCAAAAGGTCAACATAGGCCAGATTTCTAAAATCGTCAATTTAAACAGATTAACTTAAACTTTGAAGACGATTTGCATATAAGGTCACTGAATTCATCCACTAATTATTTTTGAGGTCAAAAGGATGCTCTACTGAGTGCCATTCTACTTTGTTCTGTTTTCCAAGTGTCACTCTAAGAGTGATTTTTCATTTTCTTGTTTGTTTGTTTGTTAGTTTTCTTGTTTGTTTGTCTGGGCGATATCTCAGCCATCCTTTGAGCTAGGAAGCTGAAATTTTGGCACAATAGTGAGCACGTGCTTTGGCAAAAACAGTATTTTTTGTATTTTGATCAATTAATTGTTTATTATTTACTTAATTATTATCGATTAATTAAGAACTTATTTATTTCCTTTCTCTTCTGGGCAATATCTCAGGCACCTTTTGAGCTCGGAAGCTGATATTTGGACATGACAATGACCAAGTGATTTGGCTGTAAAGGTTATTTTTAATTTATTGATGAATCAATTAATTGATTACCTATTTATTGAGTCATCAATTAATCAAGTAAATATTTAATCTTTTCGATTAATTATTAATTTAACTAATTTTCAAACGTTACGGCTTCAGATGAAACACAGGTGGTTGAGGTATGCTATTAGCCAATTGATTAAGAAATTATTTTACGATTATTATTTATTGATTTTAATTACGCAATTAATCAATCAATTATTGCACACCTCTCCCTGCCACTACCGTCTATATGTGCTACACGGCGGTGTCCGCATGAACCGACCCTTTCCATCTTGTCTCTCTCTCTCTTTCTTTTTCTCTCTGTCTCTGTCTCTTTGTCTCTGTCTCTCTGTCTCTCTCTCTCTCTCTCTCTCTCTCTCTCTCTCTCTCTCTCTCTCTCTCTCTCTCCTTGCTGGCTGTCGGTGTGTTTGGGCGTGGCAAGATGGCGGCTGTGCATGTGTGGTGAGG
The DNA here is from genome assembly GCF_964187855.1 of Myxine glutinosa. Classification (NCBI taxonomy): domain Eukaryota; kingdom Metazoa; phylum Chordata; class Myxini; order Myxiniformes; family Myxinidae; genus Myxine; species Myxine glutinosa. The sequence goes on along the minus strand of NC_136270.1, from coordinate 121,824,649 downwards.
TACGAGCTGCTCTGCTGTTCTACTCTTTTGCCCCTTTCCGCATCGTATTTCACCTTTTCCTTCCCCCTGTTCGTTTATCTTCACATCCTTACTCTGCATTTGTGCCCCAACCCCTCCCCTTTGATCAGACCCAACACTTCGGGGCTTCGGTCTCCCCCACCTCCCCCACCCCCTTCTGCCTCTCTTTTCCCTCCTCGGTTTCCTTTTTCTTATCTCGTTTTTATTTCTATTCACTCCTTCCTGTCCTTTGTTTCCTTTCCTTTTCTGAGAGAGAGAAAGAGAGCCCACAGCTGTTTGTGGATAACTTTTACATTAATCGGCGGCCCATCCCGTCCTCCGGCTGATCGTTTTTTTCTCCACCAGCTGTGTTTGTATTCGCCTTTGAAAATCGGTCTCGGCTCGTAATTAATTAATTACTGTTCGAGAGCGATATTCACCCTCCTCCCATCCCTTCCTTGTCTCTTCCCCTTCCCCTCCCCATCCCCTTGTCCCTTGTCCCTTTACCTCCCCTCCTCGTCCCTTGTCCCTTGTCCATTCCCCCCATCCTCCTCCCTTGTCCCTCCGCCTCCCCCAACTTCGTCCTTTGTCCCTTCTCCCTCCCCCCACCCTCGTCCCTTGTCCCCTCCACCCACCCTCGTCCCTTGTCCCCTCCACCCTCGTCCATTCTCCCCCCCCCCCACCCTCGTCCATTCTCCCCCCCCCCCCCACCCTCGTCCCTTCTCCCCCCCCCACCCCCCTTCCCCCCCCACCCCCTTACCCCCCCCTCGTCCCTTCTCCCCCCCCCCCACCCTCGTCCCTTCTCCCCCCCCACCCTCGTCCCTTCTCCCCACCCCCACCCTCGTCCCTTCCCCCCCCCCCCACCCTCGTCCCTTCCCCCCCCCACCCTCGTCCCTTCTCCCCCCCCCCACCCTCGTCCCTTCTCCCCCCCCCCCACCCTCGTCCCTTCTACCCCCCCCCCCCCACCCTCGTCCCTTCTACCCCCCCCACCCACCCTCGTCCCTTCTACTCCCCCCCCACCCACCCTCGTCCCTTCTACCCCCCCCCCACCCACCCTCGTCCCTTCTACCCCCCCCCCCCACCCACCCTCGTCCCTTCTACCCCCCCCCCCCCCACCCACCCTCGTCCCTTCTACCCCCCCCCCCCCACCCTCGTCCCTTGTAAATTATGACTTCGTTTTCGCGTTACGCGGCATATGAAGCGTTAACACGTAGACATGGCGTCGTTTGTGTCCCGCCGAACGATGTCAGCGTCGAGGACCTCGTTATTGCTGTCGGCAACATAATCGGTATTGATAAAGTTCGTGCGGCCTCGCGAATGAACAAACGTGTCGTTATTTTCGTATCCGAGGCCGAACTGGTTCACGACATTGTATCTACAAGATTATCGACAGATGATGGACATTTCGTACTCGTGTCCCCTCTCGACACTCCGGCCGTTAAGGTCATCATCTCGAACTGTCCTCCATTCCTGAAGAACGAGAGACTGGTCTCCGAACTATCTCGTTATGGTACTGTAGTTTCGCATGTCACGATGTTACCTTTACGTTGCCAGGACGACCGGGCTAAACATGTGATGTCTTTCAGGAGACAAGCTTATCTTGTACTTCCTCCTTCTAACGTCGAAAGAACGCTGAACATTGTTTTAAAATTCAAAATTGATAATCATGATTACCAATTATACGTAACCACTGACACCTTGAAATGTTTTGAATGTGGTAAATTCGGACACCTGAAACGCTCTTGCCCAAAAACGGCTTCGTCGAACGAAGGGACAAACCGTGTAAACAACAAGGATTCCTCTTCTTCATCTTTAGCTTCGGCTGTTAAGGGAACATCTTCCATGTCCGGCAATGACGCTCAGCCTTCCCATCCCGATGATCCAAACAGCACAACGAACGTCGGGGATGGTTTCACCATTGTTCCGTCAAGGAAGAGAAAGACCTTTCCCGAGGGTCATTTAACTCAGAAAAAGGTAGCATTTAACAATAAGCAACCTGTCGGTAACATCCCCCCAGTCGTGACCGATGCCACTCTGCAAGGCTTACCTGGGACAACCCCTGTACCTACAGCTAACACGTTCGGCCCCCTTTCATGTGAGGACATAGACGTTCCACCTGCAGGGACTGTTTTACCGGTTAACAAATCAAATGGAATCGTCTCACCTGTTACGGACTCGGCTATTGCAAAGTCCTCTGATGATTTTGCTGAGACCACTGGTGATGAACCTGCTGAGACCACTGGTGATGAACCTGCCGAGACCACTGGTGATGAACCTGCCGAGACCACTGGTGATGAACCTGCCGAGACCACTGGTGATGAACCTGCCGAGACCACTGGTGATGAACCTGCCGAGACCACTGGTGATGAACCTGCCGAGACCACTGGTGATGAACCTGCTGAGACCACTGGTGATGAACCTGCCGAGATCATTAGTGATGAACCTGCCGAGACCACTGGTGATGAACCTGCTGAGACCACTGGTGATGAACCTGCTGAGACCACTGGTGATGAACCTGCTGAGACCACTGGTGATGAACCTGCTGGGACTACTGGTGATGAACCTGCTGAGACCACTGGTGATGAACCTGCCGAGATCATTAGTGATGAACCTGCTGAGACCACTGGTGATGAACCTGCTGAGACCACTGGTGGTAAACCTGCCGAGACCACTGGTGATGAACCTGCTGTCACTTTGGAAAATGTTAATCCGAAACATGATGATGCTGAATCCCTGTCAGCAGAAAATAGCGAAACTGTCCCAGTCACTGCTCTCAGTTCATCACCTGGTGAAGCTGGAATCGCAGGAATCAATGTTTTGCAAGAGACTCCTATTCTGCTAGATACCGCCACACCATCAGAGGTTGTTGCAGTCGGGGGAAGCAACATCGCTGCATCTGCTGATGCTGTTTCTGTTTCACCAAATCCACAGATTATTGCTGTTATTCCACAAAGCAATATTCCCACGGTGGGAGAGCACACAGATGTTACAACTAGTGCAGGTCCGTGTGCCAATATTGATGACAGTATTGACATGCAGGACTATACAAGCTTGTGTGATTCGGAAATTAAAACTGCCTCTGACAAATCTGACCTGGAGGAAGCAAACAGCCAGGTGCAAGCAATGGAGAAGCTTGCCAGTCTAGGTCCTACTTCCCCTGAACAAATACGACTTTTCTTGCAAAATACATACAGGAAACGCATGGTAAACCTAACAGAATACTTTCCAGATTTACGGTCCTTCCTTGAGTGTGCTCAGGCTATTGTACGCAGGGCTGACTCATTCAACTTTCGTCAGACACATTGTCACCGTTTAAGAAAATTGATCGCCAAGGCGAAAAAGACTAAGTTAACTCATGGTGAGTTTCAAGATTGGAACAGTAAATGTCAATGGTGGTGGAAGTTCACTCCGCCAGATCCAGACCAAGCAGCTGATAGACGCTAACGGTCTCGACATAGCTTTGTTGCAGGAGACCCATGCCGTCAGATCTGTCCAGGCCCAGTGGCGACTCATTATGGATAAGGAGTGTTTCTTTAGTAACAGCTCCTCGTCTAAGGCAGGAAGCATGTTTGTCTTAGGGAAACATTTCCAACCATCCTCGCTTCAATTTGCGAATATCATTGATGGCCATCTTGCCTCCGTGACCTTCTATCTCAATCAGGTCAAGTTTACAATCCTTAATGTGTACGCTCCAAGCAAAAATGGTGAGCGGATCTCCTTCTTTGCTGAACTGAGAAAGTTCCTCCAAACACTCGATCTGCAGACTTGTCTAATTTATTGGTGGCGACTTTAACTGTACTGTTAATGCCTCATGCGACCGAAACGGGTTGGAACCTCAACCATGTACCGCAAAACTTTTTGCGAATATCATTGCAAAATATAATCTCCATGATGTCTGGCGCTTGCAACACCCTTCTGAACAATCCTATACATGGTGTCGTTGTTCCAACAACCACATCTCACTTGCGAGGCCTGATCGCATTTATGTAAATTCTCACCTGTTACATGGAGTTTTCAAATCTGACATCGTGCCTTCCGGTTTCTCCGATCACTCCCTAGCTCGAGCATTCGTTCAACTCTCTAAACCGTGTCCAGGGAGTTCTCACTGGAAATTCAACAATAGTTTAATAGAAGACTTCAATTTTATTCAGGCTTTTGAATCTTTCTGGATAGATCTCTTGGAACGGAAGTTAAGCTGTTCTGTTAACCGACTGGTGCGGTGGAATCTAGTAAAAACCCAAATCAAAGGTTTCTGCCAACAATATCAGAGCTTCTCAAAAAGGGCTGATTATGAAGCAAGGAAATTATTGCAATCGGAGATTTTACATCTTCAGAGGGTCACAGGACAAAATAATAATTTGCAAAGATCCTTAACCAAAAAACAGTCCTTATTGAAAGAAATAACTGAGAGGAATGCACGTGGTGTCTTAGTTCAGATGAGGGTGCAGCACCTTAACGAGACAGACATACCAACAAAGTATTTTTTTTTCTTTAGAGAAACGCCTTCTGAACAAACAGCTCTCTCAACTGCGTTTGGCAGACTCATCCATCACCTTCAACCAATCAGTTATCAAACTTTTCACAAAGGAATATTTCTCTAAAATATACTCGATGGAGCAAATAAATCCTGTCAGTGTTGCCTCTATCTCCTTACGCCTGCCAGTGTTGTGTGAGGGTGGACGTTCCCACCTGGAGGGGCCCATTACCTTGGACGAACTTGGCGCCGCTCTGCACAGCCTTGCTGTTGGGAAAGTGCCTGGATTGGACGGACTTACCACTGAATTTTATAAGAAATTCTGGCATCTACTGGGTCCCGAACTCCTCAACACCTTCAACGCAAGCTGCCAGCTTGGAGAGCTCCCTCAGAGTTGCCGACGGGCTATTCTCACCCTCATTCCAAAGAAAGGAGACTTGCTCTATATTCAAAACTGGCGCCAAATTTCTTTGCTATGCACAGACTATACGTTATTCTCGAAAGCCCTGGCATCGCGACTTACTCCTCATCTCTCCTCATTGTTGAAAGAAGACCAATGCTATTGTGTACCCAAACGCTCCATCTATGACAACATCTCCCTCGTAAGAGACATGATTGAACTGTGCAAAGAAAACCCCACAGATTTGGGACTTCTTCTCCTTGATCAGGA
>NC_136270.1:121547008-121814508 GCF_964187855.1 Myxine glutinosa | reverse complement strand
CGATCCAGGACCAAATTGAGGGACATGAGGAGAGCGAAGCAGTGAGGGCGGCAGGTTCGCAAAATGGCGTCCTCGCGCACGAGGTTACGGGCGCGCAAAATGGCGCCTCGCACATGGCTACGGCGACCGCGACCGCGACCGTAGCAGCGCCGTTGGTGGATGTGAACCTTTTTTTTATACAAATGAAGGCCCTTATGGACAAGAATAGCGAAGAAATGGAAAGCAGAATGATGGGGGTAATGGGGAACCGGATGGATGCTCAGAGTGAGCAAATGAGGGCTGATAGTGAGCGATTGGGGGGCAGAATGGGGGGCAAAATGGGAGAAATGGGGGAACGGTTAGAACAAAGGATGGGGTCCAATAGCGAGAAATTGAGGGATGACATGGGAAACCAGATCAGGGGTTTAAGGAATGACATGGGGGCCCAGATCGGAGGGTTAGGGAGTAGAATAGAGGGATTAGACAATAGATTAGGGGAAATACAGGAGGGGTTAACGGGGGTAGAAAACAGAATGGCCGCTCAAGAGAATCAAATGGAAGGGATGAAAAAGGGGTTAGAGGGGTTAGAAAACAGTATGGAAGGCAAATTGAGGGACATGAGGGACCAAGCGGAAAGGGATGTTAAAAAAATGGGGCAGCAGATAGAGGGGGTCAGAATGGGGGTAGAAACTAAATTGGATGCTCACAGGGAGGAAATGGAGCAGATGAGGGTGGCATCTGGGCAGGAGATGCAAGTGATGGGAGAGGAGATCAGAAGAGGTGTGAGTGAGGAGGTCGGAGGAGTGCGCGAGGAGGTGACGCACTGTAAGGAGCGCATGGAGAAGGAGGTGAGAAAGGGGACTGTAAAATTGCAAGGTGGTATAGAGGAGTTGACGCTGGGAGTATAACAACTGACAGTGGGACAAAAGGAGTTGGGGGACCAGGTAAAGAAGAACACAGCGGTAATAGAGGGTTTAAAATCGACACAGAAGGAGATGAAAAAGGACGTAGGGGTAATTAAAAAAGAGTGTCAGACGGTACATGAGGACCTGACGAGGAAAATGAACAAGGTGGTAGAGGTGATGGAGGTTAAAGAGCGGGAGGTGCGGGAGCACATAGAAAAAAATAAGGTGGAGTTAGAGGAAGAACTTAAGGGGGCGCACGAGGAGATGAAGGAGGTGAAGCAGAAATTAGAAGAAGTGGAAGAAGGGGTGAGCGAAATTAAGAAGCGACGGAGAGAGGATAAGAAAGAGATAAAGGAGGAAGTAAAAGAATTGGTCCAAAGTCTGTGTTCGGATCGTGATGATGTGCTCATTAACCGGATGAGGGATTCGCAGGTGATGGAGGAGAAGCGAAGAGAAAGAGGACCCGGTGTAAGTGGTGACCAATATGGTCGTGCGTATGATGCGCCAGGTGATTTAATAAGCTTGGGGGTCGAGATGGACCCGGATGTTTGTGAGAGGCCACGAGTGAGGTGTATGGCTGGTCCGGAGGGTATGGAACGAGGGTGCGAGCGAGAGGGTCCGGTGATGGGAGAGGTGCGAGGTGTGAGTGAGCAAGGTTGTGGTGGTATGGAATGGGTAGCGGGTTGCGGAAGCGTGACCCATGCATCGACACCAACAGGGGTAGTTTTTAGAGGGACAGGGGAGGCACGGGAGCCCCTTGGGGGTAATGTACTGTGGGGGCCCGGCCGGTTCGGCCCCGCGCTGACCCCGCAAGGGGCGACGCACGGGGTCCGGCAGGCGGGCAACGACTCGCATACGAGGTGGTCCCACAAGGTCCCACTCGCGCCGTATGACGGTGGGTAAGGGTGGCATCCCTGCCACCCTTCCCATGAAGGGGGCAAATGCGCGATAGATTAGGGGGTGTATGGCAGTGAAAACTAGCCCGGGTGGGTTAGGATATTGTGTGTAGGGATCTAGCGAAGATGACATTAGGTAACGTTAAGGTTTAGATAGTGACTGATACCTGTAGTGGGGACGTAGTAGCTTAGTGTTTGATAATGACGTGGGAGCGCTGAGTGTAAGGGAAGACGGAGGAGCGCGAGTTTTAGAAGGGAGTAGACAGAGTAGATGATGCAGTGTGAATGGAAGTGCTGGTGAGCAGCTTCAAATGAGGCATCGGTGAGGCAATGCTACGAGGTGTGTGTGAGTGTACAAGTGATGAATGAGAGAGCATTGCGGATGAGTGTCATGGTGAGTAGTGAGTGTTGTGGATCAGCGCGAATGCGCTTGGGGGAGAGAAGGGTGCAGGTGGCACCAGGTATGATTGCACAGGTGTGCAACGACAGGTGAATGGGGAACAGGTGTATGGAATAAATGGTAGTGTGGAATATCTGGAGTATTGGAATGGATGGTCGTGGAGTAAGTGGTACGGAGTGGTGTGCATGGTGCGAAGGTGTGGATGGGGGAAGAGTGGACCCCTTTTCACGAGTACCCGGGGAGGGTAGTTTAAAGAATAGTTAGAAGGTATAGGTAAATTGTGGTTGGATATTGGCATTTGTGGTGCGGTTGCAGAATGGTATTGTGGATGGGTGCATTGGTGTGGTGAAATTGGCTGGTCGTGTGGCCTGTTAGTATGAGTGTGAATGGTTGGGCACTACGCCACTGTTAGATATCGGCCAGGTGAGGCCGCAGGTGGGCTCTGGGAGCCGTTAGTGTCAGTGGGTGCCTGAGGATCCCGGGTGTGGATCGGGCAGCCCGTGCCAGAGAGGGCACTGAGGGGGTGAGAGTGCGAGAGGGCCTTCCCCAGTTAGTTAGGTTAGGGTGAGGAGCAGGTGAGCTCGGTAGGCAACAACTGTGGTGGAGGTGTGCAGGTGGGCGGACCAGCTGGGAGCGTCACATGACCCAGCCACCGAAATTGTGCGGGGGCACCGAGTGATGAATCGGGGGAGTGAGACCCCAACTTGAGAAGCACCACAGTTTGGGCAATGGGAATTGGTTTTTAGAACCCATAGTGTAAGTTGGCCAATGGATTGGCAGGGAAAGACCCCGGGTAATGTAAAGTTGTTAAAGTCATTTAGGAAATAGTTAGGATTGATGAACCTGTCGCACCATACGCAGCCACTTACCTGAGGTGATGATGATGACTCCACACCTGTGTTCCTTTGTTCTGTGTTGCAGGAAAGGAGAATTGCTGTGTGGATTTGTGAGACGCATCACGACGTGGATGAGACATTGGGGTGATTCCATCTCTCCCTCCTTAGGAGGGACTGATGATGAATTGGTGATGGCAAATTTTTATGTTGAGTTGGAGATGGCAAATTTTGATGAGAGTTGGAAATGGCAAATTTGATTGGTTAGGAGGGAGAGAAGACGAATTTGGTTTATGGGAGGAATGGGGAAGACAGTAGGGACGTTTGTTGATGTGTAAAGTAGATGTTTATGGGTAGTGTTGTGTTTTGTGGATACAGTAAGGGGTAAGGGAGGGGCAATGTAGGTTACCTGGTGGGGGGGGGGGGGGCGTATGGTAGGAATGTACCTGTCTCACCTGGTTCCCATGTGCCCCCAGTGTGCATTACCTTGAATTGCGTGCACTTTTGCGCCCTTACCACCTTACTCACTTGTCTTCTTTTGTCTCCCACCTCCGAGGATCTGGCTTTGGGGCAGAGAGAGAGGAGAGAGAGGTGCTGGCTCCGCAGTTGTGGGCCTGTACTTCCGCTGCTTGCTGCCTGGATCGATACACCATATGGACCGCAATTTTTGTGGCCGCCCACAATGGACCGCAGTTCTTTTGCGGTCAAGCACCACCCGTGGATGGACCTCTGGGTCAACGTGGCACCTATGCCATACAGGTGAACCACTTTTAGTTGGCCCCCCTGACGGCCACAATTTAGAAATGGACGCGGTTGGCGCCTTTCTTTATTTCTAAAGAAGCCAGAAGGCCAAGTGCACTCCATGAAGGCAAGACCAGCGGCAGAACATCGGCCGGCTGCGACACCACCGGTGACCATGGACACTTGATTGTGCATTTAATATTGAACACTTTATTGGTGCACCGGATGGTGCTGACTGTGCATAATGGGGTGGTGCTTTTGGTGCTTGGACGGGGTGCTCTGCACATTATTAAAGGCCGTAGGGCCACAGGGCACTCGTGGGTTGGTGTATCGATGCTGGCATGCGTGCTCTCTCTCTCTATGCATAACATCTGCATGTGTTCCTCAAAGAACAGGTCCTGGATCGTAGTGTAAATATCAGTCTTGTATAAATGATGCTCCCTACCGGCTGTATGTTTAGTTTGAGGATGCTTTCCGCGATTCGGTTATCCTGTGGGTGTGTTTCTGTTAGGAGAAGGGTGCAACGTCGCAGGGGGACATATTTACTCATTTGTGAACATCTGTAAAACTGTCGCACTCAGGGTTGAGTTAATAGTAGAGGGAACTACATCTGAGTGCCACACTAACGTAGGTAAAAATTTATCGGGTCGAGACGCCCCGAGGTAGAGAAGGGTGCAATGTTGCGGATATGGGATTTGCATCCATCCATATCCGCTTGTAAATATTCCCCTATTTCCTCAATACTTCCCAACTATCCCCAATCCCCCATTCCCTAGTCCCATTTTCTGTAAACAACACTCTGTAGACCCGACCTCCCCCTATTTCCCCCATTAAATGTCGTGCCCAGGTTCACCGCATCTCATGTAAGACAACTATAGGACATCTTGCTAGTTATTCTTAGTCTATGTCAGTTAAGGACTCGTTTCCATTAATTCTGACCCTTCGTTGCACCAGAATGTGATTGTATGGCACCGTTAGGAAGTTTAGGACCTCCCAATACCTCCCCACAGCTCTTCCTCACGGTTCAGCAACAACAACAACAACAACAGCAACGGCGGCGGCGTGCACAGGGAGTGCGCGTCCTCACTCCGGCTTGGTTGGTAGGGGGTGTTGGGAGGGCATGAGGCCTTCCCAGCGAGCCGCCATCGAACATGTGCTCGACGGGGTTACCAAATAGGGGCTCCCTGTCAGCTCCTCGTCAAGGGCGGAGCCCGGTAACCCCAGCACCCAATGGAAGCGGCGGACCGGTCCCATCTGGGGCGGAGCCAACCAGCCGAGGGCGTGTCACTCCCCGCTGAGCATGCGCAGGAAGAGGGAGGTGACGTCAGATGCGCGCTGAGCTTGGAGCAAGCAAGACGTACCCTCCGAGCGCTGTGAGGCCTCCCTGCATCTCTTGGACCGTGCTTGATCCTGTCCCCGAGCCAAGGTGCACCTTGTGCTATCGAACTACCTGTCCTTCCCTGCCATCAATCCCTGTGTAAGTCAGCCTTGTTCCGTTTGTCTGTGGTCTGTCTGGGCAAAGATAAGACTGTAATTAAGTGCCTATCTCTTCTGTGTCTTTACCTCACTACCTTGTAATCTACCCCTTTTCTCCACCACTGTAATTATATCCTCCTCCGGAGGTCTTGAGAACTGTACCCCTTGCGTCGTTTCATCTATCCCAGTCGTTGTGTCCTTTCCATCATTGATTTAGCATAGCGCGATTTGGTCAACGTCTGGGTGGAATCGGGGTCTAGTCGGGGAATAACTGTTAGGTCGCGGTAATACACCACCGCTCGGTCAAAATAACATCTAAACCGCGTCCGTAACAATATCAATGAGGAACAAGACTTGGCCAAAACACTACCTTGGGGAATCCATTCTTCACTGGAAAAGGGCAGGAGGGGATTCCATCGATGGTAACCCATTGACTATGTGAGTGGAGAGAGTCAGAATTCCAGGAATTAAGGAAACTTTTATTTCAGAGGCAAAGAGCTTGGCAAGTAAAGAAGGACGCCAGACTGTTGAATGCTCAAGATATTTCGAGGGAGACGGTCCTCACCTCTTGTATGAGATTGAGGGCCTCCAACCGTTGCTGAGAGATGAGCAGCAGCAAGTTCAAGGTTGAATATTGAATGTTTGCTGTTTGCAAATCATACTGTTTACTTGTAAACATTGTACTTGTAAATTGTTTTTGTTTGTTTTGTTTGTTTTGTTTGTTTTGTTTGTTTGTTTTGTTTGTAAATTGTTTACTTGTAAATCACAGCAGCATAATCATACTCAATCATACTGTTTGCAAAGAGAAGATTTGGGATCGGATGCAATGATGGATTCCTTGAGTTTATTGTAATATTTAAAGAGCAAGCCTCCTGGTATATTGGTCTATTGTTGGTAGGGTCTGTTTCTACAACCATCTTGTGGCCAGAAGTGCTTTTCTCTGACTTCCGTGTAGTAAGGAGGAAGCCAAAGGAAGCCAATGAAAATGGCAGATAGAGGGGTGGGAGAAGGGCAGAGCAGGATTTGAAAATAAGGACAGTGATGCCCTCTGGGCCCATCGTCAAAGTAGGGTCAAGGTCGGACAGAACTTTCTCTACCTTTTCGGTTGAGAAGGACACAAAGTCTAGCAATCGGTGAGTATGCCCAGGTAAGATGTTGACAGAATGAATAAATAGCACTGCAGAGTGGGCGTAACCCCTCAGCCCATGCATGGTAGAAACCAATTTCAAGATAGCTGCCATGGCGGCCATATTGAAAATCGCAGCACGCCCATTTTCGAAAGGAACCTTCCTTTACTCAACCCCAACGCACACTGCAAAAATGGATTTAATCGGACAAACCGTTCTGCTCGAAATTGATGGAAACCAATTTCAAGATGGCTGCCGTGGCGGCCATATTGAAAATCGCAGCGCGCCCGTTTTCGAAAGGCACCTTCCTCTACTCAACCCGAACACACATACTGTAAACATGCATTTAATCAGACAAGCCGTTCTGCTCGAAATTGACAGAAACCAATTTCAAGATGGCTACCGTGGCGGCCATATTGAAAATCGCAGCGCGCCCATTTTCGAAAGGAACCTTCCTCTACGCAACTCCAACACACACTGCAAAAATGGATTGAATCGGACAAGCCGTTCTGCTCCAAATTGATAGAAACCAAAAGTTGATGGACGCCAGATGGCTGCTTTGGCGGCCATATTGAAAATCGCAGCACGCCCATTTTTGAAAGGAACCTTCCTCTTCTCAACCCCAACACACACTGCAAAAATGGATTTAATCGGACAAGCCATTCTCCTTGAAATTGACGGAAACCAAAAGCTGACGGACGCCCGGGTGACACCCGTGACGACAATACCCCTTAGCCCAATTTGGGCTGAGCTGAGGCTGAGAATTTGGTGAAAAAGTAGGTCCATGAGATTTTGAGGCAAAGACAAATTTCAGACACTCTACCTTTTGTGAACAAGATATCTTTGTGAACAAGAACAAGATATCTCAAAAGGTTGTGGACGGATGATTTTGATTAAATGTGATTTTCTGGTTTATTTCCTGTTTCACCTAACCTTGTATACCTGAGCAGGCTGTATCCGTTCACTAAACGTTTCATTTGTCTGAATAAAATGCGAACGGTTGAGTGTGGAGACATAGTTAAGGTATGTTATCACCCCTGTTTGTTTGTCTAACCTAGCAGACTTGGCAAGGGATAACAGTTTCAACTGCATCAGGTTGATAGTTGCATTCGGAACCAGGTAAGTAGGCCTCTGTTTTACAGCTACCTTAGCGCAATGAGTCCATTCTCACGAGAGCTCAGGTGTGCCCCCCTTGGCAAGACAGCTGTGTTAGAGGTGTAGAAGAAAATAACTGTCTTGGCACGACAACGAGGTACACCTGCACATGGCAGGTGTGAGAACACGTGGCAAAACAGCACCTGTTTACAAGGTCACCAAAGGACGGCTCAGGTAAAGCAATCACACCAAAGTCATTTATCTTGTGTTAGTAAATCCTCTGTGGAACGTGTAGCGCACCTGTCGCGTAGATGCGTAGAGACTTGTTCTTCTGCTCGACACATTAATGATGACATTTGGATCGCTGTAAACTCCTTTAAAACAGACAAATCGATTAGAAAACCTGAACAAAAAACTTCTCTGTTCAATTTTTCCAAAAAATATTTTCAATGAAAGTTTCCAAAATAATTTATAGAACTTTTCCTTTTTTTGGAATTCTTTCTTAACGCACCCAATGCCCACAATTCCATAAAAGGAAAATGGGATTTATTAGACGTTCCTGCGGATCAGACAAATCTCCCAAGGTGTCCATCTGCTCATGTGCTTGGGACAAGGTGTCGCAAACCAGATTTCCTGAGACAAGTTGTCCCAAATCAATTGTGCCACATGTCACACTATTGACAAGTTGTCCCAAAGCAATTGTGCCACACGTCACACGATTAACAAGTTGTCACAAATCAATTGTGCCATACGTCACACTGTTGACAAGTTGACCCAAAGCGATTGTGCCACACGTCACACTATTGACAAGTTGTCCCAAATCAATTGTGCCACACGTCATACTATTGAAAAGTTGTCCCAAATCAATTGTGCCACACGTCACACTATTGACAAGTTGTCCCAAAGCAATTGTGCCACACGTCACACTATTGACAAGTTGTCCCAAAGCAATTGTGCCACACGTCACACTATTGACAAGTTGTCCCAAATCAATTGTACCACACGTCACACGATTGACAAGTTGTCCCAAAGCAATTGTGCCATACGTCACACTGTTGACAAGTTGACCCAAAGCAATTGTGCCACACGTCACACAATTGACAAGTTGTCCCAAATCAATTGTGCCACACATCACACTATTGACAAGTTGTCCTAAATCAATTGTGCCACACGTCACACTGTTGACAAGTTGTCCCAAATCAATTGTGCCACACGTCACACTGTTGACAAGTTGTCCCAAATCAATTGTGCCATACGTCACACTGTTGACAAGTTGACCCAAAGCAATTGTGCCATACGTCACACTATTGACAAGTTGTCCCAAAGCAATTGTGCCATACGTCACAATATTGACAAGTTGTCCCAATCCAATTGTGCCATATACGTCACGCTGTCCCAAATCATGGAATCCATCATTGCTTCGGATATGAAATCTTTCCTTTTCTCCAATGGCTTGATCTCTGACCATCAATTTGGTTTCAGACCAGGTCACTCTATTCTGGACATGCTGCTTCTGCTGTCTCAACAATGGATGGAGGTCCTCAATGCCAAACAGGAAATTAGAGCTGTCTCCCTTGACATATCACGTGCCTTCGATACGGTCTGGCACCCCGCTCTGCTCAACAAACTCTCCTCCTTTGGTATCCATGGAAATCTCCACGCATGGCTGGCGGACTTCCTCTCTCGTCGTAGTCAACGTGTAGCCCTGAATGGGTTTCTCTCATCTCCTCTTCCTGTTCAGGCTGGAGTTCCCCAAGGCAGTGTTCTGGGCCCTGTGCTTTTTCTGGTCTTCATCAATGATCTCTCTGACTCTCTTGAAAATCCTCTCTATCTCTTTGCTGATGACTCCACTCTCTGCCGCTCCATTCCTCATCCCTCAGATCGGCAGTCTGCAGCCTCCTCACTCTCTGCAGACCTGGACAAAATCACAGACTGGGCAAACAAGTGGAACATGTCTTTCAATCCTGACAAATCTCACACTCTTACGATGTCTCTCCGAAAAGACCGACTGGACAACCCTCCCATCTACTTTCTGAATAATCCTCTCCAAGAAGTTCTGTCACTCAAGCTTTTGGGTCTCACTATCTGCCATGATCTTTCCTGGGAAAACCACATTTCCAGGCTGGCCTCCAAAGCCAGTCGCCAACTGGGCATCCTCCGTCGTGTGAAGTCCTTCCTTGGCACACCTGAGCTCTTCACCACATACAAGGCTTTCATCCGCAGCTCAATGGAGAACTGCTCTCCCCTCTGGGCTGGTGCTCCTGCCTCACACCGAGCTCGTCTTCACGCTGTTGAAACCAAAGCGTTCAGAATCATTGGAATCTCCCGCGATGAAGCTATCTCCGAGGGCCTTTCACTCACTCACCGCAGGGAGGTTGGTGGTCTTTCTGTCTTCTACCGACTCCTCTCCGGCCTTGCTCCTCCAGCTCTCTCTGGGCTCTGTCCCCCAAATATTCCCACGGGTCGCAGAAGATCTGCTTGCAACCCTCTTATGGTTAAACTGCCAAAATCCAGACTCTCTGCTCACCTTCACTCCTTCATTCCTCTTTTCTCCCGCCTCTGGAACAAACTCCCTCACTCTCTTCAATCCCACTCCTCCCTCCAGGTCTTTAAAACAGCTGTTCACCACCATCTCTTATCTTCCCCCATCCAAAACCTTGATCTTTTCTACCGCCGCTAATTTCACCCCAAATCCACTTTTTTGAAATACCAACTTCTTTCCTGGAAGTCCTTGGTGTCCTTGTGTGTTTTATACTTCTCCCACCCCCACCCCCCTCACCCTTCCCACGCCTCGTCCCCCTAAGCCGTCTCCCTCCCACACATCTCCCGATGTCCCTGCTCTCAAATGTTGTGTTTGTGTGCTTCCCCTTCTCACCCCATCTTGTCTGCCGCTCCCTCTTTTTCTATATTTTGTTTGTCTGTTTGATTTTGTTTTTGGTGATAAATGTTAGCTCTTTCACGAGCCTCGATTCTGTATACAAAAAAATACACAAAAAAAAACACGTGACAAGCTCTCCCTGACCACGTGACAAGCTCTCCCAAACCACGTGACAAGCTCTCCCTGACCACGTGACATGCCATCCATAACCAGGTGACACGCTCTCCCTAACCACGTGACACGCTCTCCCTAACCACGTGACACGCTATCCATAACCACGTGACAAGCTCTCCCTAACCACGTGACACGCTCTCCCTGACCACGTAACAGGCTATCCATAACCAGGTGACACGCTCTCCCTGACCACGTGACACGCTCTCCCTAACCACGTGACACGCTATCCATAACCACGTGACAAGCTCTCCCTAACCACGTGACACGCTCTCCCTGACCACGTAACAGGCTATCTATAATCACGTGACAAGCTCGCCCTGACCACGTGACATGCTATCCAGAGCCACATGCCAAGCTCTGCCTGACCACGTGACAAGCTCTCCCTGACCACGTGACAAGCTCTCCCTAACAACATGACACGCTCTCCCTAACCACGTGAAACGCACTCCCGAACCACGTGACAAGCACCCCCGAACCACGTGACAAGCTCTCCCTGACCACGTGACAAGCTCTCCCTAACCACGTGACAAGCTCTCCCTAACCACGTGACAAGCTCTCCCTAACCACGTGACATGCTCTCCCGAACCACGTGACACGCTCTCCCTGACCACGTGACAAGCTCTCCCTGACCACGTGACACGCTCCCCCTAACCACGTGACACGCTATCCATAACCACGTGACAAGCTCTCCCTAACAACATGACACGCTCTCCCTAACAACATGACACGCTCTCCCTGACCACGTGACACGCTATCCATAACCACGTGACACGCTATCCATAACCACGTGACACGCTATCCATAACCACGTGACACGCTCTCCCTAACCACGTGACAAGCTCTCCCTAACCACGTGACAAGCTCTCCCTAACCACGTGACAAGCTCTCCCTAACCACGTGACAAGCTCTCCCTAACCACGTGACAAGCTCTCCCTAACCACGTGACAAGCTCTCCCTGACCACGTGACAAGCTCTCCCTGACCACGTGACAAGCTCTCCCTAACCACGTGAAAAGCTCTCCCTAACCACGTGACAAGCTCTCCCTGACCACGTGACAAGCTCTCCCTGACCACGTGACAAGCTCTCCCTAACCACGTGAAAAGC
Organism: Myxine glutinosa; assembly: GCF_964187855.1. Lineage (NCBI taxonomy): Eukaryota > Metazoa > Chordata > Myxini > Myxiniformes > Myxinidae > Myxine > Myxine glutinosa. Next base: position 121,802,900 of record NC_136270.1, on the reverse strand, counting down.
TCTCCCTGACCACGTGACAAGCTCTCCCTAACCACGTGACACGCTCTCCCTAACCACGTGACACGCTCTCCCTAACCACGTGACACGCTCTCCCTAACCACGTGACACGCTCTCCCTAACCACGTGACACGCTCTCCCTAACCACGTGACAAGCTCTCCCTAACCACGTGACAAGCTCTCCCTGACCACGTGACAAGCTCTCCCTGACCACGTGACAAGCTCTCCCTGAGCACGTGACAAGCTCTCCCGAACCACGTGACAAGCTCTCCCTAACCACGTGACACGCTCTCCATAAACACGTGACATTCTCGCTATAACCACGTGACACGCTCTCCATAATAACCACGTGACACTCTCGATAACCACGTGACACGCTCTCCATAACCACGTGGCACGCTCTCTCTAACCACGTGACATGCTATCCATAACCACGTGACAAGCTCTCCCTAACCACGTGACACGCTATCCAGAACCACGTGACAAGCTCTCCCTAACCACGTGACACGCTCTCCCTGACCACGTGACATGCTATCCCTAACCATGTGACACGCTCTCCCTAACCACGTGACACGCTCTCACTGACCACGTGACACGCTCTCCAGAACAACCACGTGACACGCTCTTCATAACAACCACGTGACACTCTCGATAACCACGTGACACGCTCTCCAGAACCACGTGGCACGCTCTCCCTAACCACGTGACACGCTCTCCCAAACCACGTGACACGCTCTCCCGAACCACGTAACACGCTCTCCCTAACCACATGGCATGCTATCCATAACCACGTGACAAGATCTCCCTGACCACGTGACACGCTCTCGCTAACCACGTGACAAGCTCTCCCTAACCACATGGCATGCTATCCATAACCACGTGACACGCTCTCCCTAACCACGTGACACGCTCTCCCTGACCACGTGACAAGCTCTCCCTGAGCACGTGACAAGCTCTCCCGAACCACGTGACAAGCTCTCCCTAACCACGTGACACGCTCTCCACAAACACGTGACATTCTCGCTATAACCACGTGACACGCTCTCCATAATAACCACGTGACACTCTCGATAACCACGTGACACGCTCTCCATAACCACGTGACACGCTCTCCCTGACCACGTGACACGCTCTCCCAAACCACGTGACACGCTCTCCCGAACCACGTAACACGCTCTCCATAACCACGTGACACGCTCTCCCTAACCACGTGACACGCTCTCGCTAACCACGTGACAAGCTCTCCCTAACCACATGGCATGCTATCCATAACCACGTGACAAGATCTCCCTGACCACGTGACAAGCTCTCTCCCTGACCACGTGACAAGCTCTCCCTAACCACGTGACACGCTCTCCCTAACCACGTGACACGCTCGACCTGACCACGTGACAAGCTCTCCCTGACCACGTGACAAGCTCTCCCTGGCCACGTGACACGCTATCCATAACCACGTGACACGCCATCCATAACCACGTGACAAGCTCTCCCTGACCACGTGACAGGCTATCTATAATCACGTGACAAGCTCTCCCTGACCACGTGACATGATGCGTAGCCACATGCCAAGCTCTGCCTGACCACGTGACAAGCTCTCCCTGACCACGTGACACGCTATCCATAACCACGTGACACGCCATCCATAACCACGTGACAAGCTCTCCTTGACCACGTGACAAGCTCTCCCTAACCACGTGACAAGCTCTCCCTAACCACGTGACACGCTCTCCCGAACCACATGACACGCTCTCCCTGACCACGTGACAAGCTCTCCCTGACCACGTGACAAGCTCTCCATGACCACGTGACAAGCTCTCCCTGACCACGTGACAAGCTCTCCTTGACCACGTGACAAGCTCTCCCTAACCACGTGACAAGCTCTCCCTAACCACGTGACACGCTCTCCCTAACCACATGACACGCTCTCCCTGACCACGTGACAAGCTCTCCCTGACCACGTGACAAGCTCTCCATGACCACGTGACAAGCTCTCCCTGACCACGTGACAAGCTCTCCCTGACCACGTGACAAGCTCTCCCTGACCACGTGACAAGCTCTCCCTGACCACGTGACATGCTCTCCAGAACAACCAAGTGACACGCTCTTCATAACAAGCACGTGACACGCTCTCCATAACAACCACGTGACAAGCTCTCCCTGACCACGTGACAAGCTCTCCCAAACCACGTGACAAGCTCTCCCTAACCACGTGACACGCTCTCCATAACAACCACGTGACACGCTCTCCATAAACACGTGACATTCTCACTATAACCACGTGACACGCTCTCCGTAATAACCATGTGACACTCTCGATAACCACGTGACACGCTATCCATAACCACGTGACACGCTATCCATAACCACGTGACAAGCTCGCCCTGACCACGTGACACGCTATCCATAACCACGTGACACGCTATCCATAACCACGTGACAAGCTCTCCCTGACCACGTGACAAGCTCTCCCTGACCACGTGACAAGCTCTCCCTGACCACGTGACACGCTATCCATAACCACGTGACACGCTATCCATAACCACGTGACAAGCTCTCCCTAACCACGTGACAAGCTCTCCCTAACCACGTGACACGCTCTCCCTAACCACGTGACACGCTCTCCCAAACCACGTGACACGCTCTCCCGAACCACGTAACACGCTCTCCATAACCACGTGACACGCTCTCCCTAACCACGTGACACGCTCTCGCTAACCACGTGACAAGCTCTCCCTAACCACATGACACGCTCTCCCTAACCACGTGAAACGCACTCCCGAACCACGTGACAAGCACCCCCGAACCACGTGACAAGCTCTCCCTGACCACGTGACAAGCTCTCCCTAACCACGTGACAAGCTCTCCCTAACCACGTGACAAGCTCTCCCTAACCACGTGACATGCTCTCCCTAACCACGTGACACGCTCTCCCTGACCACGCGACAGGCTATCTATAATCACGTGACAAGCTCGCCTGACCACGTGACACGCTATCCATAACCACGTGACACGCTATCCATAACCACGTGACAAGCTCTCCCTGACCACGTGACAAGCTCTCCCTGACCACGTGACAAGCTCTCCCTGACCACGTGACAAGCTCTCCCTGAGCATGTGACACGCTCTCCCTAACCACGTGACACGCTCTGCCTGACCACGTGACACGCTCTCACTGACCACGTGACACGTTCTCCAGAACAACCACGTGACACGCTCTTCATAACAACCACGTGACACTCTCGATAACCACGTGACACGCTCTCCAGAACCACGTGGCATGCTCTCCCTAACCACGTGACACGCTCTCCCTAACTACGTGACACGCTCTCCCTGACCACGTGACAAGCTCTCCCTGACCACGTGACAAGCTCTCCCTAACCACGTGAAACGCTCTCCCTAACCACGTGACACGCTCTCCCTGACCACGTGACAAGCTCTCCCTGAGCACGTGACAAGCTCTCCCGAACCACGTGACAAGCTCTCCCTAACCACGTGACACGCTCACCATAACAACCACGTGACACGCTCTCCACAAACACGTGACATTCTCACTATAACCACGTGACACGCTCTCCGTAATAACCATGTGACACTCTCGATAACCACGTGACACGCTATCCATAACCACGTGACACGCTATCCATAACCACGTGACAAGCTCGCCCTGACCACGTGACACGCTATCCATAACCACGTGACACGCTATCCATAACCACGTGACAAGCTCTCCCTAACCACGTGACATGCTCTCCCTAACCACGTGACACGCTCTCCCTGACCACGTGACACGCTCTCCCTGACCACGCGACAGGCTATCTATAATCACGTGACAAGCTCGCCTGACCACGTGACACGCTATCCATAACCACGTGACACGCTATCCATAACCACGTGACAAGCTCTCCCTGACCACGTGACAAGCTCTCCCTGACCACGTGACAAGCTCTCCCTGACCACGTGACAAGCTCTCCCTGACCACGTGACACGCTCTCCATAACAACCACGTGACACGCTCTCCATAAACACGTGACATTCTCACTATAACCACGTGACACGCTCTCCGTAATAACCATGTGACACTCTCGATAACCACGTGACACGCTATCCATAACCACGTGACACGCTATCCATAACCACGTGACAAGCTCGCCCTGACCACGTGACACGCTATCCATAACCACGTGACACGCTATCCATAACCACGTGACAAGCTCTCCATGACCACGTGACAAGCTCTCCCTGACCACGTGACAAGCTCTCCCTGACCACGTGACAAGCTCTCCCTAACCACGTGACACGCTATCCATAACCACGTGACAAGCTCTCCCTAACAACATGACACGCTCTCCCTAACAACATGACACGCTCTCCCTGACCACGTGACACGCTATCCATAACCACGTGACACGCTATCCATAACCACGTGACACGCTATCCATAACCACGTGACACGCTCTCCCTAACCACGTGACAAGCTCTCCCTAACCACGTGACAAGCTCTCCCTAACCACGTGACAAGCTCTCCCTAACCACGTGACAAGCTCTCCCTAACCACGTGACAAGCTCTCCCTAACCACGTGACAAGCTCTCCCTGACCACGTGACAAGCTCTCCCTAACCACGTGAAAAGCTCTCCCTGACCACGTGACAAGCTCTCCCTAACCACGTGACACGCTCTCCCTAACCACGTGACACGCTCTCCCTAACCACGTGACACGCTCTCCCTAACCACGTGACACGCTCTCCCTAACCACGTGACAAGCTCTCCCTAACCACGTGACAAGCTCTCCCTGACCACGTGACAAGCTCTCCCTGACCACGTGACAAGCTCTCCCTGAGCACGTGACAAGCTCTCCCGAACCACGTGACAAGCTCTCCCTAACCACGTGACACGCTCTCCATAAACACGTGACATTCTCGCTATAACCACGTGACACGCTCTCCATAATAACCACGTGACACTCTCGATAACCACGTGACACGCTCTCCATAACCACGTGGCACGCTCTCTCTAACCACGTGACATGCTATCCATAACCACGTGACAAGCTCTCCCTAACCACGTGACACGCTATCCAGAACCACGTGACAAGCTCTCCCTAACCACGTGACACGCTCTCCCTGACCACGTGACATGCTATCCCTAACCATGTGACACGCTCTCCCTAACCACGTGACACGCTCTGCCTGACCACGTGACACGCTCTCACTGACCACGTGACACGCTCTCCAGAACAACCACGTGACACGCTCTTCATAACAACCACGTGACACTCTCGATAACCACGTGACACGCTCTCCAGAACCACGTGGCACGCTCTCCCTAACCACGTGACACGCTCTCCCTAACTACGTGACACGCTCTCCCTGACCACGTGACAAGCTCTCCCTGACCACGTGACAAGCTCTCCCTAACCACGTGAAACGCTCTCCCTAACCACGTGACATGCTCTCCCTGACCACGTGACAAGCTTTCCCTGACCACGTGACAAACTCTCCCGAACCACGTGACAAGCTCTCCCTAACCACGTGACAAGCTCTCCCTAACCACGTGACACGCTCTCCCTAACCACGTGACACGCTCTCCCTGACCACGTGACAAGCTCTCCCTGAGCACGTGACAAGCTCTCCCGAACCACGTGACAAGCTCTCCCTAACCACGTGACACGCTCACCATAACAACCACGTGACACGCTCTCCACAAACACGTGACATTCTCGCTATAACCACGTGACACGCTCTCCATAATAACCACGTGACACTCTCGATAACCACGTGACACGCTCTCCATAACCACGTGACACGCTCTCCCTGACCACGTGACACGCTCTCCCAAACCACGTGACACGCTCTCCCGAACCACGTAACACGCTCTCCATAACCACGTGACACGCTCTCCCTAACCACGTGACACGCTCTCGCTAACCACGTGACAAGCTCTCCCTAACCACATGGCATGCTATCCATAACCACGTGACAAGATCTCCCTGACCACGTGACAAGCTCTCTCCCTGACCACGTGACAAGCTCTCCCTAACCACGTGACACGCTCTCCCTAACCACGTGACACGCTCGACCTGACCACGTGACAAGCTCTCCCTGACCACGTGACAAGCTCTCCCTGGCCACGTGACACGCTATCCATAACCACGTGACACGCCATCCATAACCACGTGACAAGCTCTCCCTGACCACGTGACAGGCTATCTATAATCACGTGACAAGCTCTCCCTGACCACGTGACATGATGCGTAGCCACATGCCAAGCTCTGCCTGACCACGTGACAAGCTCTCCCTGACCACGTGACACGCTATCCATAACCACGTGACACGCCATCCATAACCACGTGACAAGCTCTCCTTGACCACGTGACAAGCTCTCCCTAACCACGTGACAAGCTCTCCCTAACCACGTGACACGCTCTCCCGAACCACATGACACGCTCTCCCTAACCACATGACACGCTCTCCCTGACCACGTGACAAGCTCTCCCTGACCACGTGACAAGCTCTCCATGACCACGTGACAAGCTCTCCCTGACCACGTGACAAGCTCTCCCTGACCACGTGACAAGCTCTCCCTGACCACGTGACAAGCTCTCCCTGACCACGTGACATGCTCTCCAGAACAACCAAGTGACACGCTCTTCATAACAAGCACGTGACACGCTCTCCATAACAACCACGTGACAAGCTCTCCCTGACCACGTGACAAGCTCTCCCAAACCACGTGACAAGCTCTCCCTAACCACGTGACACGCTCTCCATAACAACCACGTGACACGCTCTCCATAAACACGTGACATTCTCACTATAACCACGTGACACGCTCTCCGTAATAACCATGTGACACTCTCGATAACCACGTGACACGCTATCCATAACCACGTGACACGCTATCCATAACCACGTGACAAGCTCGCCCTGACCACGTGACACGCTATCCATAACCACGTGACACGCTATCCATAACCACGTGACAAGCTCTCCCTGACCACGTGACAAGCTCTCCCTGACCACGTGACAAGCTCTCCCTGACCACGTGACACGCTATCCATAACCACGTGACACGCTATCCATAACCACGTGACAAGCTCTCCCTAACCACGTGACAAGCTCTCCCTAACCACGTGACACGCTCTCCCTAACCACGTGACACGCTCTCCCAAACCACGTGACACGCTCTCCCGAACCACGTAACACGCTCTCCATAACCACGTGACACGCTCTCCCTAACCACGTGACACGCTCTCGCTAACCACGTGACAAGCTCTCCCTAACAACATGACACGCTCTCCCTAACCACGTGAAACGCACTCCCGAACCACGTGACAAGCACCCCCGAACCACGTGACAAGCTCTCCCTGACCACGTGACAAGCTCTCCCTGACCACGTGACAAGCTCTCCCTAACCACGTGACAAGCTCTCCCTAACAACATGACACGCTCTCCCTAACAACATGACACGCTCTCCCTGACCACGTGACACGCTATCCATAACCACGTGACACGCTATCCATAACCACGTGACACGCTATCCATAACCACGTGACACGCTCTCCCTAACCACGTGACAAGCTCTCCCTAACCACGTGACAAGCTCTCCCTAACCACGTGACAAGCTCTCCCTAACCACGTGACAAGCTCTCCCTAACCACGTGACAAGCTCTCCCTAACCACGTGACAAGCTCTCCCTAACCACGTGACAAGCTCTCCCTGACCACGTGACAAGCTCTCCCTAACCACGTGAAAAGCTCTCCCTGACCACGTGACAAGCTCTCCCTAACCACGTGACACGCTCTCCCTAACCACGTGACACGCTCTCCCTAACCACGTGACACGCTCTCCCTAACCACGTGACACGCTCTCCCTAACCACGTGACACGCTCTCCCTAACCACGTGACAAGCTCTCCCTAACCACGTGACAAGCTCTCCCTGACCACGTGACAAGCTCTCCCTGACCACGTGACAAGCTCTCCCTGAGCACGTGACAAGCTCTCCCGAACCACGTGACAAGCTCTCCCTGACCACGTGACAAGCTCTCCCTGAGCACGTGACAAGCTCTCCCGAACCACGTGACAAGCTCTCCCTAACCACGTGACACGCTCTCCATAAACACGTGACATTCTCGCTATAACCACGTGACACGCTCTCCATAATAACCACGTGACACTCTCGATAACCACGTGACACGCTCTCCATAACCACGTGGCACGCTCTCTCTAACCACGTGACATGCTATCCATAACCACGTGACAAGCTCTCCCTAACCACGTGACACGCTATCCAGAACCACGTGACAAGCTCTCCCTGACCACGTGACACGCTCTCCCTGACCACGTGACATGCTATCCCAAACCATGTGACACGCTCTCCCTAACCACGTGACACGCTCTGCCTGACCACGTGACACGCTCTCACTGACCACGTGACACGCTCTCCAGAACAACCACGTGACACGCTCTTCATAACAACCACGTGACACTCTCGATAACCACGTGACACGCTCTCCAGAACCACGTGGCACGCTCTCCCTAACCACGTGACACGCTCTCCCTAACTACGTGACACGCTCTCCCTGACCACGTGACAAGCTCTCCCTGACCACGTGACAAGCTCTCCCTAACCACGTGAAACGCTCTCCCTAACCACGTGACATGCTCTCCCTGACCACGTGACAAGCTTTCCCTGACCACGTGACAAACTCTCCCCAAACCACGTGACAAGCTCTCCCTAACCACGTGACAAGCTCTCCCTAACCACGTGACACGCTCTCCCTAACCACGTGACACGCTCTCCCTGACCACGTGACACGCTCTCCCTGACCACGTGACAAGCTCTCCCGAACCACGTGACAAGCTCTCCCTAACCACGTGACACGCTCACCATAACAACCACGTGACACGCTCTCCACAAACACGTGACATTCTCGCTATAACCACGTGACACGCTCTCCATAATAACCACGTGACACTCTCGATAACCACGTGACACGCTCTCCATAACCACGTGACACGCTCTCCCTGACCACGTGACACGCTCTCCCAAACCACGTGACACGCTCTCCCGAACCACGTAACACGCTCTCCATAACCACGTGACACGCTCTCCCTAACCACGTGACACGCTCTCGCTAACCACGTGACAAGCTCTCCCTAACCACATGGCATGCTATCCATAACCACGTGACAAGATCTCCCTGACCACGTGACAAGCTCTCTCCCTGACCACGTGACAAGCTCTCCCTAACCACGTGACACGCTCTCCCTAACCACGTGACACGCTCGACCTGACCACGTGACAAGCTCTCCCTGACCACGTTCCCTGGCCACGTGACACGCTATCCATAACCACGTGACACGCCATCCATAACCACGTGACAAGCTCTCCCTGACCACGTGACAGGCTATCTATAATCACGTGACAAGCTCTCCCTGACCACGTGACATGATGCGTAGCCACATGCCAAGCTCTGCCTGACCACGTGACAAGCTCTCCCTGACCACGTGACACGCTATCCATAACCACGTGACACGCCATCCATAACCACGTGACAAGCTCTCCTTGACCATGTGACAAGCTCTCCCTAACCACGTGACAAGCTCTCCCTAACCACGTGACACGCTCTCCCGAACTACATGACACGCTCTCCCAAACCACATGACACGCTCTCCCTGACCACGTGACAAGCTCTCCCTGACCACGTGACAAGCTCTCCATGACCACGTGACAAGCTCTCCCTGACCACGTGACAAGCTCTCCCTGACCACGTGACAAGCTCTCCCTGACCACGTGACAAGCTCTCCCTGACCACGTGACATGCTCTCCAGAACAACCAAGTGACACGCTCTTCATAACAAGCACGTGACACGCTCTCCATAACAACCACGTGACAAGCTCTCCCTGACCACGTGACAAGCTCTCCCAAACCACGTGACAAGCTCTCCCTAACCACGTGACACGCTCTCCATAACAACCACGTGACACGCTCTCCATAAACACGTGACATTCTCACTATAACCACGTGACACGCTCTCCGTAATAACCATGTGACACTCTCGATAACCACGTGACACGCTCTTCATAACAACCACGTGACATGCTATCCATAACCACGTGACAAGCTCGCCCTGACCACGTGACACGCTATCCATAACCACGTGACACGCTATCCATAACCACGTGACAAGCTCTCCCTGACCACGTGACAAGCTCTCCCTGACCACGTGACAAGCTCTCCCTGACCACGTGACACGCTATCCATAACCACGTGACACGCTATCCATAACCACGTGACAAGCTCTCCCTAACCACGTGACAAGCTCTCCCTAACCACGTGACACGCTCTCCCTAACCACGTGACACGCTCTCCCAAACCACGTGACACGCTCTCCCGAACCACGTAACACGCTCTCCATAACCACGTGACACGCTCTCCCTAACCACGTGACACGCTCTCGCTAACCACGTGACAAGCTCTCCTTGACCACGTGACAAGCTCTCCCAAACCACATGGCATGCTATCCATAACCACGTGACAAGATCTCCCTAACCATGTGACACGCTCTCCCTAACCACGTGACACGCTCTCCCTAACCACGTGACACGCTATCCATAACCACGTGACAAGCTCTCCCTAACCACATGACACGCTCTCCCTAACCACGTGAAACGCACTCCCGAACCACGTGACAAGCACCCCCGAACCACGTGACAAGCTCTCCCTGACCACGTGACAAGCTCTCCCTAACCACGTGACAAGCTCTCCCTAACCACGTGACAAGCTCTCCCTAACCACGTGACATGCTCTCCCTGACCACGCGACAGGCTATCTATAATCACGTGACAAGCTCGCCTGACCACGTGACACGCTATCCATAACCACGTGACACGCTATCCATAACCACGTGACAAGCTCTCCCTGACCACGTGACAAGCTCTCCCTGACCACGTGACAAGCTCTCCCTGACCACGTGACAAGCTCTCCCTGACCACGTGACACGCTCTCCATAACAACCACGTGACACGCTCTCCATAAACACGTGACATTCTCACTATAACCACGTGACACGCTCTCCGTAATAACCATGTGACACTCTCGATAACCACGTGACACGCTATCCATAACCACGTGACACGCTATCCATAACCACGTGACAAGCTCGCCCTGACCACGTGACACGCTATCCATAACCACGTGACACGCTATCCATAACCACGTGACAAGCTCTCCCTGACCACGTGACAAGCTCTCCCTGACCACGTGACAAGCTCTCCCTGACCACGTGACAAGCTCTCCCTGACCACGTGACAAGCTCTCCCTGAGCACGTGACAAGCTCTCCCGAACCACGTGACAAGCTCTCCCTGACCACGTGACAAGCTCTCCCTGAGCACGTGACAAGCTCTCCCGAACCACGTGACAAGCTCTCCCTAACCACGTGACACGCTCTCCATAAACACGTGACATTCTCGCTATAACCACGTGACATGCTCTCCATAATAACCACGTGACACTCTCGATAACCACGTGACACGCTCTCCATAACCACGTGGCACGCTCTCTCTAACCACGTGACATGCTATCCATAACCACGTGACAAGCTCTCCCTAACCACGTGACACGCTATCCAGAACCACGTGACAAGCTCTCCCTAACCACGTGACACGCTCTCCCTGACCACGTGACATGCTATCCCTAACCATGTGACACGCTCTCCCTAACCACGTGACACGCTCTGCCTGACCACGTGACACGCTCTCACTGACCACGTGACACGCTCTCCAGAACAACCACGTGACACGCTCTTCATAACAACCACGTGACACTCTCGATAACCACGTGACACGCTCTCCAGAACCACGTGGCACGCTCTCCCTAACCACGTGACACGCTCTCCCTAACTACGTGACACGCTCTCCCTGACCACGTGACAAGCTCTCCCTGACCACGTGACAAGCTCTCCCTAACCACGTGAAACGCTCTCCCTAACCACGTGACATGCTCTCCCTGACCACGTGACAAGCTTTCCCTGACCACGTGACAAACTCTCCCCAAACCACGTGACAAGCTCTCCCTAACCACGTGACAAGCTCTCCCTAACCACGTGACACGCTCTCCCTAACCACGTGACACGCTCTCCCTGACCACGTGACAAGCTCTCCCTGAGCACGTGACAAGCTCTCCCGAACCACGTGACAAGCTCTCCTTAACCACGTGACACGCTCACCATAACAACCACGTGACACTCTCGATAACCACGTGACACGCTCTCCATAACCACGTGACACGCTCTCCCTGACCACGTGACACGCTCTCCCAAACCACGTGACACGCTCTCCCGAACCACGTAACACGCTCTCCATAACCACGTGACACGCTCTCCCTAACCACGTGACACGCTCTCGCTAACCACGTGACAAGCTCTCCCTAACCACATGGCATGCTATCCATAACCACGTGACAAGATCTCCCTGACCACGTGACAAGCTCTCTCCCTGACCACGTGACAAGCTCTCCCTAACCACGTGACACGCTCTCCCTAACCACGTGACACGCTCGACCTGACCACGTGACAAGCTCTCCCTGACCACGTGACAAGCTCTCCCTGGCCACGTGACACGCTATCCATAACCACGTGACACGCCATCCATAACCACGTGACAAGCTCTCCCTGACCACGTGACAGGCTATCTATAATCACGTGACAAGCTCTCCCTGACCACGTGACATGATGCGTAGCCACATGCCAAGCTCTGCCTGACCACGTGACAAGCTCTCCCTGACCACGTGACACGCTATCCATAACCACGTGACACGCCATCCATAACCACGTGACAAGCTCTCCTTGACCACGTGACAAGCTCTCCCTAACCACGTGACAAGCTCTCCCTAACCACGTGACACGCTCTCCCGAACTACATGACACGCTCTCCCAAACCACATGACACGCTCTCCCTGACCACGTGACAAGCTCTCCCTGACCACGTGACAAGCTCTCCATGACCACGTGACAAGCTCTCCCTGACCACGTGACAAGCTCTCCCTGACCACGTGACAAGCTCTCCCTGACCACGTGACAAGCTCTCCCTGACCACGTGACATGCTCTCCAGAACAACCAAGTGACACGCTCTTCATAACAAGCACGTGACACGCTCTCCATAACAACCACGTGACAAGCTCTCCCTGACCACGTGACAAGCTCTCCCAAACCACGTGACAAGCTCTCCCTAACCACGTGACACGCTCTCCATAACAACCACGTGACACGCTCTCCATAAACACGTGACATTCTCACTATAACCACGTGACACGCTCTCCGTAATAACCATGTGACACTCTCGATAACCACGTGACACGCTATCCATAACCACGTGACACGCTATCCATAACCACGTGACAAGCTCGCCCTGACCACGTGACACGCTATCCATAACCACGTGACACGCTATCCATAACCACGTGACAAGCTCTCCCTGACCACGTGACAAGCTCTCCCTGACCACGTGACAAGCTCTCCCTGACCACGTGACACGCTATCCATAACCACGTGACACGCTATCCATAACCACGTGACAAGCTCTCCCTAACCACGTGACAAGCTCTCCCTAACCACGTGACACGCTCTCCCTAACCACGTGACACGCTCTCCCTAACCACGTGACACGCTCTCCCAAACCACGTGACACGCTCTCCCGAACCACGTAACACGCTCTCCCTAACCACGTGACAAGCTCTCCCTAACCACGTGACACGCTCTCCCTGACCACGTGACACGCTCTCCCTGACCACGTGACAAGCTCTCCCTGACCACGTGACAAGCTCTCCCTGACCACGTGACAAGCTCTCCCTGACCACGTGACAAGCTCTCCCTGACCACGTGACAAGCTCTCCCTGACCACGTGACAAGCTCTCCCTGACCACGTGACAAGCTCTCCCTGACCACGTGACAAGCTCTCCCTGACCACGTGACAAGCTCTCCCTGGCCACGTGACAAGCTCTCCCTGACCACGTGACAAGCTCTCCCTGACCACGTGACAAGCTCTCCCTAACCACGTGACAAGCTCTCCCTAACCACGTGACAAGCTCTCCCTAACCACGTGACATGCTCTCCCTAACCACGTGACACGCTCTCCCTGACCACGCGACAGGCTATCTATAATCACGTGACAAGCTCGCCTGACCACGTGACACGCTATCCATAACCACGTGACACGCTATCCATAACCACGTGACAAGCTCTCCCTGACCACGTGACAAGCTCTCCCTGACCACGTGACAAGCTCTCCCTGACCACGTGACAAGCTCTGCCTGACCACGTGACAAGCTCTCCCTGACCACGTGACACGCTCTCCATAACAACCACGTGACACGCTCTCCATAAACACGTGACATTCTCACTATAACCACGTGACACGCTCTCCGTAATAACCATGTGACACTCTCGATAACCACGTGACACGCTATCCATAACCACGTGACACGCTATCCATAACCACGTGACAAGCTCGCCCTGACCACGTGACACGCTATCCATAACCACGTGACACGCTATCCATAACCACGTGACAAGCTCTCCCTGACCACGTGACAAGCTCTCCCTGACCACGTGACAAGCTCTCCCTGACCACGTGACACGCTATCCATAACCACGTGACACGCTATCCATAACCACGTGACAAGCTCTCCCTAACCACGTGACAAGCTCTCCCTAACCACGTGACACGCTCTCCCTAACCACGTGACACGCTCTCCCAAACCACGTGACACGCTCTCCCGAACCACGTAACACGCTCTCCATAACCACGTGACACGCTCTCCCTAACCACGTGACACGCTCTCGCTAACCACGTGACAAGCTCTCCTTGACCACGTGACAAGCTCTCCCTAACCACATGGCATGCTATCCATAACCACGTGACAAGATCTCCGTAACCACGTGACAAGCTCTCCCTAACCACATGACACGCTCTCCCTAACCACGTGAAACGCACTCCCGAACCACGTGACAAGCACCCCCGAACCACGTGACAAGCTCTCCCTGACCACGTGACAAGCTCTCCCTAACCACGTGACATGCTCTCCCTAACCACGTGACACGCTCTCCCTGACCACGTGACAGGCTATCTATAATCACGTGACAAGCTCTCCCTGGCCACGTGACACGCTCTCCATAACCACGTGAGACGCTCTCCCTGACCACGTGACACGCTCTCACAAACCACGTGACACGCTCTCCCGAGCCACGTAACACGCTCTCCATAACCACGTGACACGCTCTCCCTAACCACGTGACACGCTCTCGCTAACCACGTGACAAGCTCTCCTTGACCACGTGACAAGCTCTCCCTAACCACATGGCATGCTATCCATAACCACGTGACAAGATCTCCCTAACCATGTGACACGCTCTCCCTAACCACGTGACACGCTCTCCCTAACCACGTGACATGCTCTCCCTAACCACGTGACACGCTCTCCCTGACCACGCGACAGGCTATCTATAATCACGTGACAAGCTCGCCTGACCACGTGACACGCTATCCATAACCACGTGACACGCTATCCATAACCACGTGACAAGCTCTCCCTGACCACGTGACAAGCTCTCCCTGACCACGTGACAAGCTCTCCCTGACCACGTGACACGCTATCCATAACCACGTGACACGCTATCCATAACCACGTGACAAGCTCTCCCTAACCACGTGACAAGCTCTCCCTAACCACGTGACACGCTCTCCCTAACCACGTGACAAGCTCTCCCTAACCACGTGACAAGCTCTCCCTAACCAAGTGACACGCTCTCCCTAACCACGTGACAAGCTCTCCCTAACCACGTGACACGCTCTCCCTAACCACGTGACACGCTCTCCCTAACCACGTGACATGCTCTCCCTAACCACGTGACAAGCTCTCCCTAACCAAGTGACACGCTCTCCCTAACCACGTGACAAGCTCTCCCTAACCACGTGACACGCTCTCCCTAACCACGTGACACGCTCTCCCTGACCACGTGACACGCTCTCCCTGACCACGTGACAAGCTCTCCCGAACCACGTGACAAGCTCTCCCTAACCACGTGACACGCTCACCATAACAACCACGTGACACGCTCTCCACAAACACGTGACATTCTCGCTATAACCACGTGACACGCTCTCCATAATAACCACGTGACACTCTCGATAACCACGTGACACGCTCTCCATAACCACGTGACACGCTCTCCCTGACCACGTGACACGCTCTCCCAAACCACGTGACACGCTCTCCCGAACCACGTAACACGCTCTCCATAACCACGTGACACGCTCTCCCTAACCACGTGACACGCTCTCGCTAACCACGTGACAAGCTCTCCCGAACCACATGGCATGCTATCCATAACCACGTGACAAGATCTCCCTGACCACGTGACAAGCTCTCTCCCTGACCACGTGACAAGCTCTCCCTAACCACGTGACACGCTCTCCCTAACCACGTGACACGCTCGACCTGACCACGTGACAAGCTCTCCCTGACCACGTTCCCTGGCCACGTGACACGCTATCCATAACCACGTGACACGCCATCCATAACCACGTGACAAGCTCTCCCTGACCACGTGACAGGCTATCTATAATCACGTGACAAGCTCTCCCTGACCACGTGACATGATGCGTAGCCACATGCCAAGCTCTGCCTGACCACGTGACAAGCTCTCCCTGACCACGTGACACGCTATCCATAACCACGTGACACGCCATCCATAACCACGTGACAAGCTCTCCTTGACCATGTGACAAGCTCTCCCTAACCACGTGACAAGCTCTCCCTAACCACGTGACACGCTCTCCCGAACTACATGACACGCTCTCCCAAACCACATGACACGCTCTCCCTGACCACGTGACAAGCTCTCCCTGACCACGTGACAAGCTCTCCATGACCACGTGACAAGCTCTCCCTGACCACGTGACAAGCTCTCCCTGACCACGTGACAAGCTCTCCCTGACCACGTGACAAGCTCTCCCTGACCACGTGACAAGCTCTCCCTGACCACGTGACATGCTCTCCAGAACAACCAAGTGACACGCTCTTCATAACAAGCACGTGACACGCTCTCCATAACAACCACGTGACAAGCTCTCCCTGACCACGTGACAAGCTCTCCCAAACCACGTGACAAGCTCTCCCTAACCACGTGACACGCTCTCCATAACAACCACGTGACACGCTCTCCATAAACACGTGACATTCTCACTATAACCACGTGACACGCTCTCCGTAATAACCATGTGACACTCTCGATAACCACGTGACACGCTCTTCATAACAACCACGTGACACGCTATCCATAACCACGTGACAAGCTCGCCCTGACCACGTGACACGCTATCCATAACCACGTGACACGCTATCCATAACCACGTGACAAGCTCTCCCTGACCACGTGACAAGCTCTCCCTGACCACGTGACAAGCTCTCCCTGACCACGTGACACGCTATCCATAACCACGTGACACGCTATCCATAACCACGTGACAAGCTCTCCCTAACCACGTGACAAGCTCTCCCTAACCACGTGACACGCTCTCCCTAACCACGTGACACGCTCTCCCAAACCACGTGACACGCTCTCCCGAACCACGTAACACGCTCTCCATAACCACGTGACACGCTCTCCCTAACCACGTGACACGCTCTCGCTAACCACGTGACAAGCTCTCCTTGACCACGTGACAAGCTCTCCCAAACCACATGGCATGCTATCCATAACCACGTGACAAGATCTCCCTAACCATGTGACACGCTCTCCCTAACCACGTGACACGCTCTCCCTAACCACGTGACACGCTATCCATAACCACGTGACAAGCTCTCCCTAACCACATGACACGCTCTCCCTAACCACGTGAAACGCACTCCCGAACCACGTGACAAGCACCCCCGAACCACGTGACAAGCTCTCCCTGACCACGTGACAAGCTCTCCCTAACCACGTGACAAGCTCTCCCTAACCACGTGACAAGCTCTCCCTAACCACGTGACATGCTCTCCCTGACCACGCGACAGGCTATCTATAATCACGTGACAAGCTCGCCTGACCACGTGACACGCTATCCATAACCACGTGACACGCTATCCATAACCACGTGACAAGCTCTCCCTGACCACGTGACAAGCTCTCCCTGACCACGTGACAAGCTCTCCCTGACCACGTGACAAGCTCTCCCTGACCACGTGACACGCTCTCCATAACAACCACGTGACACGCTCTCCATAAACACGTGACATTCTCACTATAACCACGTGACACGCTCTCCGTAATAACCATGTGACACTCTCGATAACCACGTGACACGCTATCCATAACCACGTGACACGCTATCCATAACCACGTGACAAGCTCGCCCTGACCACGTGACACGCTATCCATAACCACGTGACAAGCTCTCCCTGACCACGTGACAAGCTCTCCCTGACCACGTGACAAGCTCTCCCTGACCACGTGACAAGCTCTCCCTGACCACGTGACAAGCTCTCCCTGAGCACGTGACAAGCTCTCCCGAACCACGTGACAAGCTCTCCCTGACCACGTGACAAGCTCTCCCTGAGCACGTGACAAGCTCTCCCGAACCACGTGACAAGCTCTCCCTAACCACGTGACACGCTCTCCATAAACACGTGACATTCTCGCTATAACCACGTGACATGCTCTCCATAATAACCACGTGACACTCTCGATAACCACGTGACACGCTCTCCATAACCACGTGGCACGCTCTCTCTAACCACGTGACATGCTATCCATAACCACGTGACAAGCTCTCCCTAACCACGTGACACGCTATCCAGAACCACGTGACAAGCTCTCCCTAACCACGTGACACGCTCTCCCTGACCACGTGACATGCTATCCCTAACCATGTGACACGCTCTCCCTAACCACGTGACACGCTCTGCCTGACCACGTGACACGCTCTCACTGACCACGTGACACGCTCTCCAGAACAACCACGTGACACGCTCTTCATAACAACCACGTGACACTCTCGATAACCACGTGACACGCTCTCCAGAACCACGTGGCACGCTCTCCCTAACCACGTGACACGCTCTCCCTAACTACGTGACACGCTCTCCCTGACCACGTGACAAGCTCTCCCTGACCACGTGACAAGCTCTCCCTAACCACGTGAAACGCTCTCCCTAACCACGTGACATGCTCTCCCTGACCACGTGACAAGCTTTCCCTGACCACGTGACAAACTCTCCCCAAACCACGTGACAAGCTCTCCCTAACCACGTGACAAGCTCTCCCTAACCACGTGACACGCTCTCCCTAACCACGTGACACGCTCTCCCTGACCACGTGACAAGCTCTCCCTGAGCACGTGACAAGCTCTCCCGAACCACGTGACAAGCTCTCCCTAACCACGTGACACGCTCACCATAACAACCACGTGACACTCTCGATAACCACGTGACACGCTCTCCATAACCACGTGACACGCTCTCCCTGACCACGTGACACGCTCTCCCAAACCACGTGACACGCTCTCCCGAACCACGTAACACGCTCTCCATAACCACGTGACACGCTCTCCCTAACCACGTGACACGCTCTCGCTAACCACGTGACAAGCTCTCCCTAACCACATGGCATGCTATCCATAACCACGTGACAAGATCTCCCTGACCACGTGACAAGCTCTCTCCCTGACCACGTGACAAGCTCTCCCTAACCACGTGACACGCTCTCCCTAACCACGTGACACGCTCGACCTGACCACGTGACAAGCTCTCCCTGACCACGTGACAAGCTCTCCCTGGCCACGTGACACGCTATCCATAACCACGTGACACGCCATCCATAACCACGTGACAAGCTCTCCCTGACCACGTGACAGGCTATCTATAATCACGTGACAAGCTCTCCCTGACCACGTGACATGATGCGTAGCCACATGCCAAGCTCTGCCTGACCACGTGACAAGCTCTCCCTGACCACGTGACACGCTATCCATAACCACGTGACACGCCATCCATAACCACGTGACAAGCTCTCCTTGACCACGTGACAAGCTCTCCCTAACCACGTGACAAGCTCTCCCTAACCACGTGACACGCTCTCCCGAACTACATGACACGCTCTCCCAAACCACATGACACGCTCTCCCTGACCACGTGACAAGCTCTCCCTGACCACGTGACAAGCTCTCCATGACCACGTGACAAGCTCTCCCTGACCACGTGACAAGCTCTCCCTGACCACGTGACAAGCTCTCCCTGACCACGTGACAAGCTCTCCCTGACCACGTGACATGCTCTCCAGAACAACCAAGTGACACGCTCTTCATAACAAGCACGTGACACGCTCTCCATAACAACCACGTGACAAGCTCTCCCTGACCACGTGACAAGCTCTCCCAAACCACGTGACAAGCTCTCCCTAACCACGTGACACGCTCTCCATAACAACCACGTGACACGCTCTCCATAAACACGTGACATTCTCACTATAACCACGTGACACGCTCTCCGTAATAACCATGTGACACTCTCGATAACCACGTGACACGCTATCCATAACCACGTGACACGCTATCCATAACCACGTGACAAGCTCGCCCTGACCACGTGACACGCTATCCATAACCACGTGACACGCTATCCATAACCACGTGACAAGCTCTCCCTGACCACGTGACAAGCTCTCCCTGACCACGTGACAAGCTCTCCCTGACCACGTGACACGCTATCCATAACCACGTGACACGCTATCCATAACCACGTGACAAGCTCTCCCTAACCACGTGACAAGCTCTCCCTAACCACGTGACACGCTCTCCCTAACCACGTGACAAGCTCTCCCTAACCACGTGACACGCTCTCCCTAACCACGTGACACGCTCTCCCTAACCACGTGACACGCTCTCCCAAACCACGTGACACGCTCTCCCGAACCACGTAACACGCTCTCCCTAACCACGTGACACGCTCTCCCTGACCACGTGACACGCTCTCCCTGACCACGTGACACGCTCTCCCTGACCACGTGACAAGCTCTCCCTGACCACGTGACAAGCTCTCCCTGACCACGTGACAAGCTCTCCCTGACCACGTGACAAGCTCTCCCTGACCACGTGACAAGCTCTCCCTGACCACGTGACAAGCTCTCCCTGACCACGTGACAAGCTCTCCCTGACCACGTGACAAGCTCTCCCTGACCACGTGACAAGCTCTCCCTGGCCACGTGACAAGCTCTCCCTGACCACGTGACAAGCTCTCCCTGACCACGTGACAAGCTCTCCCTAACCACGTGACAAGCTCTCCCTAACCACGTGACAAGCTCTCCCTAACCACGTGACATGCTCTCCCTAACCACGTGACACGCTCTCCCTGACCACGCGACAGGCTATCTATAATCACGTGACAAGCTCGCCTGACCACGTGACACGCTATCCATAACCACGTGACACGCTATCCATAACCACGTGACAAGCTCTCCCTGACCACGTGACAAGCTCTCCCTGACCACGTGACAAGCTCTCCCTGACCACGTGACAAGCTCTGCCTGACCACGTGACAAGCTCTCCCTGACCACGTGACACGCTCTCCATAACAACCACGTGACACGCTCTCCATAAACACGTGACATTCTCACTATAACCACGTGACACGCTCTCCGTAATAACCATGTGACACTCTCGATAACCACGTGACACGCTATCCATAACCACGTGACACGCTATCCATAACCACGTGACAAGCTCTCCCTGACCACGTGACAAGCTCTCCCTGACCACGTGACAAGCTCTCCCTGACCACGTGACAAGCTCTCCCTGACCACGTGACACGCTATCCATAACCACGTGACACGCTATCCATAACCACGTGACAAGCTCTCCCTAACCACGTGACAAGCTCTCCCTAACCACGTGACACGCTCTCCCTAACCACGTGACAAGCTCTCCCTAACCACGTGACAAGCTCTCCCTAACCAAGTGACACGCTCTCCCTAACCACGTGACAAGCTCTCCCTAACCACGTGACACGCTCTCCCTAACCACGTGACACGCTCTCCCTAACCACGTGACATGCTCTCCCTAACCACGTGACACGCTCTCC
This sequence comes from Myxine glutinosa, assembly GCF_964187855.1. NCBI lineage: Eukaryota > Metazoa > Chordata > Myxini > Myxiniformes > Myxinidae > Myxine > Myxine glutinosa. Next base: position 121,780,787 of record NC_136270.1, on the reverse strand, counting down.
CAAACCACGTGACACGCTCTCCCGAACCACGTAACACGCTCTCCATAACCAAGTGACACGCTCTCCCTAACCACGTGACACGCTCTCGCTAACCACGTGACACGCTCTCGCTAACCACGTGACAAGCTCTCCTTGACCACGTGACAAGCTCTCCCTAACCACATGGCATGCTATCCATAACCACGTGACAAGATCTCCCTAACCATGTGACACGCTCTCCCTAACCACGTGACACGCTCTCCCTAACCACGTGACACGCTATCCATAACCACGTGACAAGCTCTCCCTAACCACGTGACACGCTCTCCCTAACCACGTGACACGCTCTCCCAAACCACGTGACACGCTCTCCCGAACCACGTAACACGCTCTCCATAACCACGTGACACGCTCTCCCTAACCACGTGACACGCTCTCGCTAACCACGTGACAAGCTCTCCTTGACCACGTGACAAGCTCTCCCTAACCACATGGCATGCTATCCATAACCACGTGACAAGATCTCCCTAACCATGTGACACGCTCTCCCTAACCACGTGACACGCTCTCCCTAACCACGTGACACGCTATCCATAACCACGTGACAAGCTCTCCCTAACCACATGACACGCTCTCCCGAACCACGTGAAACGCACTCCCGAACCACGTGACAAGCACCCCCGAACCACGTGACAAGCTCTCCCTGACCACGTGACAAGCTCTCCCTAACCACGTGACATGCTCTCCCTAACCACGTGACATGCTCTCCCTAACCACGTGACACGCTCTCCCTGACCACGTGACAGGCTATCTATAATCACGTGACAAGCTCGCCCTGACTACGTGACATGCTATCCATAGCCACATGCCAAGCTCTGCCTGACCACGTGACAAGCTCTCCCTGACCACGTGACACGCTATCCATAACCACGTGACACGCTATCCATAACCACGTGACAAGCTCTCCCTGACCACGTGACAAGCTCTCCCTGACCACGTGACAAGCTCTCCCTGACCACGTGACACGCTATCCATAACCACGTGACACGCTATCCATAACCACGTGACAAGCTCTCCCTAACCACGTGACAAGCTCTCCCTAACCACGTGACAAGCTCTCCCTAACCACGTGACAAGCTCTCCCTAACCACGTGACAAGCTCTCCCTAACCACGTGACAAGCTCTCCCTAACCACGTGACAAGCTCTCCCTAACCACGTGACAAGCTCTCCCTAACCACGTGACAAGCTCTCCCTAACCACGTGACACGCTCTCCCTGACCACGTGACAAGCTCTCCCTGACCACGTGACAAGCTCTCCCTGACCACGTGACAAGCTCTCCCTGACCACGTGACAAGCTCTCCCTGACCACGTGACAAGCTCTCCCTGACCACGTGACAAGCTCTCCCTGACCACGTGACAAGCTCTCCCTGACCACGTGACAAGCTCTCCCTGGCCACGTGACAAGCTCTCCCTGACCACGTGACAAGCTCTCCCTGACCACGTGACAAGCTCTCCCTGACCACGTGACAAGCTCTCCCTGACCACGTGACACGCTCTCACAAACCACGTGACACGCTCTCCCGAGCCACGTAACACGCTCTCCATAACCACGTGACACGCTCTCGCTAACCACGTGACAAGCTCTCCCTAACCACGTGACACGCTCTCCCTAACCACGTGACAAGCTCTCCCTAACCACGTGACAAGCTCTTCCTAACCACGTGACACGCTCTCCCTAACCACGTGACAAGCTCTCCCTAACCACGTGACACGCTCTCCCTAACCACGTGACACGCTCTCCCTAACCACGTGACACGCTCTCCCTAACCACGTGACACGCTCTCCCTAGTCCCTAACCACGTGACACGCTCTCCCAAACCACGTGACACGCTCTCCCGAACCACGTAACACGCTCTCCATAACCACGTGACACGCTCTCGCTAACCACGTGACACGCTCTCGCTAACCACGTGACACGCTATCCATAACCACGTGACAAGCTCTCCCTAACCACATGGCATGCTATCCATAACCACGTGACAAGATCTCCCTAACCATGTGACACGCTCTCCCTAACCACGTGACACGCTCTCCCTAACCACGTGACACGCTATCCATAACCACGTGACAAGCTCTCCCTAACCACATGACACGCTCTCCCTAACCACGTGAAACGCACTCCCAAACCACGTGACAAGCACCCCCGAACCACGTGACAAGCTCTCCCTGACCACGTGACAAGCTCTCCCTAACCACGTGACATGCTCTCCCTAACCACGTGACACGCTCTCCCTGACCACGTGACAGGCTATCTATAATCACGTGACAAGCTCGCCCTGACCACGTGACATGCTATCCATAGCCACATGCCAAGCTCTGCCTGACCACGTGACAAGCTCTCCCTGACCACGTGACACGCTATCCATAACCACGTGACTCGCTATCCATAACCACGTGACAAGCTCTCCCTGACCACGTGACAAGCTCTCCCTGACCACGTGACAAGCTCTCCCTGACCACGTGACACGCTATCCATAACCACGTGACACGCTATCCATAACCACGTGACACGCTATCCATAACCACGTGACAAGCTCTCCCTAACCACGTGACAAGCTCTCCCTAACCACGTGACAAGCTCTCCCTAACCACGTGACAAGCTCTCCCTAACCACGTGACAAGCTCTCCCTAACCACGTGACACGCTCTCCCTAACCACGTGACACGCTCTCGCTAACCACGTGACAAGCTCTCCTTGACCACGTGACAAGCTCTCCCTAACCACATGGCATGCTATCCATAACCACGTGACAAGATCTCCGTAACCACGTGACAAGCTCTCCCTAACCACATGACACGCTCTCCCTAACCACGTGAAACGCACTCCCGAACCACGTGACAAGCACCCCCGAACCACGTGACAAGCTCTCCCTGACCACGTGACAAGCTCTCCCTAACCACGTGACATGCTCTCCCTAACCACGTGACACGCTCTCCCTGACCACGTGACAGGCTATCTATAATCACGTGACAAGCTCTCCCTGGCCACGTGACACGCTCTCCATAACCACGTGAGACGCTCTCCCTGACCACGTGACACGCTCTCACAAACCACGTGACACGCTCTCCCGAGCCACGTAACACGCTCTCCATAACCACGTGACACGCTCTCCCTAACCACGTGACACGCTCTCGCTAACCACGTGACAAGCTCTCCTTGACCACGTGACAAGCTCTCCCTAACCACATGGCATGCTATCCATAACCACGTGACAAGATCTCCCTAACCATGTGACACGCTCTCCCTAACCACGTGACACGCTCTCCCTAACCACGTGACACGCTATCCATAACCACGTGACAAGCTCTCCCTAACCACATGACACGCTCTCCCTAAGCACGTGAAACGCACTCCCGAACCACGTGACAAGCACCCCCGAACCACGTGACAAGCTCTCCCTGACCACGTGACAAGCTCTCCCTAACCACGTGACAAGCTCTCCCTAACCACGTGACAAGCTCTCCCTAACCACGTGACATGCTCTCCCTAACCACGTGACACGCTCTCCCTGACCACGCGACAGGCTATCTATAATCACGTGACAAGCCCATCATTCCTGTCTGACTTCTCCTACTTTCTGACCCAGCTATGTTCCCTCTCCCCCTCAATCCTCCTCCTTGGTGATTTCAATATCCACATGGACTCCACTGACTCCACAATAACCACTGACTTCACTGATTTACTCACCTGCTTTAACCTCACTCAACATGTCGACTTTCCTACCCATATCCGTGGTCACATTTTGGACCTTGTCTGCTCCACTGGATTAAATTTGCACCATCTCTATGGCTCCGACCTCACCCTCTCTGACCACTTAGCCATCACTCTGACCATCAACATCCCCGCCCCAACACCAAGGCATTATCGCACAATCAACTTCCGTAAGCTAAACGCTCTTTCACCTACCTCATTCTCATCCACCCTCTCTGAAAAAATGTCCACTTCTCCCTTCATTGACCTCCACACCCCTTCCGACCTCACTGACTACTACAACCACACTCTCTCCTCCTGCCTTGACCAGCTTGCGCCTGTAAAAACCAAAACAGTTTCTTTCACCCATTCTGCTCCCTGGTTTACCCCTGAACTCCACCTGATGAAAACTCGTGCTCGCCAACTTGAAAGACTCCGCAATAAAACGGGTCTCACAGTTCACTCCCAAGCCTACAAGGACCACATACAACACTACAAAGATGCCCTCTCCCGCGCCCGCTCTGCCTACTACTCTCAAATTATCCACTCTGGCTCCGGAAACCCAAAAGCACTCTTCTCGACAATAAACAAACTCCTCCGCCCCCTGAACACCACCACCCAGTCATTCACAGTAGACAACTGCATCTCCTTCCTCTCTTTCTTCCAACGCAAAATTGACAACATCTACAACAGCTTGACCACCGCCGCACCCGCTCCCCCTCCAACCACCTGCCCCCCCTTGTCCTGCCATCCCCTGTCTCGGTTCTCCCCAATCTCTCCTACTGACCTCTCTGAACTCCTCATAGGAATGAAAACTGCCACCTGCACTCTTGACCCCATCCCCTCCAGCTTTGTCAAAGCCTCCCTCCCTGCTCTCTCTCCACTTATCATTGCAACAATAAACTCCTCCCTGTCTACAGGCATCGTCCCACCTTCCCTCAAAATTGCTGCTGTTACCCCCATTCTAAAAAAACCTGGTCTAAACCCTGACACCCTAAACAACTTCAGACCCATCTCCAACCTACCCTTTCTGTCAAAAGTTTTGGAACGCGCTGTAGCCACTCAACTCAAACATCATCTCTCTGCCAATAACTTGTATGAAACATTCCAATCCGGATTCCGCTCCAACCACAGTACTGAAACTGCTCTCCTCAAAATCACCAACGACCTTCTCCTCTCCTCTGACGCTGGCAACCTCAACATTCTCGTCCTCCTCGACCTCAGCGCTGCCTTTGACACCATCGATCACACTATCCTCCTCACCCGACTTGAATCCACCTTTAACGTCACCGGCACTGCCCTCTCTTGGATTAAATCATACCTCTCTGACAGATGCCAGTTCATCTCCATCAATAACTGCAAATCCCCCACTGCTCCCCTCCCCCAAGGTGTCCCCCAAGGTTCAGTTCTTGGCCCCCTCCTCTTCATCCTTTACCTGTCCCCGCTCGGTCACTTAATCCGCCGTCATGGTCTCCAATTCCACTGCTTCGCCGATGACATCCAGCTTTTCATCTCCACCAAGTCCGTCTCCACCGACACCCACTCTATCCTGACAAACTGCATCACTGAAATAAAATCCTGGCTTCAAATCAACTTCCTCAAGCTTAACTGTGATAAATCTGAAATAATCATCATTGGCCCAAAAACGCTCACAAAATCCACCCATAACTTTGCCCTCAACATCGACGGTATCCCAGTATCCACCTCCCCTCACATCCGGAATCTTGGCGTCATCTTTGACCAAACCCTTTCCTTCGACAAATACACTAAACAGATCACAAAGTCAGCCTTCTTTCACCTGAAAAACATTGCCCGTCTCCGCTCATCCCTCTCCTCCACGGCTGCAGAAACCCTCATCCACGCCTTCATCACCTCCCGTCTGGACTACTGCAATAGCCTCCTCTATGGTTCACCCTCAAAAATCACCAATAAACTCCAATACATTCAGAACTCCGCTGCCCGTCTACTCACTCATTCCCGGACCCGTGACCACATCACCCCCGTCCTTTACAAGCTTCACTGGCTCCCCATCCCCCAGAGAATCCAGTACAAAATCCTCCTCTTGACATACAAAGCCCTCCATAACCTGGCCCCATCCTACCTAGCTGACCTCCTCTCCAGACACACTCCCACCCGCAACCTCCGCTCTGCTGGTACCAACCTCCTGACCCCCTCCATCCGGACCAAATTCAGATCCTGGGGGGACAGGGCCTTCTCCATCGCTGCTCCCACCCTCTGGAACTCACTACCTCACACCATCAGAGACTCCCCCTCACTCACCACATTCAAAACATCACTAAAGACCCACCTGTTCAACGCTGCATTCAACATTCAACCCACAGCATTTAACCCCTGACTATCTCTTCTCCTTCTCCCTCCTTTTGCTTTAAATATTTCCCTATTGATTCTTGTCTTGTCTTTTTGATTCTTGTCTTATATATATGCCGTATATCGCTGCTGTTTGTTTTCTTGATTCTTGTCTTTTTGCAATTGTTGTTTTCATGTATTGTTATGCATTATGTTTTCCACTCTGTCAAAGCGCCTTTGGGCTTCTGGAAAAGCGCTATACAAAATAAATGAATTATTATTATTAAGCTCGCCTGACCACGTGACACGCTATCCATAACCACGTGACACGCTATCCATAACCACGTGACAAGCTCTCCCTGACCACGTGACAAGCTCTCCCTGACCACGTGACAAGCTCTCCCTGACCACGTGACACGCTATCCATAACCACGTGACACGCTATCCATAACCACGTGACAAGCTCTCCCTAACCACGTGACAAGCTCTCCCTAACCACGTGACACGCTCTCCCTAACCACGTGACAAGCTCTCCCTAACCACGTGACAAGCTCTCCCTAACCAAGTGACACGCTCTCCCTAACCACGTGACAAGCTCTCCCTAACCACGTGACACGCTCTCCCTAACCACGTGACACGCTCTCCCTAACCACGTGACATGCTCTCCCTAACCACGTGACACGCTCTCCCAAACCACGTGACACGCTCTCCCGAACCACGTAACACGCTCTCCATAACCAAGTGACACGCTCTCCCTAACCACGTGACACGCTCTCGCTAACCACGTGACACGCTCTCGCTAACCACGTGACAAGCTCTCCTTGACCACGTGACAAGCTCTCCCTAACCACATGGCATGCTATCCATAACCACGTGACAAGATCTCCCTAACCATGTGACACGCTCTCCCTAACCACGTGACACGCTATCCATAACCACGTGACAAGCTCTCCCTAACCACGTGACACGCTCTCCCTAACCACGTGACACGCTCTCCCAAACCACGTGACACGCTCTCCCGAACCACGTAACACGCTCTCCATAACCACGTGACACGCTCTCCCTAACCACGTGACACGCTCTCGCTAACCACGTGACAAGCTCTCCTTGACCACGTGACAAGCTCTCCCTAACCACATGGCATGCTATCCATAACCACGTGACAAGATCTCCCTAACCATGTGACACGCTCTCCCTAACCACGTGACACGCTCTCCCTAACCACGTGACACGCTATCCATAACCACGTGACAAGCTCTCCCTAACCACATGACACGCTCTCCCTAACCACGTGAAACGCACTCCCGAACCACGTGACAAGCACCCCCGAACCACGTGACAAGCTCTCCCTGACCACGTGACAAGCTCTCCCTAACCACGTGACATGCTCTCCCTAACCACGTGACATGCTCTCCCTAACCACGTGACACGCTCTCCCTGACCACGTGACAGGCTATCTATAATCACGTGACAAGCTCGCCCTGACTACGTGACATGCTATCCATAGCCACATGCCAAGCTCTGCCTGACCACGTGACAAGCTCTCCCTGACCACGTGACACGCTATCCATAACCACGTGACACGCTATCCATAACCACGTGACAAGCTCTCCCTGACCACGTGACAAGCTCTCCCTGACCACGTGACAAGCTCTCCCTGACCACGTGACACGCTATCCATAACCACGTGACACGCTATCCATAACCACGTGACAAGCTCTCCCTAACCACGTGACAAGCTCTCCCTAACCACGTGACAAGCTCTCCCTAACCACGTGACAAGCTCTCCCTAACCACGTGACAAGCTCTCCCTAACCACGTGACAAGCTCTCCCTAACCACGTGACAAGCTCTCCCTAACCACGTGACAAGCTCTCCCTAACCACGTGACAAGCTCTCCCTAACCACGTGACAAGCTCTCCCTAACCACGTGACAAGCTCTCCCTAACCACGTGACACGCTCTCCCTGACCACGTGACACGCTCTCCCTGACCACGTGACAAGCTCTCCCTGACCACGTGACAAGCTCTCCCTGACCACGTGACAAGCTCTCCCTGACCACGTGACAAGCTCTCCCTGACCACGTGACAAGCTCTCCCTGACCACGTGACAAGCTCTCCCTGACCACGTGACAAGCTCTCCCTGACCACGTGACAAGCTCTCCCTGGCCACGTGACAAGCTCTCCCTGACCACGTGACAAGCTCTCCCTGACCACGTGACAAGCTCTCCCTGACCACGTGACAAGCTCTCCCTGACCACGTGACAAGCTCTCCCTGACCACGTGACAGGCTATCTATAATCACGTGACAAGCTCGCCCTGACTACGTGACATGCTATCCATAGCCACATGCCAAGCTCTGCCTGACCACGTGACAAGCTCTCCCTGACCACGTGACACGCTATCCATAACCACGTGACACGCTATCCATAACCACGTGACAAGCTCTCCCTGACCATGTGACAAGCTCTCCCTGACCACGTGACAAGCTCTCCCTGACCACGTGACACGCTATCCATAACCACGTGACACGCTATCCATAACCACGTGACAAGCTCTCCCTAACCACGTGACAAGCTCTCCCTAACCACGTGACACGCTCTCCCTAACCACGTGACAAGCTCTCCCTAACCACGTGACAAGCTCTTCCTAACCACGTGACACGCTCTCCCTAACCACGTGACAAGCTCTCCCTAACCACGTGACACGCTCTCCCTAACCACGTGACACGCTCTCCCTAACCACGTGACACGCTCTCCCAAACCACGTGACACGCTCTCCCGAACCACGTAACACGCTCTCCATAACCACGTGACACGCTCTCGCTAACCACGTGACACGCTCTCGCTAACCACGTGACACGCTATCCATAACCACGTGACAAGCTCTCCCTAACCACATGGCATGCTATCCATAACCACGTGACAAGATCTCCCTAACCATGTGACACGCTCTCCCTAACCACGTGACACGCTCTCCCTAACCACGTGACACGCTATCCATAACCACGTGACAAGCTCTCCCTAACCACATGACACGCTCTCCCTAACCACGTGAAACGCACTCCCAAACCACGTGACAAGCACCCCCGAACCACGTGACAAGCTCTCCCTGACCACGTGACAAGCTCTCCCTAACCACGTGACATGCTCTCCCTAACCACGTGACACGCTCTCCCTGACCACGTGACAGGCTATCTATAATCACGTGACAAGCTCGCCCTGACCACGTGACATGCTATCCATAGCCACATGCCAAGCTCTGCCTGACCACGTGACAAGCTCTCCCTGACCACGTGACACGCTATCCATAACCACGTGACTCGCTATCCATAACCACGTGACAAGCTCTCCCTGACCACGTGACAAGTTCTCCCTGACCACGTGACAAGCTCTCCCTGACCACGTGACACGCTATCCATAACCACGTGACACGCTATCCATAACCACGTGACACGCTATCCATAACCACGTGACAAGCTCTCCCTAACCACGTGACAAGCTCTCCCTAACCACGTGACAAGCTCTCCCTAACCACGTGACAAGCTCTCCCTAACCACGTGACAAGCTCTCCCTAACCACGTGACAAGCTCTCCCTAACCACGTGACAAGCTCTCCCTAACCACGTGACAAGCTCTCCCTAACCACGTGACACGCTCTCCCTAACCACATGACACGCTCTCCCTGACCACGTGACAAGCACTCCCTGACCACGTGACAAGCTCTCCCTGACCACGTGACAAGCTCTCCCTAACCACGTGACAAGCTCTCCCTAACCACGTGACAAGCTCTCCCTAACCACGTGACAAGCTCTCCCTAACCACGTGACAAGCTCTCCCTAACCACGTGACAAGCTCTCCCTAACCACGTGACAAGCTCTCCCTAACCACGTGACAAGCTCTCCCTAACCACGTGACAAGCTCTCCCTAACCACGTGACACGCTCTCCCTAACCACATGACACGCTCTCCCTGACCACGTGACAAGCACTCCCTGACCACGTGACACGCTCTCCCTGACCACGTGACAAGCACTCCCTGACCACGTGACAAGCTCTCCCTGACCACGTGACAAGCTCTCCCTGACCACGTGACAAGCTCTCCCTGACCACGTGACAAGCTCTCCCTGACCACGTGACAAGCTCTCCCTGACCACGTGACAAGCTCTCCCTGACCACGTGACAAGCTCTCCCTGACCACGTGACAAGCTCTCCCTGACCACGTGACAAGCTCTCCCTGACCACGTGACAAGCTCTCCCTGACCACGTGACAAGCTCTCCCTGACCACGTGACAAGCTCTCCCTGACCACGTGACAAGCTCTCCCTGACCACGTGACAAGCTCTCCCTAACCACGTGACAAGCTCTCCCTGACCACGTGACACGCTCTCCCTAACCACGTGACAAGCTCTCCCTGACCACGTGACAAGCTCTCCCTGACCACGTGACAAGCTCTCCCTGACCACGTGACAAGCTCTCCCTGACCACGTGACAAGCTCTCCCTGACCACGTGACAAGCTCTCCCTGACCACGTGACAAGCTCTCCCTGACCACGTGACAAGCTCTCCCTGACCACGTGACAAGCTCTCCTTGAGCACGTGACAAGCTCTCCCGAACCACGTGACAAGCTCTCCCGAACCACGTGACAAGCTCTCCCTAACCACGTGACAAGCTCTCCCGAACCACGTGACAAGCTCTCCCTAACCACGTGACACGCTCTCCCTAACCACGTGACACACTCTCCCTAACCACGTGACAAGCTCTCCCTGACCACGTGACAAGCTCTCCCTGACCACGTGACAAGCTCTCCCTCACCACGTGACAAGCTCTCCCTGACCACGTGACAAGCTCTCCCTGACCACGTGACAAGCTCTCCCTGACCACGTGACAAGCTCTCCCTGACCACGTGACACGCTCTCCCTAACCACGTGACACGCTCTCCCTGACCACGTGACACGCTCTCCCTGACCACGTGACACGCTCTCCCTGACCACGTGACACGCTCTCCCTAACCACGTGACACGCTCTCCCTAACCACGTGACACGCTCTCCCTGACCACGTGACACGCTCTCCCTGACCACGTGACACGCTCTCCCTAACCACGTGACACGCTCTCCCTAACCACGTGACAAGCTCTCCCTGACCACGTGACAAGCTCTCCCTAACCACGTGACAAGCTCTCCCTGACCACGTGACAAGCTCTCCCTGACCACGTGACAAGCTCTCCCTGACCACGTGACAAGCTCTCCTTGAGCACGTGACAAGCTCTCCTTGAGCACGTGACAAGCTCTCCCGAACCACGTGACAAGCTCTCCTTGAGCACGTGACAAGCTCTCCCGAACCACGTGACAAGCTCTCCCGAACCACGTGACAAGCTCTCCCTAACCACGTGACACGCTCTCCCTGACCACGTGACAAGCTCTCCCTGACCACGTGACAAGCTCTCCCTGACCACGTGACAAGCTCTCCCTGACCACGTGACAAGCTCTTCCTGACCACGTGACAAGCTCTCCCTGACCACGTGACAAGCTCTTCCTGACCACGTGACAAGCTCTCCCTAACCACGTGACACGCTCTCCCTAACCACGTGACACGCTCTCCCTAACCACGTGACAAGCTCTCCCTGACCACGTGACAAGCTCTCCCTGACCACGTGACAAGCTCTTCCTGACCACGTGACAAGCTCTCCCTGACCACGTGACAAGCTCTTCCTGACCACGTGACAAGCTCTCCCTGACCACGTGACAAGCTCTCCCTCACCACGTGACACGCTATCCATAACCACGTGACGAGCACTCCCTAACCACGTGACACGCTCTCCATAAACACGTGACATTCTCGCTATAACCACGTGACACTCTCTCCCTAACCACGTGACACGCTCTCCCGAACCCACGTAACCCGCTCTCCCTAACATAACCACGTGACAATCTCTCCCTGACCATGTGACACGCTATCCATAACCACGTGACAAGCTCTCCCTAACCATGTGACACGCTCTCCCTAACCACGTGACACGCTCTACATAACCACGTGACAAGCTCTCCATCTTCTTCTTTCGTGTATCATCAGATGGCCAGCTCAGTGTCGTGCAGCCATGCCCTCGTCTCTGGTCCTACGTCGAAGAGGCCGGCTTCTGAAGGTGGTCTGTATAGGGGGCAGGTGGTAATTATGTGTTCGGCAGTCTGCTCAGGCTCGCCGCACTCGCACGCGGCGCGGTCTGCCAGGCCCCACATCTTCAGCGATGATTTGAAGCGGCCGACCCCTGTACGTAGACGGTTCCTGCCTGCTTCCTGCTTCCAAGATGCCGTCAGCCATGCGCTTCGAGACAGGTCCTCAGGGATAGAACTGAGCATCTCTTGTGCCGCCTTGTTGTAGGGATAGCGGGTCTGCTTGGAGGCGCCACTATCGTTATGGTGTTGTGCAGGATGTGCCAGTCGTGTTTCTGGGCATTCCTTGCCAGGGCCAGGGTAGCAGCCTCCCGTCGGAGGCCGGCCGGGGCGATTCCCGCCAGGACTGGCAGGTGGAATGCCGGGGTGGGCTTCAAGCAATCAGCTACAATGCGGAGGGCGTTGTTAATGGCAACATCAACCTTTCTCACATGTGGGCTTCTGCTCCAGGCTGGGGCGCAGTATTCGGCTGCAGAGAAGACCAGGGCTTGCGTGGATATTCGTAGGGTCTTGGCGGAGGCTCCCCAGGTCGTACCAGCGAGACGTCGGATAAGCGAGACCCTTGATGTCATCTTGGCCTGAACTTCTTCTAGGTGTTGCTTGAAGGACAGTATCCGATCTAGGCGTACACCGAGGTACTTTGGGGCTTGCTGGAACTCCAGGCGTTTGTTGTCAACGAACACGTCCGTTCCATTTTGGCTTCTCTGTTGTTAAGATGGTATGCCGCTGACACTATCTTACCAATACTGAGCTGCAAACACCACCTCCGGAGGTAGGCTACCAAGGTGCCCATGTCTTGGTTGATACCGTTTTCCATCGCCTTCCATGTTGGTCGTCGCAGCATGATGGCCAGGTCGTCCGCGTAACCGTACTTTCTGGATGTTGTATCCGGCAGGTCGTAGGTGTAGACCCTCATCCTGGGAATTCTTCCAAAGTAAATTGCTCTCTCTCATGCACAGATTTATCCCATCTCGTCTTCAGTTGTCATACCCTTCCTCCCGTCCACGGTACATGGAATCTTGTGGTGAGGCTGTTGCCCAGAAACAACTTGCCTTTGTCTCCTGGAAAGCAAATCCAATGGAAGGAAATCTCATTTCCTTTCACAAAGCCCAAAACAAGTGTGTGTCCACCCTCAGGGGAGCCAGGAAACAATATCTCTCCGTTCTCAAGACCGAACTCTCTTATCTGTCTCCCTCTTCCAAATCCTGGTGGTGTCAGGGCAAATCTGTAACTGGTGTTTGTTCCCCCTCCATCCCCTCCCTTACCTCAAACGGCTACACAGCTGACTCCGCACATGAAAAAGCTGAATGCCTCAACTCTGTGTTTGCCTTTAAATCTTTTGTCCCAAATCCATCCCGCTCTGTACCCACCGTACCCAGTTGTACCCAGCTGCTCCTGGATTCTGTGTCCTTTCCTCCTGACAAGGTGGAAAAGTTTCTGTCAACCCTCGAGACTGATTCTGCAACTGGACCTGACGGCATCAGCCCATGGGTCCTAAAATCCTGTTCTTCCACTCTTTCACTCCCTCTCTCTGTTCTCTTCACCCTCTCTTTTGCTCAAGGTCATCTGCCATCTGCTTGGAAATCAGCCAACATCACAGCTTTACACAAAAAGGTGCAAAAACAGATTCTTGCAACTACAGACCAATCAGCCTTCTCGCAATTATCAGCAAAGTCATGGAATCCATCATTGCTTCGGATATGAAATCTTTCCTCTTCTCCAATGGCTTGATCTCTGATCAATTTGGTTTCAGACCAGGTCACTCAACTCTGGACATGCTGCTTCTGCTGTCTCAACAATGGATGGAGGTCCTCAATGCCAAACAGGAAATTAGAGCTGTCTCCCTTGACATATCACGTGCCTTCGATACGGTCTGGCACCCCGCTCTGCTCACCAAACACTCCTCCTTTGGTATCCATGGAAATCTCCACACATGGCTGGCGGACTTCCTCTCTAGTCGCAGTCAACGTGTGGCCCTGAATGGGTTTCTCTCATCTCCTCTTCCTGTTCAGGCTGGAGTTCCCCAAGGCAGTGTTCTGGGCCCTGTGCTTTTTCTGGTCTTCATCAATGATCTCTCTGACTCTCTTGAAAATCCTCTCTATCTCTTTGCTGATGACTCAACTCTCTGCCGCTCCATTCCTCATCCCTCAGATCGGCAATCTGCAGCCTACTCACTCTCTGCAGACCTGGACAAAATCACAGACTGGGCAAACAAGTGGAACATGTCTTTCAATCCTGACAAATCTCACACTCTTACGATGTCTCTCCGAAAAGACCGACTGGACGACCCTCCCATCCACTTTCTGAATAATCCTCTCCTAGAAGTTCTGTCACTCAAGCTTTTGGGTCTCACTATCTGCCATGATCTTTCCTGGGAAAACCACATTTCCAAGCTGGCCTCCAAAGCCAGTCGCCGACTGGGCATCCTCCGTCGTGCGAAGTCCTTCCTTGGCACACCTGAGCTCCTCACCACATACAAGGCTTTCATCCGCAGCTCAATGGAGTACTGCTCTCTCCTCTGGGCTGGTGCAGATACTGCTCTCTGCTCTCTGCAGCCCACACGCCTCACACCTAGCTCGTCTTCACGCTGTTGAAACCAAAGCGTTCAGAATCATTGGAATCCCCCGCGATGAAGCTATCTCCGAGGGCCTTTCACCTACTCACTGCAGGCAGGTTGGTGGTCTTTCCGTCTTCTACCGACTCCTCTCCGGCCTTGCTCCCCCAGCTCTCTCTGGGCTCTGCCCACCAAATATTCCTACAGGTCACACAAGATCTGCCAGCAACCCTCTTATGGTTAAACTGCCAAAATCAAGACTCTCTGCTCACCTTCACTCCTCTTTTCTCCCGCCTCTGGAACAAACTCCCTCACTCTCTTCAATCCCACTCCTCCCTCCAGGTCTTTAAAACAGCTGTTCACCACCATCTCTTATCTTCCCCCATCCAAAACCTTGATCTTTTCTACCCCCGCTAATTTCACCCCAAATCCACTTTTTTGAAATACCAACTTCTGTCCTGGAAGTCCTTGGTGTCCTTGTGTTTTATACTTCTCCCACCCCTCCCCCTTCCCACGCCTCCTCCCCCCAAGCCCTCTCCCTCCCACACATCTCCCGATGTCCCTGCTCTCAAATGCTGTGTTTGTGTGCTTCCCCTTCTCTCCCAATCTTGGCTACCGCTCCCTCTTTTTATATATTTTGTTTGTCTGTTTGATTTTTTTTTTGTGTGTGATAAATGTAAGCTTTCACGAGCCTCGATTCTGTATACAAAAAAAAATAAAAAAAATTGTGCCGTACTTCGCACTGTTGACAAGTTGGCCCAAACCAATTGTACCACACGTCACACTGTTGACAAGTTGTCCCAAACCAATTGTGCCATACGTCACGCTATTGACAAGTTGTCCCAAACCAATTGTGCAACACGTCACACTATTGACAAGTTGTCCCAAACCAATTGTACCATATGTACGTCACACTATTGACAAGTTGTCCCAAACTGTCTTGGTGCTGTCTTTGCGACTAGAGAGGAACTTGGTGCTGTCTTTCCCTCGCGGTCCCCATGTGCTGTCTTTCCCTCACGGTCCCCATGTGCTGTCTTTCCCTCACGGTCCCCATGTGCTGTCTTTCCCTCACGGTCCCCATGTGCTGTCTTTCCCTCACGGTCCCCATGTGCTGTCTTTCCCTCGCGGTCCCCCTGTGCTGTCTTTCCCTCGCGGTCCCCATGTGCTGTCTTTCCCTCGTGGTCCCCATGTGCTGTCTTTCCCTCGTGGTCCCCATGTGCTGTCTTTCCCTCGCGGTCCCCATGTGCTGTCTTTCCCTCGCGGTCCCCATGTGCTGTCTTTCCCCCGTGGTCCCCATGTGCTGTCTTTCCCTCGTGGTCCCCATGTGCTGTCTTTCCCTCGCGGTCCCCATGTGCTGTCTTTCCCTCGTTGTCCCCCTGTACTGTCTTTCCCTCGTGGTCCCCCTGTGCTGTCTTTCCCTCGCGGTTGTCAGCTCTTTCACGAGCCTCGATGCAGTATAGAAAAAAAAAAACAACAACAAAAAAAAACAGTTGTACCATACGTCACACTGTTGACAAGTTGTCCCAAACCAATGGTGCCACACGTCACACTGTTGACAAGTTGTCCCAAACCAATTGTGCCATATGTCACACGATTGACAAGTTGAACCCAAACCAATTGTGCAACACGTCACACGATTGACAAGTTGTCCCAAACCAATTGTACCATACGTACGTCACACTATTGACAAGTTGTCCCAAACTGTCTTGGTGCTGTCTTTGCGACTAGAGAGGAACTTGGTGCTGTCTTTCCCTCGCGGTCCCCATGTGCTGTCTTTCCCTCACGGTCCCCATGTGCTGTCTTTCCCTCACGGTCCCTATGTGCTGTCTTTCCCTCGTGGTCCCCATGTGCTGTCTTTCCCTCACGGTCCCCATGTGCTGTCTTTCCCTCACGGTCCCCCTGTGCTGTCTTTCCCTCGCGGTCCCCCTGTGCTGTCTTTCCCTCGCGGTCCCCATGTGCTGTCTTTCCCTCACGGTCCCCATGTGCTGTCTTTCCCTCGCGGTCCCCATGTGCTGTCTTTCCCTCACGGTCCCCCTGTGCTGTCTTTCCCTCGCGGTCCCCATGTGCTGTCTTTCCCTCACGGTCCCCATGTGCTTTCTTTCCCTCCTGGTCCCCGTGTGCTTTCTTTCCCTCGCGGTCCCCCTGTGCTGTCTTTCCTTCGCGGTCCCCATGTGCTGTCTTTCCCTCATGGTCCCCCTGTGTTGTCTTTCCGTCGTGGTCCCCCTGTGCTGTCTTTCCCTCGCGGTCCCCATGTGCTGTCTTTCCCTCGTGGTCCCCATGTGCTGTCTTTCCCTCGTGGTCCCCATGTGCTGTCTTTCCCTCGCGGTCCCCATGTGCTGTCTTTCCCTCATGGTCCCCCTGTGTTGTCTTTCCCTCGTGGTCCCCCTATGCTGTCTTTCCCTTGCGGTCCCCATGTGCTGTCTTTCCCTCGTGGTCCCCAGGTGCTGTCTTTCCCTTGTGGTCCCCATGTGCTGTCTTTCCCTCGTGGTCCCCCTGTGTTGTCTTTCCCTCGCGGTCCCCATGTGCTGTCTTTCCCTCGCGGTCCCCATGTGCTGTCTTTCCCTCATGGTCCCCCTGTGCTGTCTTTCCCTCATGGTCCCCCTGTGTTGTCTTTCCCTCGTGGTCCCCCTGTGCTGTCTTTCCCTCGTGGTCCCCCTGTGCTGTCTTTCCCTCGCGGTCCCCCTGTGCTGTCTTTCCCTCATGGTCCCCCTGTGCTGTCTTTCCCTCACGGTCCCCATGTGCTGTCTTTCCCTCGTGGTCCCCCTGTACTGTCTTTCCCTCACGGTCCCCATGTGCTGTCTTTCCCTCGCGGTCCCCATGTGCTGTCTTTCCCTCGCGGTCCCCATGTGCTGTCTTTCCCTCGCGGTCCCCCTGTGCTGTCTTTCCCTCGCGGTCCCCCTGTGCTGTCTTTCCCTCACGGTCCCCATGTGCTGTCTTTCCCTCACGGTCCCCATGTGCTGTCTTTCCCTCGTGTTCCCCATGTGCTGTCTTTCCCTCACGGTCCCCATGTGCTGTCTTTCCCTCGCGGTCCCCCTGTACTGTCTTTCCCTCACGGTCCCCATGTGCTGTCTTTCCCTCGTGTTCCCCCTTTGCTGTCTTTCCCTCGCGGTCCCCATGTGCTGTCTTTCCCTTGCGGTCCCCCTTGCTGTCTTTCCCTCGCGGCCCCCCTGTGCTGTCTTTCCCTCGCGGTCCCCCTGTACTGTCTTTCCCTCGCGGTCCCCATGTGCTGTCTTTCCCTCACGGTCCCCCTGTGCTGTCTTTCCCTCACGGTCCCCTTGTGCTGTCTTTCCCTCGCGGTCCCCATGTGCTGTCTTCCCCTCACGGTCCCCATGTCCTTTCTTTCCCTCACGGTCCCCCTGTGCTGTCTTTCCCTCCCGGTCCCCGTGTGCTTTCTTTCCCTCACGGTCCCCCTGTGATGTCTTTCCCTCGTGGTCCCCCTGTGCTGTCTTTCCCTCGCGGTCCCCATGTGCTGTCTTTCACTCGTGGTCCCCCTGTGTTGTCTTTCCCTCGTGGTCCCCCTGTGCTGTCTTTCCCTCGCGGTCCCCATGTGCTGTCTTTCCCTCGTGGTCCCCATGTGCTGTCTTTCCCTCGTGGTCCCCATGTGCTGTCTTTCCCTCGCGGTCCCCATGTGCTGTCTTTTCCTCGTGGTCCCCCTGTGTTGTCTTTCCCTCGTGGTCCCCCTATGCTGTCTTTCCCTCGCGGTCCCCATGTGCTGTCTTTCCCTCGCGGTCCCCATGTGCTGTCTTTCCCTCGTGGTCCCCCTGTGTTGTCTTGCCCTCGCAGTCCCCATGTGCTGTCTTTCCCTCGCGGTCCCCATGTGCTGTCTTTCCCTCGCAGTCCCCATGTGCTGTCTTTCCCTCGTGGTCCCCCTCTGTTGTCTTTCCCTCATGGTCCCCCTGTGCTGTCTTTCCCTCGTGGTCCCCCTGTGTTGTCTTTCCCTCGTGGTCCCTCTGTGCTGTCTTTCCCTCATGGTCCCCCAGTGCTGTCTTTCCCTCACGGTCCCCCTGTGCTGTCTTTCCCTCACGATCCCCATGTGCTGTCTTTCCCTCGTGTTCCCCATGTGCTGTATTTCCCTCACGGTCCCACTGTGCTGTCTTTCCCTCGCGGCCCCCCTGTGCTGTCTTTCCCTCGTGGTCCCCCTGTGCTGTCTTTCCCTCATGGTCCCCCTGTGCTGTCTTTCCCTCGTGGTCCCCCTGTGCTGTCTTTCCCTCATGGTCCCCCTGTGCTGTCTTTCCCTCATGGTCCCCCTGTGCTGTCTTTCCCTCGCGGCCCCCCTGTGCTGTCTTTCCCTCACGGTCCCCCTGTGCTGTCTTTCCCTCGCGGCCCCCCTGTGCTGTCTTTCCCTCGCGGTCCCCCTGTGCTGTCTTTCCCTCGCGGCCCCCCTGTGCTGTCTTTCCCTCGCGGTCCCCCTGTACTGTCTTTCCCTCGCGGTCCCCATGTGCTGTCTTTCCCTCACGGTCCCCCTGTGCTATCTTTCCCTCACGGTCCCCCTGTGCTGTCTTTCCCTCGCGGTCCCCATGTGCTGTCTTCCCCTCATGGTCCCCATGTCCTTTCTTTCCCTCACGGTCCCCCTGTGCTGTCTTTCCCTCCCGGTCCCCGTGTGCTTTCTTTCCCTCACGGTCCCCCTGTGATGTCTTTCCCTCGTGGTCCCCCTGTGCTGTCTTTCCCTCGCGGTCCCCATGTGCTGTCTTTCCCTCGTGGTCCCCCTGTGTTGTCTTTCCCTCGTGGTCCCCCTGTGCTGTCTTTCCCTCGTGGTCCCCATGTGCTGTCTTTCCCTCGTGGTCCCCATGTGCTGTCTTTCCCTCGTGGTCCCCATGTGCTGTCTTTCCCTCGCGGTCCCCATGTGCTGTCTTTCCCTCGCGGTCCCCATGTGCTGTCTTTCCCTCGTGGTCCCCCTGTGTTGTCTTTCCCTCGCGGTCCCCATGTGCTGTCTTTCCCTCGCGGTCCCCATGTGCTGTCTTTCACTCGCGGTCCCCATGTGCTGTCTTTCCCTCGTGGTCCCCCTGTGCTGTCTTTCCCTCGTGGTCCCCCTGTGTTTTCTTTCCCTCGTGGTCCCCCTGTGCTGTCTTTCCCTCATGGTCCCCCAGTGCTGTCTTTCCCTCACGTTCCCCCTGTGCTGTCTTTCCCTCACGATCCCCATGTGCTGTCTTTCCCTCGTGTTCCCCATGTGCTGTCTTTCCCTCACGGTCCCCCTGTGCTGTCTTTCCCTCGCGGCCCCCCTGTGCTGTCTTTCCCTCGTGGTCCCCCTGTGCTGTCTTTCCCTCATGGTCCCCCTGTGCTGGCTTTCCCTCGTGGTCCCCCTGTGCTGTCTTTCCCTCATGGTCCCCCTGTGCTGTCTTTCCCTCGCGGTCCCCATGTGCTGTCTTTCCCTCATGGTCCCCCTGTGTTGTCTTTCCCTCGTGGTCCCCCTATGCTGTCTTTCCCTTGCGGTCCCCATGTGCTGTCTTTCCCTCGTGGTCCCCAGGTGCTGTCTTTCCCTCGTGGTCCCCATGTGCTGTCTTTCCCTCGTGGTCCCCCTGTGCTGTCTTTCCCTCATGGTCCCCCTGTGCTGGCTTTCCCTCGTGGTCCCCCTGTGCTGTCTTTCCCTCATGGTCCCCCTGTGCTGTCTTTCCCTCGCGGTCCCCATGTGCTGTCTTTCCCTCATGGTCCCCCTGTGTTGTCTTTCCCTCGTGGTCCCCCTATGCTGTCTTTCCCTTGCGGTCCCCATGTGCTGTCTTTCCCTCGTGGTCCCCCTATGCTGTCTTTCCCTTGCGGTCCCCCTGTGTTGTCTTTCCCTCGTGGTCCCCCTATGCTGTCTTTCCCTTGCGGTCCCCATGTGCTGTCTTTCCCTCGTGGTCCCCAGGTGCTGTCTTTCCCTCGTGGTCCCCATGTGCTGTCTTTCCCTCGTGGTCCCCCTGTGTTGTCTTTCCCTCGCGGTCCCCATGTGCTGTCTTTCCCTCGCGGTCCCCATGTGCTGTCTTTCCCTCGTGGTCCCCCTGTGCTGTCTTTCCCTCATGGTCCCCCTGTGCTGTCTTTCCCTCGCGGTCCCCCTGTACTGTCTTTCCCTCGCGGTCCCCATGTGCTGTCTTTCCCTCACGGTCCCCCTGTGCTGTCTTTCCCTCGCGGTCCCCATGTGCTGTCTTCCCCTCACGGTCCCCATGTCCTTTCTTTCCCTCACGGTCCCCCTGTGCTGTCTTTCCCTCCCGGTCCCCGTGTGCTTTCTTTCCCTCCCGGTCCCCGTGTGCTTTCTTTCCCTCACGGTCCCCCTGTGATGTCTTTCCCTCATGGTCCCCCTGTGCTGTCTTTCCCTCGCGGTCCCCATGTGCTGTCTTTCCCTCGTGGTCCCCCTGTGCTGTCTTTCCCTCGCGGTCCCCATGTGCTGTCTTTCCCTCGTGGTCCCCATGTGCTGTCTTTCCGTCGCGGTCCCCATGTGCTGTCTTTCCCTCGCGGTCCCCATGTGCTGTCTTTCCCTCGTGGTCCCCCTATGCTGTCTTTCCCTCGAGGTCCCCATGTGCTGTCTTTCCCTCGTGGTCCCCCTGTGTTGTCTTTCCCTCGCGGTCCCCATGTGCTGTCTTTCCCTCGTGGTCCCCCTGTGTTGTCTTTCCCTCGCGGTCCCCATGTGCTGTCTTTCCCTCGCGGTCCCCATGTGCTGTCTTTCCCTCGCGGTCCCCATGTGCTGTCTTTCCCTCGTGGTCCCCCTGTGTTGTCTTTCCCTCGTGGTCCCCCTCTGCTGTCTTTCCCTCGTGGTCCCCCTGTGTTGTCTTTCCCTCGTGGTCCCCCTGTGTTGTCTTTCCCTCGTGGTCCCCCTGTGCTGTCTTTCCCTCGCGGTCCCCATGTGCTGTCTTTCCCTCGTGGTCCCCCTGTGTTGTCTTTCCCTCGCGGTCCCCATGTGCTGTCTTTCCCTCGCGGTCCCCATGTGCTGTCTTTCCCTCGCGGTCCCCATGTGCTGTCTTTCCCTCGTGGTCCCCCTGTGTTGTCTTTCCCTCGTGGTCCCCCTCTGCTGTCTTTCCCTCGTGGTCCCCCTGTGTTGTCTTTCCCTCGTGGTCCCCCTGTGTTGTCTTTCCCTCGTGGTCCCCCTGTGCTGTCTTTCCCTCGCGGTCCCCATGTGCTGTCTTTCCCTCGTGGTCCCCCTGTGTTGTCTTTCCCTCGTGGTCCCCCTGTGCTGTCTTTCCCTCGCGGTCCCCATGTGCTGTCTTTCCCTCGTGGTCCCCATGTGCTGTCTTTCCCTCGTGGTCCCCATGTGCTGTCTTTCCCTCGCGGTCCCCATGTGCTGTCTTTCCCTCGTGGTCCCCCTGTGTTGTCTTTCCCTCATGGTCCCCCTATGCTGTCTTTCCCTCGCGGTCCCCATGTGCTGTCTTTCCCTCGTGGTCCCCCTGTACTGTCTTTCCCTCACGGTCCCCATGTGCTGTCTTTCCCTCGCGGTCCCCATGTGCTGTCTTTCCCTCGCGGTCCCCATGTGCTGTCTTTCCCTCGCGGTCCCCCTGTGCTGTCTTTCCCTCGCGGTCCCCCTGTGCTGTCTTTCCCTCACGGTCCCCATGTGCTGTCTTTCCCTCACGGTCCCCATGTGCTGTCTTTCCCTCGTGTTCCCCATGTGCTGTCTTTCCCTCACGGTCCCCATGTGCTGTCTTTCCCTCGCGGTCCCCCTGTACTGTCTTTCCCTCACGGTCCCCATGTGCTGTCTTTCCCTCGTGTTCCCCCTTTGCTGTCTTTCCCTCGCGGTCCCCATGTGCTGTCTTTCCCTTGCGGTCCCCCTTGCTGTCTTTCCCTCGCGGCCCCCCTGTGCTGTCTTTCCCTCGCGGTCCCCCTGTACTGTCTTTCCCTCGCGGTCCCCATGTGCTGTCTTTCCCTCACGGTCCCCCTGTGCTGTCTTTCCCTCACGGTCCCCTTGTGCTGTCTTTCCCTCGCGGTCCCCATGTGCTGTCTTCCCCTCACGGTCCCCATGTCCTTTCTTTCCCTCACGGTCCCCCTGTGCTGTCTTTCCCTCCCGGTCCCCGTGTGCTTTCTTTCCCTCACGGTCCCCCTGTGATGTCTTTCCCTCGTGGTCCCCCTGTGCTGTCTTTCCCTCGCGGTCCCCATGTGCTGTCTTTCCCTCGTGGTCCCCCTGTGTTGTCTTTCCCTCGTGGTCCCCCTGTGCTGTCTTTCCCTCGCGGTCCCCATGTGCTGTCTTTCCCTCGTGGTCCCCATGTGCTGTCTTTCCCTCGTGGTCCCCATGTGCTGTCTTTCCCTCGCGGTCCCCATGTGCTGTCTTTTCCTCGTGGTCCCCCTGTGTTGTCTTTCCCTCGTGGTCCCCCTATGCTGTCTTTCCCTCGCGGTCCCCATGTGCTGTCTTTCCCTCGCGGTCCCCATGTGCTGTCTTTCCCTCGTGGTCCCCCTGTGTTGTCTTGCCCTCGCAGTCCCCATGTGCTGTCTTTCCCTCGCGGTCCCCATGTGCTGTCTTTCCCTCGCAGTCCCCATGTGCTGTCTTTCCCTCGTGGTCCCCCTCTGTTGTCTTTCCCTCATGGTCCCCCTGTGCTGTCTTTCCCTCGTGGTCCCCCTGTGTTGTCTTTCCCTCGTGGTCCCTCTGTGCTGTCTTTCCCTCATGGTCCCCCAGTGCTGTCTTTCCCTCACGGTCCCCCTGTGCTGTCTTTCCCTCACGATCCCCATGTGCTGTCTTTCCCTCGTGTTCCCCATGTGCTGTATTTCCCTCACGGTCCCACTGTGCTGTCTTTCCCTCGCGGCCCCCCTGTGCTGTCTTTCCCTCGTGGTCCCCCTGTGCTGTCTTTCCCTCATGGTCCCCCTGTGCTGTCTTTCCCTCGTGGTCCCCCTGTGCTGTCTTTCCCTCATGGTCCCCCTGTGCTGTCTTTCCCTCATGGTCCCCCTGTGCTGTCTTTCCCTCGCGGCCCCCCTGTGCTGTCTTTCCCTCACGGTCCCCCTGTGCTGTCTTTCCCTCGCGGCCCCCCTGTGCTGTCTTTCCCTCGCGGTCCCCCTGTGCTGTCTTTCCCTCGCGGCCCCCCTGTGCTGTCTTTCCCTCGCGGTCCCCCTGTACTGTCTTTCCCTCGCGGTCCCCATGTGCTGTCTTTCCCTCACGGTCCCCCTGTGCTATCTTTCCCTCACGGTCCCCCTGTGCTGTCTTTCCCTCGCGGTCCCCATGTGCTGTCTTCCCCTCATGGTCCCCATGTCCTTTCTTTCCCTCACGGTCCCCCTGTGCTGTCTTTCCCTCCCGGTCCCCGTGTGCTTTCTTTCCCTCACGGTCCCCCTGTGATGTCTTTCCCTCGTGGTCCCCCTGTGCTGTCTTTCCCTCGCGGTCCCCATGTGCTGTCTTTCCCTCGTGGTCCCCCTGTGTTGTCTTTCCCTCGTGGTCCCCCTGTGCTGTCTTTCCCTCGTGGTCCCCATGTGCTGTCTTTCCCTCGTGGTCCCCATGTGCTGTCTTTCCCTCGTGGTCCCCATGTGCTGTCTTTCCCTCGCGGTCCCCATGTGCTGTCTTTCCCTCGCGGTCCCCATGTGCTGTCTTTCCCTCGTGGTCCCCCTGTGTTGTCTTTCCCTCGCGGTCCCCATGTGCTGTCTTTCCCTCGCGGTCCCCATGTGCTGTCTTTCACTCGCGGTCCCCATGTGCTGTCTTTCCCTCGTGGTCCCCCTGTGCTGTCTTTCCCTCGTGGTCCCCCTGTGTTTTCTTTCCCTCGTGGTCCCCCTGTGCTGTCTTTCCCTCATGGTCCCCCAGTGCTGTCTTTCCCTCACGTTCCCCCTGTGCTGTCTTTCCCTCACGATCCCCATGTGCTGTCTTTCCCTCGTGTTCCCCATGTGCTGTCTTTCCCTCACGGTCCCCCTGTGCTGTCTTTCCCTCGCGGCCCCCCTGTGCTGTCTTTCCCTCGTGGTCCCCCTGTGCTGTCTTTCCCTCATGGTCCCCCTGTGCTGGCTTTCCCTCGTGGTCCCCCTGTGCTGTCTTTCCCTCATGGTCCCCCTGTGCTGTCTTTCCCTCGCGGTCCCCATGTGCTGTCTTTCCCTCATGGTCCCCCTGTGTTGTCTTTCCCTCGTGGTCCCCCTATGCTGTCTTTCCCTTGCGGTCCCCATGTGCTGTCTTTCCCTCGTGGTCCCCAGGTGCTGTCTTTCCCTCGTGGTCCCCATGTGCTGTCTTTCCCTCGTGGTCCCCCTGTGCTGTCTTTCCCTCATGGTCCCCCTGTGCTGGCTTTCCCTCGTGGTCCCCCTGTGCTGTCTTTCCCTCATGGTCCCCCTGTGCTGTCTTTCCCTCGCGGTCCCCATGTGCTGTCTTTCCCTCATGGTCCCCCTGTGTTGTCTTTCCCTCGTGGTCCCCCTATGCTGTCTTTCCCTTGCGGTCCCCATGTGCTGTCTTTCCCTCGTGGTCCCCCTATGCTGTCTTTCCCTTGCGGTCCCCCTGTGTTGTCTTTCCCTCGTGGTCCCCCTATGCTGTCTTTCCCTTGCGGTCCCCATGTGCTGTCTTTCCCTCGTGGTCCCCAGGTGCTGTCTTTCCCTCGTGGTCCCCATGTGCTGTCTTTCCCTCATGGTCCCCCTGTGTTGTCTTTCCCTCGCGGTCCCCATGTGCTGTCTTTCCCTCGCGGTCCCCATGTGCTGTCTTTCCCTCGTGGTCCCCCTGTGCTGTCTTTCCCTCATGGTCCCCCTGTGCTGTCTTTCCCTCGCGGTCCCCCTGTACTGTCTTTCCCTCGCGGTCCCCATGTGCTGTCTTTCCCTCACGGTCCCCCTGTGCTGTCTTTCCCTCGCGGTCCCCATGTGCTGTCTTCCCCTCACGGTCCCCATGTCCTTTCTTTCCCTCACGGTCCCCCTGTGCTGTCTTTCCCTCCCGGTCCCCGTGTGCTTTCTTTCCCTCCCGGTCCCCGTGTGCTTTCTTTCCCTCACGGTCCCCCTGTGATGTCTTTCCCTCATGGTCCCCCTGTGCTGTCTTTCCCTCGCGGTCCCCATGTGCTGTCTTTCCCTCGTGGTCCCCCTGTGTTGTCTTTCCCTCGTGGTCCCCCTGTGCTGTCTTTCCCTCGCGGTCCCCATGTGCTGTCTTTCCCTCGTGGTCCCCATGTGCTGTCTTTCCGTCGCGGTCCCCATGTGCTGTCTTTCCCTCGCGGTCCCCATGTGCTGTCTTTCCCTCGTGGTCCCCCTATGCTGTCTTTCCCTCGAGGTCCCCATGTGCTGTCTTTCCCTCGTGGTCCCCCTGTGTTGTCTTTCCCTCGCGGTCCCCATGTGCTGTCTTTCCCTCGTGGTCCCCCTGTGTTGTCTTTCCCTCGCGGTCCCCATGTGCTGTCTTTCCCTCGCGGTCCCCATGTGCTGTCTTTCCCTCGCGGTCCCCATGTGCTGTCTTTCCCTCGTGGTCCCCCTGTGTTGTCTTTCCCTCGTGGTCCCCCTCTGCTGTCTTTCCCTCGTGGTCCCCCTGTGTTGTCTTTCCCTCGTGGTCCCCCTGTGTTGTCTTTCCCTCGTGGTCCCCCTGTGCTGTCTTTCCCTCGCGGTCCCCATGTGCTGTCTTTCCCTCGTGGTCCCCCTGTGTTGTCTTTCCCTCGCGGTCCCCATGTGCTGTCTTTCCCTCGCGGTCCCCATGTGCTGTCTTTCCCTCGCGGTCCCCATGTGCTGTCTTTCCCTCGTGGTCCCCCTGTGTTGTCTTTCCCTCGTGGTCCCCCTCTGCTGTCTTTCCCTCGTGGTCCCCCTGTGTTGTCTTTCCCTCGTGGTCCCCCTGTGTTGTCTTTCCCTCGTGGTCCCCCTGTGCTGTCTTTCCCTCGCGGTCCCCATGTGCTGTCTTTCCCTCGTGGTCCCCCTGTGTTGTCTTTCCCTCGTGGTCCCCCTGTGCTGTCTTTCCCTCGCGGTCCCCATGTGCTGTCTTTCCCTCGTGGTCCCCATGTGCTGTCTTTCCCTCGTGGTCCCCATGTGCTGTCTTTCCCTCGCGGTCCCCATGTGCTGTCTTTCCCTCGTGGTCCCCCTGTGTTGTCTTTCCCTCATGGTCCCCCTATGCTGTCTTTCCCTCGCGGTCCCCATGTGCTGTCTTTCCCTCGCGGTCCCCATGTGCTGTCTTTCCCTCGTGGTCCCCCTGTGTTGTCTTTCCCTCGCGGT
This sequence comes from Myxine glutinosa, assembly GCF_964187855.1. Classification (NCBI taxonomy): domain Eukaryota; kingdom Metazoa; phylum Chordata; class Myxini; order Myxiniformes; family Myxinidae; genus Myxine; species Myxine glutinosa. The sequence continues at coordinate 121,754,013 of NC_136270.1, read as the reverse complement.
CCCCATGTGCTGTCTTTCCCTCGCGGTCCCCATGTGCTGTCTTTCCCTCGCGGTCCCCATGTGCTGTCTTTCCCTCGCGGTCCCCATGTGCTGTCTTTCCCTCGTGGTCCCCCTGTGTTGTCTTTCCCTCGTGGTCCCCCTGTGCTGTCTTTCCCTCGTGGTCCCCCTGTGTTTTCTTTCCCTCGTGGTCCCCCTGTGCTGTCTTTCCCTCATGGTCCCCCAGTGCTGTCTTTCCCTCACGGTCCCCCTGTTCTGTCTTTCCCTCACGATCCCCATGTGCTGTCTTTCCCTCGTGTTCCCCATGTGCTGTCTTTCCCTCACGGTCCCCCTGTGCTGTCTTTCCCTAGCGGCCCCCCTGTGCTGTCTTTCCCTCGTGGTCCCCCTGTGCTGTCTTTCCCTCATGGTCCCCCTGTGCTGGCTTTCCCTCGTGGTCCCCCTGTGCTGTCTTTCCCTCATGGTCCCCCTGTGCTGTCTTTCCCTCGCGGTCCCCATGTGCTGTCTTTCCCTCATGGTCCCCCTGTGTTGTCTTTCCCTCGTGGTCCCCCTATGCTGTCTTTCCCTTGCGGTCCCCATGTGCTGTCTTTCCCTCGTGGTCCCCATGTGCTGTCTTTCCCTCGTGGTCCCCATGTGCTGTCTTTCCCTCGTGGTCCCCCTGTGTTGTCTTTCCCTCGCGGTCCCCATGTGCTGTCTTTCCCTCGCGGTCCCCATGTGCTGTCTTTCCCTCGTGGTCCCCCTGTGCTGTCTTTCCCTCATGGTCCCCCTGTGTTGTCTTTCCCTCGTGGTCCCCCTGTGCTGTCTTTCCCTCGTGGTCCCCCTGTGCTGTCTTTCCCTCGTGGTCCCCCTGTGCTGTCTTTCCCTCATGGTCCCCCTGTGCTGTCTTTCCCTCACGGTCCCCATGTGCTGTCTTTCCCTCACGGTCCCCATGTGCTGTCTTTCCCTCGTGGTCCCCCTGTACTGTCTTTCCCTCACGGTCCCCATGTGCTGTCTTTCCCTCGCGGTCCCCATGTGCTGTCTTTCCCTCGCGGTCCCCATGTGCTGTCTTTCCCTCGCGGTCCCCCTGTGCTGTCTTTCCCTCGCGGTCCCCCTGTGCTGTCTTTCCCTCACGGTCCCCATGTGCTGTCTTTCCCTCACGGTCCCCATGTGCTGTCTTTCCCTCGTGTTCCCCATGTGCTGTCTTTCCCTCACGGTCCCCATGTGCTGTCTTTCCCTCGCGGTCCCCCTGTACTGTCTTTCCCTCACGGTCCCCATGTGCTGTCTTTCCCTCGTGTTCCCCCTTTGCTGTCTTTCCCTCGCGGTCCCCATGTGCTGTCTTTCCCTTGCGGTCCCCATGTGCTGTCTTTCCCTCGTGGTCCCCATGTGCTGTCTTTCCCTCGCGGTCCCCATGTACTGTCTTTCCCTCACGGTCCCCATGTACTGTCTTTCCCTCACGGTCCCCATGTACTGTCTTTCCCTCACGATCCCCATGTGCTGTCTTTCCCTCGTGTTCCCCATGTGCTGTCTTTCCCTCACGGTCCCCCTGTGCTGTCTTTCCCTCGCGGCCCCCCTGTGCTGTCTTTCCCTCGTGGTCCCCCTGTGCTGTCTTTCCCTCATGGTCCCCCTGTGCTGTCTTTCCCTCGTGGTCCCCCTGTGCTGTCTTTCCCTCATGGTCCCCCTGTGCTGTCTTTCCCTCACGGTCCCCCTGTGCTGTCTTTCCCTCGCGGCCCCCCTGTGCTGTCTTTCCCTCGCGGTCCCCCTGTACTGTCTTTCCCTCGCGGTCCCCATGTGCTGTCTTTCCCTCACGGTCCCCCTGTGCTGTCTTTCCCTCACGGTCCCCCTGTGCTGTCTTTCCCTCGCGGTCCCCATGTGCTGTCTTCCCCTCACGGTCCCCATGTCCTTTCTTTCCCTCACGGTCCCCCTGTGCTGTCTTTCCCTCCCGGTCCCCGTGTGCTTTCTTTCCCTCACGGTCCCCCTGTGATGTCTTTCCCTCGCGGTCCCCATGTGCTGTCTTTCCCTCGTGGTCCCCCTGTGTTGTCTTTCCCTCGTGGTCCCCCTGTGCTGTCTTTCCCTCGCGGTCCCCATGTGCTGTCTTTCCCTCATGGTCCCCATGTGCTGTCTTTCCCTCGTGGTCCCCATGTGCTGTCTTTCCCTCGCGGTCCCCATGTGCTGTCTTTCCCTCGTGGTCCCCCTGTGTTGTCTTTCCCTCGTGGTCCCCCTGTGTTGTCTTTCCCTCATGGTCCCCCTGTGTTGTCTTTCCCTCGTGGTCCCCTGTGCTGTCTTTCCCTCGTGGTCCCCCTGTGCTGTCTTTCCCTCGCGGTCCCCCTGTGCTGTCTTTCCCTCATGGTCCCACTGTGCTGTCTTTCCCTCACGGTCCCCATGTGCTGTCTTTCCCTCGTGGTCCCCCTGTACTGTCTTTCCCTCACGGTCCCCATGTGCTGTCTTTCCCTCGTGGTCCCCATGTGCTGTCTTTCCCTCGTGGTCCCCCTGTGTTGTCTTTCCCTCGTGGTCCCCCTGTGCTGTCTTTCCCTCGTGGTCCCCCTGTGCTGTCTTTCCCTCGCGGTCCCCCTGTGCTGTCTTTCCCTCATGGTCCCCCTGTGCTGTCTTTCCCTCACGGTCCCCATGTGCTGTCTTTCCCTCGCGGTCCCCATGTGCTGTCTTTCCCTCGCGGTCCCCATGTGCTGTCTTTCCCTCGCGGTCCCCCTGTGCTGTCTTTCCCTCGCGGTCCCCCTGTGCTGTCTTTCCCTCACGGTCCCCATGTGCTGTCTTTCCCTCACGGTCCCCATGTGCTGTCTTTCCCTCGTGTTCCCCATGTGCTGTCTTTCCCTCACGGTCCCCATGTGCTGTCTTTCCCTCGCGGTCCCCCTGTACTGTCTTTCCCTCACGGTCCCCATGTGCTGTCTTTCCCTCGTGTTCCCCCTTTGCTGTCTTTCCCTCGCGGTCCCCATGTGCTGTCTTTCCCTTGCGGTCCCCATGTGCTGTCTTTCCCTCGTGGTCCCCATGTGCTGTCTTTCCCTCGCGGTCCCCATGTACTGTCTTTCCCTCACGGTCCCCATGTACTGTCTTTCCCTCACGGTCCCCATGTACTGTCTTTCCCTCACGATCCCCATGTGCTGTCTTTCCCTCGTGTTCCCCATGTGCTGTCTTTCCCTCACGGTCCCCCTGTGCTGTCTTTCCCTCGCGGCCCCCCTGTGCTGTCTTTCCCTCGTGGTCCCCCTGTGCTGTCTTTCCCTCATGGTCCCCCTGTGCTGTCTTTCCCTCATGGTCCCCCTGTGCTGTCTTTCCCTCACGGTCCCCCTGTGCTGTCTTTCCCTCGCGGTCCCCCTGTACTGTCTTTCCCTCGCGGTCCCCATGTGCTGTCTTTCCCTCACGGTCCCCCTGTGCTGTCTTTCCCTCACGGTCCCCCTGTGCTGTGTTTCCCTCGCGGTCCCCATGTGCTGTCTTCCCCTCACGGTCCCCATGTCCTTTCTTTCCCTCACGGTCCCCCTGTGCTGTCTTTCCCTCCCGGTCCCCGTGTGCTTTCTTTCCCTCACGGTCCCCCTGTGATGTCTTTCCCTCACGGTCCCCCTGTGATGTCTTTCCCTCGTGGTCCCCATGTGCTGTCTTCCCCTCACGGTCCCCATGTCCTTTCTTTCCCTCACGGTCCCCCTGTGCTGTCTTTCCCTCCCGGTCCCCGTGTGCTTTCTTTCCCTCACGGTCCCCCTGTGATGTCTTTCCCTCACGGTCCCCCTGTGCTGTGTTTCCCTCGCGGTCCCCATGTGCTGTCTTCCCCTCACGGTCCCCATGTCCTTTCTTTCCCTCACGGTCCCCCTGTGCTGTCTTTCCCTCCCGGTCCCCGTGTGCTTTCTTTCCCTCACGGTCCCCCTGTGATGTCTTTCCCTCGTGGTCCCCCTGTGCTGTCTTTCCCTCGCGGTCCCCATGTGCTGTCTTTCCCTCGTGGTCCCCCTGTGTTGTCTTTCCCTCGTGGTCCCCCTGTGCTGTCTTTCCCTCGCGGTCCCCATGTGCTGTCTTTCCCTCGTGGTCCCCATGTGCTGTCTTTCCCTCGTGGTCCCCATGTGCTGTCTTTCCCTCGCGGTCCCCATGTGCTGTCTTTCCCTCGCGGTCCCCCTGTGTTGTCTTTCCCTCGTGGTCCCCCTATGCTGTCTTTCCCTCGCGGTCCCCATGTGCTGTCTTTCCCTCGCGGTCCCCATGTGCTGTCTTTCCCTCGTGGTCCCCCTGTGTTGTCTTTCCCTCGCGGTCCCCGTGTGCTGTCTTTCCCTCGCGGTCCCCGTGTGCTGTCTTTCCCTCGTGGTCCCCATGTGCTGTCTTTCCCTCGTGGTCCCCCTGTGTTGTCTTTCCCTCGCGGTCCCCATGTGCTGTCTTTCCCTCGCGGTCCCCATGTGCTGTCTTTCCCTCGTGGTCCCCATGTGCTGTCTTTCCCTCGTGGTCCCCCTGTGTTGTCTTTCCCTCGCGGTCCCCATGTGCTGTCTTTCCCTCGCGGTCCCCATGTGCTGTCTTTCCCTCGTGGTCCCCCTGTGCTGTCTTTCCCTCATGGTCCCCCTGTGTTGTCTTTCCCTCGTGGTCCCCCTGTGCTGTCTTTCCCTCGTGGTCCCCCTGTGCTGTCTTTCCCTCGTGGTCCCCCTGTGCTGTCTTTCCCTCATGGTCCCCCTGTGCTGTCTTTCCCTCACGGTCCCCATGTGCTGTCTTTCCCTCGTGGTCCCCCTGTACTGTCTTTCCCTCACGGTCCCCATGTGCTGTCTTTCCCTCGCGGTCCCCATGTGCTGTCTTTCCCTCGCGGTCCCCATGTGCTGTCTTTCCCTCGCGGTCCCCCTGTGCTGTCTTTCCCTCGCGGTCCCCCTGTGCTGTCTTTCCCTCACGGTCCCCATGTGCTGTCTTTCCCTCACGGTCCCCATGTGCTGTCTTTCCCTCGTGTTCCCCATGTGCTGTCTTTCCCTCACGGTCCCCATGTGCTGTCTTTCCCTCGCGGTCCCCCTGTACTGTCTTTCCCTCACGGTCCCCATGTGCTGTCTTTCCCTCGTGTTCCCCCTTTGCTGTCTTTCCCTCGCGGTCCCCATGTGCTGTCTTTCCCTTGCGGTCCCCATGTGCTGTCTTTCCCTCGTGGTCCCCATGTGCTGTCTTTCCCTCGCGGTCCCCATGTACTGTCTTTCCCTCACGGTCCCCATGTACTGTCTTTCCCTCACGGTCCCCATGTACTGTCTTTCCCTCACGATCCCCATGTGCTGTCTTTCCCTCGTGTTCCCCATGTGCTGTCTTTCCCTCACGGTCCCCCTGTGCTGTCTTTCCCTCGCGGCCCCCCTGTGCTGTCTTTCCCTCGTGGTCCCCCTGTGCTGTCTTTCCCTCATGGTCCCCCTGTGCTGTCTTTCCCTCGTGGTCCCCCTGTGCTGTCTTTCCCTCATGGTCCCCCTGTGCTGTCTTTCCCTCACGGTCCCCCTGTGCTGTCTTTCCCTCGCGGCCCCCCTGTGCTGTCTTTCCCTCGCGGTCCCCCTGTACTGTCTTTCCCTCGCGGTCCCCATGTGCTGTCTTTCCCTCACGGTCCCCCTGTGCTGTCTTTCCCTCACGGTCCCCCTGTGCTGTCTTTCCCTCGCGGTCCCCATGTGCTGTCTTCCCCTCACGGTCCCCATGTCCTTTCTTTCCCTCACGGTCCCCCTGTGCTGTCTTTCCCTCCCGGTCCCCGTGTGCTTTCTTTCCCTCACGGTCCCCCTGTGATGTCTTTCCCTCGCGGTCCCCATGTGCTGTCTTTCCCTCGTGGTCCCCCTGTGTTGTCTTTCCCTCGTGGTCCCCCTGTGCTGTCTTTCCCTCGCGGTCCCCATGTGCTGTCTTTCCCTCATGGTCCCCATGTGCTGTCTTTCCCTCGTGGTCCCCATGTGCTGTCTTTCCCTCGCGGTCCCCATGTGCTGTCTTTCCCTCGTGGTCCCCCTGTGTTGTCTTTCCCTCGTGGTCCCCCTGTGTTGTCTTTCCCTCATGGTCCCCCTGTGTTGTCTTTCCCTCGTGGTCCCCTGTGCTGTCTTTCCCTCGTGGTCCCCCTGTGCTGTCTTTCCCTCGCGGTCCCCCTGTGCTGTCTTTCCCTCATGGTCCCACTGTGCTGTCTTTCCCTCACGGTCCCCATGTGCTGTCTTTCCCTCGTGGTCCCCCTGTACTGTCTTTCCCTCACGGTCCCCATGTGCTGTCTTTCCCTCGTGGTCCCCATGTGCTGTCTTTCCCTCGTGGTCCCCCTGTGTTGTCTTTCCCTCGTGGTCCCCCTGTGCTGTCTTTCCCTCGTGGTCCCCCTGTGCTGTCTTTCCCTCGCGGTCCCCCTGTGCTGTCTTTCCCTCATGGTCCCCCTGTGCTGTCTTTCCCTCACGGTCCCCATGTGCTGTCTTTCCCTCGCGGTCCCCATGTGCTGTCTTTCCCTCGCGGTCCCCATGTGCTGTCTTTCCCTCGCGGTCCCCCTGTGCTGTCTTTCCCTCGCGGTCCCCCTGTGCTGTCTTTCCCTCACGGTCCCCATGTGCTGTCTTTCCCTCACGGTCCCCATGTGCTGTCTTTCCCTCGTGTTCCCCATGTGCTGTCTTTCCCTCACGGTCCCCATGTGCTGTCTTTCCCTCGCGGTCCCCCTGTACTGTCTTTCCCTCACGGTCCCCATGTGTTGTCTTTCCCTCGTGGTCCCCCTATGCTGTCTTTCCCTCGCGGTCCCCATGTGCTGTCTTTCCCTCGTGGTCCCCCTGTGTTGTCTTGCCCTCGCAGTCCCCATGTGCTGTCTTTCCCTCGCGGTCCCCATGTGCTGTCTTTCCCTCGCAGTCCCCATGTGCTGTCTTTCCCTCGTGGTCCCCCTGTGTTGTCTTTCCCTCGTGGTCCCTCTGTGCTGTCTTTCCCTCACGGTCCCCCTGTGCTGTCTTTCCCTCACGATCCCCATGTGCTGTCTTTCCCTCGTGTTCCCCATGTGCTGTATTTCCCTCACGGTCCCCCTGTGCTGTCTTTCCCTCGCGGCCCCCCTGTGCTGTCTTTCCCTCGTGGTCCCCCTGTGCTGTCTTTCCCTCATGGTCCCCCTGTGCTGTCTTTCCCTCGTGGTCCCCCTGTGCTGTCTTTCCCTCATGGTCCCCCTGTGCTGTCTTTCCCTCATGGTCCCCCTGTGCTGTCTTTCCCTCGCGGCCCCCCTGTGCTGTCTTTCCCTCACGGTCCCCCTGTGCTGTCTTTCCCTCGCGGCCCCCCTGTGCTGTCTTTCCCTCGCGGTCCCCCTGTGCTGTCTTTCCCTCGCGGCCCCCCTGTGCTGTCTTTCCCTCGCGGTCCCCCTGTACTGTCTTTCCCTCGCGGTCCCCATGTGCTGTCTTTCCCTCACGGTCCCCCTGTGCTGTCTTTCCCTCACGGTCCCCCTGTGCTGTCTTTCCCTCGCGGTCCCCATGTGCTGTCTTCCCCTCATGGTCCCCATGTCCTTTCTTTCCCTCACGGTCCCCCTGTGCTGTCTTTCCCTCCCGGTCCCCGTGTGCTTTCTTTCCCTCACGGTCCCCCTGTGATGTCTTTCCCTCGTGGTCCCCCTGTGCTGTCTTTCCCTCGCGGTCCCCATGTGCTGTCTTTCCCTCGTGGTCCCCCAGTGCTGTCTTTCCCTCACGTTCCCCCTGTGCTGTCTTTCCCTCGCGGTCCCCATGTGCTGTCTTTCCCTCGTGTTCCCCATGTGCTGTCTTTCCCTCACGGTCCCCCTGTGCTGTCTTTCCCTCGCGGCCCCCCTGTGCTGTCTTTCCCTCGTGGTCCCCCTGTGCTGTCTTTCCCTCATGGTCCCCCTGTGCTGGCTTTCCCTCGTGGTCCCCCTGTGCTGTCTTTCCCTCATGGTCCCCCTGTGCTGTCTTTCCCTCGCGGTCCCCATGTGCTGTCTTTCCCTCATGGTCCCCCTGTGTTGTCTTTCCCTCGTGGTCCCCCTATGCTGTCTTTCCCTTGCGGTCCCCATGTGCTGTCTTTCCCTCGTGGTCCCCAGGTGCTGTCTTTCCCTCGTGGTCCCCATGTGCTGTCTTTCCCTCGTGGTCCCCCTGTGCTGTCTTTCCCTCATGGTCCCCCTGTGCTGGCTTTCCCTCGTGGTCCCCCTGTGCTGTCTTTCCCTCATGGTCCCCCTGTGCTGTCTTTCCCTCGCGGTCCCCATGTGCTGTCTTTCCCTCATGGTCCCCCTGTGTTGTCTTTCCCTCGTGGTCCCCCTATGCTGTCTTTCCCTTGCGGTCCCCATGTGCTGTCTTTCCCTCGTGGTCCCCCTATGCTGTCTTTCCCTTGCGGTCCCCCTGTGTTGTCTTTCCCTCGTGGTCCCCCTATGCTGTCTTTCCCTTGCGGTCCCCATGTGCTGTCTTTCCCTCGTGGTCCCCAGGTGCTGTCTTTCCCTCGTGGTCCCCATGTGCTGTCTTTCCCTCGTGGTCCCCCTGTGTTGTCTTTCCCTCGCGGTCCCCATGTGCTGTCTTTCCCTCGCGGTCCCCATGTGCTGTCTTTCCCTCGTGGTCCCCCTGTGCTGTCTTTCCCTCATGGTCCCCCTGTGCTGTCTTTCCCTCGCGGTCCCCCTGTACTGTCTTTCCCTCGCGGTCCCCATGTGCTGTCTTTCCCTCACGGTCCCCCTGTGCTGTCTTTCCCTCGCGGTCCCCATGTGCTGTCTTCCCCTCACGGTCCCCATGTGCTGTCTTTCCCTCACGGTCCCCCTGTGCTGTCTTTCCCTCGCGGTCCCCATGTGCTGTCTTCCCCTCACGGTCCCCATGTCCTTTCTTTCCCTCACGGTCCCCCTGTGCTGTCTTTCCCTCCCGGTCCCCGTGTGCTTTCTTTCCCTCCCGGTCCCCGTGTGCTTTCTTTCCCTCACGGTCCCCCTGTGATGTCTTTCCCTCATGGTCCCCCTGTGCTGTCTTTCCCTCGCGGTCCCCATGTGCTGTCTTTCCCTCGTGGTCCCCCTGTGTTGTCTTTCCCTCGTGGTCCCCCTGTGCTGTCTTTCCCTCGCGGTCCCCATGTGCTGTCTTTCCCTCGTGGTCCCCATGTGCTGTCTTTCCGTCGCGGTCCCCATGTGCTGTCTTTCCCTCGCGGTCCCCATGTGCTGTCTTTCCCTCGTGGTCCCCCTATGCTGTCTTTCCCTCGAGGTCCCCATGTGCTGTCTTTCCCTCGTGGTCCCCCTGTGTTGTCTTTCCCTCGCGGTCCCCATGTGCTGTCTTTCCCTCGTGGTCCCCCTGTGTTGTCTTTCCCTCGCGGTCCCCATGTGCTGTCTTTCCCTCGCGGTCCCCATGTGCTGTCTTTCCCTCGCGGTCCCCATGTGCTGTCTTTCCCTCGTGGTCCCCCTGTGTTGTCTTTCCCTCGTGGTCCCCCTCTGCTGTCTTTCCCTCGTGGTCCCCCTGTGTTGTCTTTCCCTCGTGGTCCCCCTGTGTTGTCTTTCCCTCGTGGTCCCCCTGTGCTGTCTTTCCCTCGCGGTCCCCATGTGCTGTCTTTCCCTCGCGGTCCCCATGTGCTGTCTTTCCCTCGCGGTCCCCATGTGCTGTCTTTCCCTCGTGGTCCCCCTGTGTTGTCTTTCCCTCGCGGTCCCCCTCTGCTGTCTTTCCCTCGTGGTCCCCCTGTGTTGTCTTTCCCTCGTGGTCCCCCTGTGTTGTCTTTCCCTCGTGGTCCCCCTGTGCTGTCTTTCCCTCGCGGTCCCCATGTGCTGTCTTTCCCTCGTGGTCCCCCTGTGTTGTCTTTCCCTCGTGGTCCCCCTGTGCTGTCTTTCCCTCGCGGTCCCCATGTGCTGTCTTTCCCTCGTGGTCCCCATGTGCTGTCTTTCCCTCGTGGTCCCCATGTGCTGTCTTTCCCTCGCGGTCCCCATGTGCTGTCTTTCCCTCGTGGTCCCCCTGTGTTGTCTTTCCCTCATGGTCCCCCTATGCTGTCTTTCCCTCGCGGTCCCCATGTGCTGTCTTTCCCTCGCGGTCCCCATGTGCTGTCTTTCCCTCGTGGTCCCCCTGTGTTGTCTTTCCCTCGCGGTCCCCATGTGCTGTCTTTCCCTCGCGGTCCCCATGTGCTGTCTTTCCCTCGCGGTCCCCATGTGCTGTCTTTCCCTCGCGGTCCCCATGTGCTGTCTTTCCCTCGTGGTCCCCCTGTGTTGTCTTTCCCTCGTGGTCCCCCTGTGCTGTCTTTCCCTCGTGGTCCCCCTGTGTTTTCTTTCCCTCGTGGTCCCCCTGTGCTGTCTTTCCCTCATGGTCCCCCAGTGCTGTCTTTCCCTCACGGTCCCCCTGTTCTGTCTTTCCCTCACGATCCCCCTGTGCTGTCTTTCCCTCGTGGTCCCCCTGTGTTTTCTTTCCCTCGAGGTCCCCCTGTGCTGTCTTTCCCTCACGGTCCCCCAGTGCTGTCTTTCCCTCACGGTCCCCCTGTTCTGTCTTTCCCTCACGATCCCCATGTGCTGTCTTTCCCTCGTGTTCCCCATGTGCTGTCTTTCCCTCACGGTCCCCCTGTGCTGTCTTTCCCTAGCGGCCCCCCTGTGCTGTCTTTCCCTCGTGGTCCCCCTGTGCTGTCTTTCCCTCATGGTCCCCCTGTGCTGTCTTTCCCTCGTGGTCCCCCTGTGCTGTCTTTCCCTCATGGTCCCCCTGTGTTGTCTTTCCCTCGTGGTCCCCCTATGCTGTCTTTCCCTTGCGGTCCCCCTGTGTTGTCTTTCCCTCGTGGTCCCCATGTGCTGTCTTTCCCTTGCGGTCCCCATGTGCTGTCTTTCCCTCGTGGTCCCCATGTGCTGTCTTTCCCTCGCGGTCCCCATGTGCTGTCTTTCCCTCGCGGTCCCCCTGTGCTGTCTTTCCCTCGTGGTCCCCCTGTGCTGTCTTTCCCTCGTGGTCCCCCTGTGCTGTCTTTCCCTCATGGTCCCCCTGTGCTGTCTTTCCCTCACGGTCCCCATGTGCTGTCTTTCCCTCGTGGTCCCCCTGTACTGTCTTTCCCTCACGGTCCCCATGTGCTGTCTTTCCCTCGCGGTCCCCATGTGCTGTCTTTCCCTCGCGGTCCCCATGTGCTGTCTTTCCCTCGCGGTCCCCCTGTGCTGTCTTTCCCTCGCGGTCCCCCTGTGCTGTCTTTCCCTCACGGTCCCCATGTGCTGTCTTTCCCTCACGGTCCCCATGTGCTGTCTTTCCCTCGTGTTCCCCATGTGCTGTCTTTCCCTCACGGTCCCCATGTGCTGTCTTTCCCTCGCGGTCCCCCTGTACTGTCTTTCCCTCACGGTCCCCATGTGCTGTCTTTCCCTCGTGTTCCCCCTTTGCTGTCTTTCCCTCGCGGTCCCCATGTGCTGTCTTTCCCTTGCGGTCCCCATGTGCTGTCTTTCCCTCGTGGTCCCCATGTGCTGTCTTTCCCTTGCGGTCCCCATGTACTGTCTTTCCCTCACGGTCCCCATGTACTGTCTTTCCCTCACGGTCCCCATGTACTGTCTTTCCCTCACGATCCCCATGTGCTGTCTTTCCCTCGTGTTCCCCATGTGCTGTCTTTCCCTCACGGTCCCCCTGTGCTGTCTTTCCCTCGCGGCCCCCCTGTGCTGTCTTTCCCTCGTGGTCCCCCTGTGCTGTCTTTCCCTCATGGTCCCCCTGTGCTGTCTTTCCCTCGTGGTCCCCCTGTGCTGTCTTTCCCTCATGGTCCCCCTGTGCTGTCTTTCCCTCACGGTCCCCCTGTGCTGTCTTTCCCTCGCGGCCCCCCTGTGCTGTCTTTCCCTCGCGGTCCCCCTGTACTGTCTTTCCCTCGCGGTCCCCATGTGCTGTCTTTCCCTCACGGTCCCCCTGTGCTGTCTTTCCCTCACGGTCCCCCTGTGCTGTCTTTCCCTCGCGGTCCCCATGTGCTGTCTTCCCCTCACGGTCCCCATGTCCTTTCTTTCCCTCACGGTCCCCCTGTGCTGTCTTTCCCTCCCGGTCCCCGTGTGCTTTCTTTCCCTCACGGTCCCCCTGTGATGTCTTTCCCTCGCGGTCCCCATGTGCTGTCTTTCCCTCGTGGTCCCCCTGTGTTGTCTTTCCCTCGTGGTCCCCCTGTGCTGTCTTTCCCTCGCGGTCCCCATGTGCTGTCTTTCCCTCATGGTCCCCATGTGCTGTCTTTCCCTCGTGGTCCCCATGTGCTGTCTTTCCCTCGCGGTCCCCATGTGCTGTCTTTCCCTCGTGGTCCCCCTGTGTTGTCTTTCCCTCGTGGTCCCCCTGTGTTGTCTTTCCCTCATGGTCCCCCTGTGTTGTCTTTCCCTCGTGGTCCCCTGTGCTGTCTTTCCCTCGTGGTCCCCCTGTGCTGTCTTTCCCTCGCGGTCCCCCTGTGCTGTCTTTCCCTCATGGTCCCACTGTGCTGTCTTTCCCTCACGGTCCCCATGTGCTGTCTTTCCCTCGTGGTCCCCCTGTACTGTCTTTCCCTCACGGTCCCCATGTGCTGTCTTTCCCTCGTGGTCCCCATGTGCTGTCTTTCCCTCGTGGTCCCCCTGTGTTGTCTTTCCCTCGTGGTCCCCCTGTGCTGTCTTTCCCTCGTGGTCCCCCTGTGCTGTCTTTCCCTCGCGGTCCCCCTGTGCTGTCTTTCCCTCATGGTCCCCCTGTGCTGTCTTTCCCTCACGGTCCCCATGTGCTGTCTTTCCCTCGCGGTCCCCATGTGCTGTCTTTCCCTCGCGGTCCCCATGTGCTGTCTTTCCCTCGCGGTCCCCCTGTGCTGTCTTTCCCTCGCGGTCCCCCTGTGCTGTCTTTCCCTCACGGTCCCCATGTGCTGTCTTTCCCTCACGGTCCCCATGTGCTGTCTTTCCCTCGTGTTCCCCATGTGCTGTCTTTCCCTCACGGTCCCCATGTGCTGTCTTTCCCTCGCGGTCCCCCTGTACTGTCTTTCCCTCACGGTCCCCATGTGCTGTCTTTCCCTCGTGTTCCCCCTTTGCTGTCTTTCCCTCGCGGTCCCCATGTGCTGTCTTTCCCTTGCGGTCCCCATGTGCTGTCTTTCCCTCGTGGTCCCCATGTGCTGTCTTTCCCTCGCGGTCCCCATGTACTGTCTTTCCCTCACGGTCCCCATGTACTGTCTTTCCCTCACGGTCCCCATGTACTGTCTTTCCCTCACGATCCCCATGTGCTGTCTTTCCCTCGTGTTCCCCATGTGCTGTCTTTCCCTCACGGTCCCCCTGTGCTGTCTTTCCCTCGCGGCCCCCCTGTGCTGTCTTTCCCTCGTGGTCCCCCTGTGCTGTCTTTCCCTCATGGTCCCCCTGTGCTGTCTTTCCCTCATGGTCCCCCTGTGCTGTCTTTCCCTCACGGTCCCCCTGTGCTGTCTTTCCCTCGCGGTCCCCCTGTACTGTCTTTCCCTCGCGGTCCCCATGTGCTGTCTTTCCCTCACGGTCCCCCTGTGCTGTCTTTCCCTCACGGTCCCCCTGTGCTGTGTTTCCCTCGCGGTCCCCATGTGCTGTCTTCCCCTCACGGTCCCCATGTCCTTTCTTTCCCTCACGGTCCCCCTGTGCTGTCTTTCCCTCCCGGTCCCCGTGTGCTTTCTTTCCCTCACGGTCCCCCTGTGATGTCTTTCCCTCACGGTCCCCCTGTGATGTCTTTCCCTCGTGGTCCCCATGTGCTGTCTTCCCCTCACGGTCCCCATGTCCTTTCTTTCCCTCACGGTCCCCCTGTGCTGTCTTTCCCTCCCGGTCCCCGTGTGCTTTCTTTCCCTCACGGTCCCCCTGTGATGTCTTTCCCTCACGGTCCCCCTGTGCTGTGTTTCCCTCGCGGTCCCCATGTGCTGTCTTCCCCTCACGGTCCCCATGTCCTTTCTTTCCCTCACGGTCCCCCTGTGCTGTCTTTCCCTCCCGGTCCCCGTGTGCTTTCTTTCCCTCACGGTCCCCCTGTGATGTCTTTCCCTCGTGGTCCCCCTGTGCTGTCTTTCGCTCGCGGTCCCCATGTGCTGTCTTTCCCTCGTGGTCCCCCTGTGTTGTCTTTCCCTCGTGGTCCCCCTGTGCTGTCTTTCCCTCGCGGTCCCCATGTGCTGTCTTTCCCTCGTGGTCCCCATGTGCTGTCTTTCCCTCGTGGTCCCCATGTGCTGTCTTTCCCTCGCGGTCCCCATGTGCTGTCTTTCCCTCGCGGTCCCCCTGTGTTGTCTTTCCCTCGTGGTCCCCCTATGCTGTCTTTCCCTCGCGGTCCCCATGTGCTGTCTTTCCCTCGCGGTCCCCATGTGCTGTCTTTCCCTCGTGGTCCCCCTGTGTTGTCTTTCCCTCGCGGTCCCCGTGTGCTGTCTTTCCCTCGCGGTCCCCGTGTGCTGTCTTTCCCTCGTGGTCCCCATGTGCTGTCTTTCCCTCGTGGTCCCCCTGTGTTGTCTTTCCCTCGCGGTCCCCATGTGCTGTCTTTCCCTCGCGGTCCCCATGTGCTGTCTTTCCCTCGTGGTCCCCATGTGCTGTCTTTCCCTCGTGGTCCCCCTGTGTTGTCTTTCCCTCGCGGTCCCCATGTGCTGTCTTTCCCTCGCGGTCCCCATGTGCTGTCTTTCCCTCGTGGTCCCCCTGTGCTGTCTTTCCCTCATGGTCCCCCTGTGTTGTCTTTCCCTCGTGGTCCCCCTGTGCTGTCTTTCCCTCGTGGTCCCCCTGTGCTGTCTTTCCCTCGTGGTCCCCCTGTGCTGTCTTTCCCTCATGGTCCCCCTGTGCTGTCTTTCCCTCACGGTCCCCATGTGCTGTCTTTCCCTCGTGGTCCCCCTGTACTGTCTTTCCCTCACGGTCCCCATGTGCTGTCTTTCCCTCGCGGTCCCCATGTGCTGTCTTTCCCTCGCGGTCCCCATGTGCTGTCTTTCCCTCGCGGTCCCCCTGTGCTGTCTTTCCCTCGCGGTCCCCCTGTGCTGTCTTTCCCTCACGGTCCCCATGTGCTGTCTTTCCCTCACGGTCCCCATGTGCTGTCTTTCCCTCGTGTTCCCCATGTGCTGTCTTTCCCTCACGGTCCCCATGTGCTGTCTTTCCCTCGCGGTCCCCCTGTACTGTCTTTCCCTCACGGTCCCCATGTGCTGTCTTTCCCTCGTGTTCCCCCTTTGCTGTCTTTCCCTCGCGGTCCCCATGTGCTGTCTTTCCCTTGCGGTCCCCATGTGCTGTCTTTCCCTCGTGGTCCCCATGTGCTGTCTTTCCCTCGCGGTCCCCATGTACTGTCTTTCCCTCACGGTCCCCATGTACTGTCTTTCCCTCACGGTCCCCATGTACTGTCTTTCCCTCACGATCCCCATGTGCTGTCTTTCCCTCGTGTTCCCCATGTGCTGTCTTTCCCTCACGGTCCCCCTGTGCTGTCTTTCCCTCGCGGCCCCCCTGTGCTGTCTTTCCCTCGTGGTCCCCCTGTGCTGTCTTTCCCTCATGGTCCCCCTGTGCTGTCTTTCCCTCGTGGTCCCCCTGTGCTGTCTTTCCCTCATGGTCCCCCTGTGCTGTCTTTCCCTCACGGTCCCCCTGTGCTGTCTTTCCCTCGCGGCCCCCCTGTGCTGTCTTTCCCTCGCGGTCCCCCTGTACTGTCTTTCCCTCGCGGTCCCCATGTGCTGTCTTTCCCTCACGGTCCCCCTGTGCTGTCTTTCCCTCACGGTCCCCCTGTGCTGTCTTTCCCTCGCGGTCCCCATGTGCTGTCTTCCCCTCACGGTCCCCATGTCCTTTCTTTCCCTCACGGTCCCCCTGTGCTGTCTTTCCCTCCCGGTCCCCGTGTGCTTTCTTTCCCTCACGGTCCCCCTGTGATGTCTTTCCCTCGCGGTCCCCATGTGCTGTCTTTCCCTCGTGGTCCCCCTGTGTTGTCTTTCCCTCGTGGTCCCCCTGTGCTGTCTTTCCCTCGCGGTCCCCATGTGCTGTCTTTCCCTCATGGTCCCCATGTGCTGTCTTTCCCTCGTGGTCCCCATGTGCTGTCTTTCCCTCGCGGTCCCCATGTGCTGTCTTTCCCTCGTGGTCCCCCTGTGTTGTCTTTCCCTCGTGGTCCCCCTGTGTTGTCTTTCCCTCATGGTCCCCCTGTGTTGTCTTTCCCTCGTGGTCCCCTGTGCTGTCTTTCCCTCGTGGTCCCCCTGTGCTGTCTTTCCCTCGCGGTCCCCCTGTGCTGTCTTTCCCTCATGGTCCCACTGTGCTGTCTTTCCCTCACGGTCCCCATGTGCTGTCTTTCCCTCGTGGTCCCCCTGTACTGTCTTTCCCTCACGGTCCCCATGTGCTGTCTTTCCCTCGTGGTCCCCATGTGCTGTCTTTCCCTCGTGGTCCCCCTGTGTTGTCTTTCCCTCGTGGTCCCCCTGTGCTGTCTTTCCCTCGTGGTCCCCCTGTGCTGTCTTTCCCTCGCGGTCCCCCTGTGCTGTCTTTCCCTCATGGTCCCCCTGTGCTGTCTTTCCCTCACGGTCCCCATGTGCTGTCTTTCCCTCGCGGTCCCCATGTGCTGTCTTTCCCTCGCGGTCCCCATGTGCTGTCTTTCCCTCGCGGTCCCCCTGTGCTGTCTTTCCCTCGCGGTCCCCCTGTGCTGTCTTTCCCTCACGGTCCCCATGTGCTGTCTTTCCCTCACGGTCCCCATGTGCTGTCTTTCCCTCGTGTTCCCCATGTGCTGTCTTTCCCTCACGGTCCCCATGTGCTGTCTTTCCCTCGCGGTCCCCCTGTACTGTCTTTCCCTCACGGTCCCCATGTGCTGTCTTTCCCTCGTGTTCCCCCTTTGCTGTCTTTCCCTCGCGGTCCCCATGTGCTGTCTTTCCCTTGCGGTCCCCATGTGCTGTCTTTCCCTCGTGGTCCCCATGTGCTGTCTTTCCCTCGCGGTCCCCATGTACTGTCTTTCCCTCACGGTCCCCATGTACTGTCTTTCCCTCACGGTCCCCATGTACTGTCTTTCCCTCACGATCCCCATGTGCTGTCTTTCCCTCGTGTTCCCCATGTGCTGTCTTTCCCTCACGGTCCCCCTGTGCTGTCTTTCCCTCGCGGCCCCCCTGTGCTGTCTTGCCCTCGCAGTCCCCATGTGCTGTCTTTCCCTCGCGGTCCCCATGTGCTGTCTTTCCCTCGCAGTCCCCATGTGCTGTCTTTCCCTCGTGGTCCCCCTCTGTTGTCTTTCCCTCATGGTCCCCCTGTGCTGTCTTTCCCTCGTGGTCCCCCTGTGTTGTCTTTCCCTCGTGGTCCCTCTGTGCTGTCTTTCCCTCATGGTCCCCCAGTGCTGTCTTTCCCTCACGGTCCCCCTGTGCTGTCTTTCCCTCACGATCCCCATGTGCTGTCTTTCCCTCGTGTTCCCCATGTGCTGTATTTCCCTCACGGTCCCCCTGTGCTGTCTTTCCCTCGCGGTCCCCATGTGCTGTCTTTCCCTCGCGGTCCCCATGTGCTGTCTTTCCCTCGCAGTCCCCATGTGCTGTCTTTCCCTCGTGGTCCCCCTCTGTTGTCTTTCCCTCATGGTCCCCCTGTGCTGTCTTTCCCTCGTGGTCCCCATGTGCTGTCTTTCCCTCGCGGTCCCCCTGTGTTGTCTTTCCCTCGTGGTCCCCCTATGCTGTCTTTCCCTCGCGGTCCCCATGTGCTGTCTTTCCCTCGCGGTCCCCATGTGCTGTCTTTCCCTCGTGGTCCCCCTGTGTTGTCTTTCCCTCGCGGTCCCCGTGTGCTGTCTTTCCCTCGCGGTCCCCGTGTGCTGTCTTTCCCTCGCGGTCCCCATGTGCTGTCTTTCCCTCGTGGTCCCCCTGTGTTGTCTTTCCCTCGTGGTCCCCCTGTGCTGTCTTTCCCTCATGGTCCCCCTGTGTTGTCTTTCCCTCGTGGTCCCCCTGTGCTGTCTTTCCCTCATGGTCCCCCAGTGCTGTCTTTCCCTCACGGTCCCCCTGTGCTGTCTTTCCCTCACGATCCCCATGTGCTGTCAGTAGTGTAATAATGTTGCTTCTGGGACACCTCCGTTTAACATGGGAAATCCCTATCTAATGTCATTTACCCCCTTGTCTTTTTCAAAAATCATAAACACCTCTATTTCTCCCACCCTCATCTTTATGAACCTTTTGTCTGTAGTACCTATCCTTAATGTTGTTCATTAGACCACTCAAACACTACAAATATTTGTTTTCTCTTATAGACCTATCATCCTTCTTCTACATATCATCTGGCAGATTAATCTTTGACCCACTCAAACATTGACCCATTCACTTCCATATTAATTCTTTCCCTCCCTCATTGCCCCTAAACACCTATATTTCTCTCACCCTGTTCTTTACGAACCTTCTAACCTTTTGACATGTTATCCTTATTCATTAGACCACTTAAACACCTGTGATCCTTCTGACCTCATGGACCTTTTAACCTTTTACTCTTAATATCATCTGGTGAATATAACCCACTCAAACAACGACCCTACAAATATTTGTTTATGCGTGGGAAATAATTTAATTCTCCTACAACTCTCTTCACCATCTAATATATTAACAAAAAATATGTTTGAGTTTGGTTCTTTATTAAGATATTTTAACTGAGCTAAGATAAAATGGTAAACCTCCCTCAATGTTCTTGCTTGAGCGCCTCCAGTGCCACATACCATTTTTAAATTAAAGTATATATTTTCCTGACAACCATCAAAGTTTTCCGTCCACTCAAAAATATTTCCATCTTTTTTACCCAATTCACCGGTATTTAAATTAATTCTCTTATTTGTTTTGTGAACTTTTTTACCAGTTGCCTTTTCAATTATACCTATTTGATATTTTTCACATTCATTATGTTTTCCATTTATATACCAAGGTTGATTACACCTCCACTCTTTAGTCTGGTTGATACTTGGTTCTATCATTTATATAATAGTAAAAAAGGCGGCGGTAGCCCGTTAAAATCCCCAACCCCCCCCCTTTTTAACATATCACTTATATATATCTTATCACTTATATATATCTTATCACTTATGTATATCTTATCACTTATATATATCTTATCACTTATATATATATCTTATCACTTATATACTTATATAACCATAAGGGAGACTATCAATTCCATTTTCTAAAATAAACCTCTTATCATCAAAAGCCCCCAATGCTTTCTTATTTATCTCTTCTGAATATAATTGATGTTTATAACTTCTTATTCCATTAATCTTTCTAAACTCTTCTTTCTTTGTTGTTAAACAGTTATAATAATCCTTAAAGTTTATTGTTTCTTTAATAACATTTTTCTTTACACCTTTTAACTTCTTATCAGTCTTTTCAACGTTATTCACAATGTATTTATAAGCATAAGCCTTTGACCTCAATCCCACAAATTCACTCATAACATTTCCTCCTAATTCATCCTTGAACTTTCCAATCACCTTTTTATTTTTAGAAGAGAACAACTCACTCTCTGGACTGTAATTACTCGTGTCATAGATATTAATGTCTCTTTTCATGTCTGAATAAACATCGTTGGTATTAATTTTCAAAATAAAACTATCTGTATCCATATAAAGTAGATTAACATCATTTTGATATTTCTTCCTCAAGTTATTATAAAAGTAATCATACATTAATGACTTTGATAAATCAAGAATTGTTGTTCCAATATAAATAGGTTTGTTCATTTCAATACTCTCTTTAATCAAATGGATCGCACAAAAGTTCTCAGTAAAGACCTCAGCTCGAGTAAAACTCGGTCTATTAATTAATTTTGATGCTTGTTCCCAAGATGTTGATAGTCTGATATTTTGTCTTTTCCTCACATTCTCCATAGTCTTACCAAAGACCGCATTATTCATCAATTTATAAAAGTCTTTCTCAAAATCTGTTTTTGACTCTGTTCTTCTTTGTGTATTAAAATCAATGTACCCCTTTAACCAATGACTTTGATTGAACTTTAGAACCCTATGGATCTTCTCTACTCTTAGACCTTTTGATAAATATTGTCGCAAATTTCTTTGGTGTAGAACATAATTTTTCTTGTTATATAATGTAGTAAGTAATTTTTCTGTTGATTCACCTATATCAAACGATCGTTGATAATCACTCAACCATTCTTTCTTTGGACTTGCTTTCTCACAAGCAAATGGGAGATCTTTGTGTAGGTTATGGAGTTCCTCTGGATATTTTAAATCAATTTCAAAATAATAACCAACTTTTTCTTCATCCAATTCTTTTTGTGTAGAGATACATACATCTTGTAAAACGTTTTTGTAGTCTTTTTCCTTTACCCATCTAAGTTTTCCATAAGGAAGAGCCTGAGACATTGCCCAGCCATACAGGTTGTTCGCGTCATAGTACATCAAGTAAGAACTCTCTTTCGTTGGATCATAATTTGGAAGATATTTGTTATTTGCTTTTGCGTATCTACTCGAGCAGACTTGTGAAATTCCACCTCTTTTTGCCTTTTCAATCATCAAAAGCATATCAACATCGGTTATCAAATCCAAATCTTGTTTTGTCATTTTCAACATCGCACTCCAGGCCAATCCAGGTGCTGTGTAGTAGTGAGCAGGATCCAATCCATATCCAGTGCGACAAACAGATCTAAAGGCTTCAAATACATCGGCCAATAAAAGCACATCAGTTTTGAGATACAAATCGTGATACTCGCCAAGATTCTTGATGTTATATTTTTCCCAAACATTTTGTGCGTGTACATAATCTTTATCAGATATATGACTATTATTTAATTTGTTATAGAAATTTTCTTTTGAAGGAAGTTGTGTTTCATTGAATCTCTCAAATGAGTCCATATAGTCATAGGGGTAAATTCCCTTTTGTGTTAGAAAATCTTTATCTAAAAAATACTCTGAAAGACATGGAAACTCTTTTAGATTTTGAACCAAGTTAACCAATGGACTTGCCATGAATTTAAATGTATCAAGAAATCTGATATGAGTAATAGGAGATGTGTGAATTGTTTTTGTGAATGAAATGTATTTCTGATCCGTGTTTGGAATTGCTGAGATACTTCCAGAAGTCTTTGAGAGTTCCTTGATAAATAGATGTGTATCATAATGAGCGTTGTTATGAAGAAAGACAGGAATGAAAGAGGGGAGTTGATAATTAATATTACAACTTTGATGAGCCGGACCTCTATATTTACCAGTGAGATGACAATGGTCTCTAACCTTTAGACCTTTACCAATTTTCTCCTCACAAATATGACAGACATTGTTTTTTATAAATTCCCTTTTTTCTTTACTTGTTAAGGACATTGGTTTATTGGTTTCTCTCATTATCTTGGTTAATCGAACACAGTCTTTTTCTAGTCGTTTCACAAACTCCTCTGGGGTATTTGAGCCTCTATACATCTCTAACTTGTTATATTTATCACCAACGGATGATTTGATATAATAACAAAAACCACAAGGAGTATGTTTTTGATATTTATTTGTGTATGATTCTTTTGGATCTTGAGAAGCAGTATCAATTTTTTCTAAAATACTTTCAAAATCAGCATATATAACAAATGGATGTTTGATCTTTTTATTTTCATCTTTGAATGTGATCTTTGAGCCTTCTTTAGGCATATTGATTACCGTTGATTTATGTTCGCCACAATAATTTGAATGTTTATCTAATCTTTCTTGTGAATTGAAGAAGTTAAGACAACGCAAACAAATATATATTTTATTTGTTCTCTTACAGACTTGTGGTTTTATTAATTTAGCAATATCTTTGATGTATGTATAATGTGAATTTTCGTCTGAATTAAAATATAGAAGATTAATATGAGTTTGTTTACAATTGTCAGAAAGCTTTAAAACCTGAATGTTGTTTGTTTCTGTTAGACCATAAACATTAACTGATAAATTATTCATCTTTTCAAATTTAGGAATATCATTTAAAGTCATCGGAAACTTTAGATCTTTCGTATTTAATGTATTCTCATATTTTTTATAATGAGATACTCTTTCATCATGAAAATGTGGAGGATGTAAGTGTGCTAAAATAGACCAGAGAAAACATTTATTGTCTTTATTTTTGATATTGATAACTGCTTTTCTATTTTTGATAACACTGGGTAAATCAATGTAAGAAGAAGCTTTTAGAGGATCTGATTTAAGAATATGAATGTCTATGTAAATAATTTTTCCTATATTGAATCCACTTCCTACGATTGAATTATCCACATCTTGCTCTTGTTTAATAAGTTCATCATAGACTCCTGATGTTTTAAAATCTTGATATGAAGATATAAAGTGTGGCTCAGTTCTCATGTATGGTGCATCTATAACTCCTTCATCCTTTGTCATTTCTAATTTTACTCCCATATAAAATTTAAGTGGTTTCATTTCCTTTAGTGTTTTTTCAATCAACGTTTGAACAGCAGGTTTAACTATTTCTACAGCATCAACTATAGACTCTGGTTCAGGAGGTTTGAAGTTAAAGACTCTTATTTTAATATGTCCTTTGAATGCTCCATCAGAGTTTTTAGTTGTGATAAAATTTGATAAATGTAGATTTGTTTTAAGATGTATTTTGAAGCCTTTCTTGAGGATATTTTTATTACATGTAGAACAGTGTTTTGTTTCAGGTGGAAGAGGGGAAAGTTTGTTTAAAATGTTGTATGTATGTTTTGCGGTGAGAATATGTTGTTTATAATATTTTACTTCCTTCTCGCAAGTATCACAATAAACCATATTTATAGCGTGAGAAAACGTGGTGTTTTATATATATCACTGTGCTTAAAATAAAACACTTTTGAGCTTTACAGCTCCGTTTTATATATATCGCTGTGCTTAAACTAAAACACTTTTTCACTCAGAATCATCGAAGTCATAACTATCACATGAATACTCAGAATCATACTCAGAGTCATCAATAAAGCTACTCTCATAACTATCATTTGAGCACAAACTATTAGTATCATAACTATCATCTGTGTTCAATGAAATACTATCATCACCATCGTCCAAGTTCAATGAAATACTATCATCACTATCGTCTGAGTTCAATGAAATAGTAAAATCTTCACTGCTGTATTGACTCATATTTAATTAGCAAGAAAAATATTCCCATCAATATCTATATACTTTCTTTTATTAACAGATTCAATCTCTACAATTTTTATATCAAAAGTTATCTTTAAATAATCTCTAACTATCATAGAACGAAATGACATTTCACCAGAAATATTAACATCATTCATTTTACTTAGATCTACACCCTTTGGATTATTAAAGAAAATACAAATGTCTCCTCTAGAATTATTAATGGTCTTATCATTCTTTTTCAAAGTATCGTGGTCAATCACTTTTTCAAGCTTTGAATAAATTGCCAGGAGTAGAGGAGAAACTTTTGTTAGATTTACTTTAATGGATGTCTTTCCAGGTATAGTTAGAGCTCTTCCTTTAAATGAAATAGAGGGGCTCATGTTATTTTCCATAACTGGTTTTACCCAAAAATTTCCATATTTATCTTTGTTCAATTTAACATCTTTGACATATTTTTCTATATCTTCCACCGAAGTAGAGATTGATTGAAATTTGTCTTTTGTGCTTTGAAACATTGTATTTATTAATGAATAAACTTGCGTTTAGTTTAAGTAAAAATTTACCACATAAATATGATAAGTTCTGAAGGATATTTAGAATTTCCAGACTCTCCATATGATAAATTAGAGAATTGTCCGGCTTGTGATAGAGTGGGGCTTAATGATGAGGATTCATATAAACAATGTATTTTCTGTGATTTAATTTTAATTAATGATAATAAGAAATATAAAAAAATATATAACTCTTTTAAATTAGAACCAAAAATGAATTACTTTACAAGATTAATAAGAGAGATGAATGTTAAGTATTGTGATGATAATACACCATTTATTTCAAGGGAAGAGACTAATTGTATTGAGGAAATGTATAAGGGTTTAATGATATTTATTATTCAAAATAATTTTAATGGAAATGTTAATACAAGATACTATATAAATAAAATAATGGATTATTTTGAAATTAAACCCGAACTCAGGATAAAATATAGAGTTTCTCAAATAGCTCAAAAAAAGTTGGATAACTTGTTTTCCAAATATATAAATGAATGATTTTTTACCCGTTTGGGAAAATAAGATAAAATTTAATAACCATAAAAACATTCCAAATTCATTGAGATGTCTAATAGTTGGTTCAAGCGGATGTGGAAAAACCTGTTTACTTTTAAAGATGCTCCTTGGTTCTAATTTTTTAGATTATGATAATTTAATAATTTTTACAAAGTCAAGTTTTCAACCCGAGTATCAACTACTCTCACAGGGTTTTAATGCGGGTCTTAAAAAGGAAGACATTATCGGTTTATTTAAACTTCAAAACAAACTAAATGATTATAATATTGATGATATAATACAATTATTTTGTGATACACAGAAATCAAAATCGAAACCCATAACTTGTATTCTCAGTGATAATACGGATGATATACCTTCACCTCAAGATTTAGATAAATCAAAAAAGAACCTTGTCATCTTTGATGATTGTGTTAATGAGAGAAACCAAACAGTAATGGATAGCTACTATACAAGAGGGAGACATTCTTCTTGTAATTGTATATATCTTAGTCAATCATATTTTCAACTCCCTCGACGCTCAATAAGAAACAATGCCAATACTTTTATTTTATTTAAGTTAAATTCAATAGATGTAAATAATTTTTGGAGAGATAATTGCTCTACGTTATGTAGTAAAAAAGAATTTGAAAATTATATGAAACACACGATTGGAAAATATAAATATATTGTTGTGAAACAAGATGAGATACTAAATGATATTTTTCAATAAATAAATACAGAAAATGAATACTGAAGAAAGAGAAAGAAAGTTTAAGGAACATCAACAATTAGTTTCAAAAGTTGTTAAACAACAGGAAGAGATAAAGAAGAAACGGAGACAGAAACTAACTGGTGAAGAAGCCTTTGAAAGAAAACAAGAGAAATTCTTTAAACCACTTTTGAAAACTCAACACCCTACAGTTCCCACGGTAGAATTTACTCCGAAAAAACTTCAAATGCTCAAAGATTTTAGTCAGATAACAAAACAAGAACTTGGTGAATTAGAATATGATGACGAGGGATTATTTCGGAAACTTGAGGAGGTAAATCAACCCCCTAATTATGTTGTGGAAGCTCTTCAAAACAATGAATATTCGGCGGGTTCAAAAACCAGAGCAGGTCTCATTCCAACAGAAGAACCAGCAGTGTTTCATCTTGTGGAAGAAAAGGTATTGATATTTAATGATGAATTGATGTTCTTGAGTTCTACTCAACCAAATGTTAAATTAACTCCAAGATTAATGTTTCTTCTAACAAACCCCGGATTCAGCGGTTCAAAATATTTTGAGGAACCACTTGATATGGAAAGAGAGGAAGATAGGGTATATATTGAGTTGCTAAATGCACTTGATTATGGAGTTTCTGTTGCTGGTAAAAGTAAGAAGAATGAGAAGGAGAAACATATTATTGATGCTTTAAGTAAGCTTGGTTCGGGTGTTAGTTTTCTTCCAAATGACCCATCACAATTAGTTAATAGGCTATTATTGTTGTTAGGTAGTAAGAAGGCTGGAAACAACAATTGTTTTAATGAATCCTCAGCCATTTTAGATCAGTTGATGAACATGAAAATAATTAATAAATGTCAATACAAAGATATTTTATTAGATATTAAATAAGATGAGAAGCACAATTCTTAGTTTTAATTTCACAACGAGCGATTACACAGCTTCATTCCCTTACCCACTACAACTTGACCCCCTTACCTCATATGAGGCATCTTTGTTGTCAATGGAAACTTACAATACCCTTTTTAATATCACAGAGAAAAACAACAAGTTTAGTTATAATCCAGGAAGTGGATATAAAACTATAACCGTTTCACCTGGAGCTTACGAGATTTCTCAAATATCTTCAGAAGTCTCTCGCCTTATGAAAGAAAAAGGTGATGAACCAAAAAATATTGTAATAGATATTCAAAAACACACTTCAAAATCAACTATTAAACTTAAAAATAATTATAAAGTTGATTTCACGATTGAAAATTCGTTTAGAGAGCTATTGGGTTTCTCTTCAAAAAAGATTGAAAATAACGGGACGTTTTACAGTGATAATGTTATCCAAATATCCTCCGGTATAAATTCAGTATTAATTCATTGTGATTTGATTGATGGTGCTTATAACGATGGAATAAGAACAAATACAATATTTTCATTCAGTGCATACTCAACCCCGATTGGTTATAAATTTAATATGGAACCAAAAAATCTTGTCTATTTACCTGTGTCAGGAAAAACCATATACAGAGTAAATTTTAGGATAACCGACCAAGATAATCGTATGATATCCTTTAATGATGAAATTATATCCATCAGAATTCACCTACGTGAAGTTTTTCAATAAATAAATAATGGTTATTGTGAGAAAACACGAGTTGGGAAAATATAAAATAATTACAGGGGAGGGCATGTTCCTTTCACCAGACTATACAAGGTATGTGGGTAGAGGATACTATAAACCTAAGAGACAACGAGGTGTAGGTCATCAATTTCGAAATAAAGGAGATGGGATAATTGATACTCTAATGGGTATTGGTTCAACCATCCTTAAACATAAAGACCTAATTGGTTCAACTGCTTCTGCCGTGGGCTCCGTTGCGGGTGCTATAAAGAGTATAAAAGATGCTCAAAAGGAGTCTCATAAATTACAAGCAATCAAAGAAATAAAAAAAGGTAAAACTCAACTATCTTCACAAGAACGACAAAAAATCATTAAAATACTTGGGTCAGGGTTTCAACAATTTTAATGCTATATAAATACAAGTATGGAAGCGATTGATAGTATCTATGATTTGGATGATACGATTATCATTTCAAACTCCACTAAAAAGGAAGACTATTTTAAGGTAAATGCTATAACAGGAACAGACTGGAATTCAAACGGAACAAAAAGTTTTGAAATAAATAATCAACAAACTTACTTGAATATAGCTGATAGTTTCTTGCTGTGTAAATTTAAATTCACTAAGGCTGCGAATAATACTAATGCTACACTCGTAAATGATTTCTTCTGGAAAATGTTTGACAGTGTCCGCCTGTATATTGGAACACAAGAGGTTGAAGCGGTTGATTATGTCTCTGCTACATCTGAAATGATGAAATTTACACTATATTCGTTTAGTGATAGAATGGGTAAGGGAGCTGTTGAGGGTTTTATTCCTGATATGTCAACGGGTACAAACGCAGACCCTGGTTATAGTCAAAGGAAGTCAATGTATAATGATGACGCAAAAGCTGAGAATAGTTTTACCGTAGCAGTACCTCTGAAAGGTATATTTGGATTTTGTGATTATGATAAAGTTTTGTATGGGCTTAAAATTAGATTTCAACTACAAAGGAATGATAATGTAAATAGATTGCTTTTTGGGGATGAAAATGCTTTTGGAGAAAATAATAAATTTGTTATTAATGATTTGTGTTGGTATATCAGTGAATATACTCCTAATCTTAAAACGGAAGAGATGTTAAATAGAAGACTTAACTCAAAGAAACCGCTAAATGTATCATACCTTAAAAGAAGATGTCAACACGTTAAACTGGAACACACTACCTACACTTGGAATTTAGGTGTTCTTCAAGGAAAGCCACGATACCTCTGGCTCATTTTTAAAAAACCAGATGGAGAGGACGGTACTAATAAGAATAATGCCCTGAGTGATAATGCAAAGGTGAAACAACTTCGGGTTTCTCTTGATGGCACATTTTATCCGCGAGATAGATTGGAAATTGATTGGGAAAAAAATGATTATGCGGAAGCCTACAAGTCCTACCAAAAGGTGTGTGAAAGTAATGGTAATAATGATCCTATTTTGGATATGGTTGCGTTTCAAAAACTTTATACAATCTACGCAATTGACCTGAGTTCTCAAAAGGAAACTATAAAGTCTAATCGAGTGGATACTTCTCTATACATTGAAAGAGGGGAGAGTGAAGAGGTTAATGCATATTGTTTGCTTTTGGAGGAAACAGAATTACAGATTAATACAGATAATGGTGTTATGATTAATATCACATAGGTTTTTTCTCATAAATAAATGGTTGGGGTATATGTTAATCAAATCAATCTTAATAAATTAACATCTTGTATTCAAAATCAAAAGCCTTGTATTATTAATGTTAATACAATTCAAAGAAAAGGAGCTGTAAGAATTGATGTTTTACTCACACACACACAAGTAAAAACACTAAATGATGTTGGATCACTTAAAATTAAAATGACGAAACCTATGTTAAAGAAATATTCAATAGACGAGTCAAGAGGAGGATTTCTCCCGTTTCTAATTCCTTTATTTGCTGGTTTAAGTGCGGCGGGAGCATTGACTGGTGGTATTTCAGCAGCGGTAAAAACTGCTAACGAAAGGAAGGCACAACTAAAAGCTCAAAAAGAATTGGAAAGACATAACAAGGAGTTGGAGAAACAAATTAGTGGAAGTGGTGTAATTGTAGATTTTGCTCAAAAACTTGAAAGTCTACCTGATAAAGCTAGATTGTTGGTTGGAGATATGCTTTCCTCTATCGCTCAAGCGGGTGTTAAACTAACTAAACGGGGTAATGGATTGTATCTTTCTCATAAATAAATGGATAAATGGTTTAAACAATTTGGAAAGAATACAACGTCAAATATAGAACTAGCTAAGTATTGTAAAACACTAAAAATTGATAATGTGGTTATTTGTATGAGAGATGAATTAACACATATAAATAAGAATACAAAGAATATTATTATGAATTTAGACACACAGAATGGTTCTCATTGGGTTTGTATTCATAATAGTCAGGATAAATATTATTTTGATAGTTATGGTATGCCACCACCTGTTGAAGTAATACAATTCTTACAGAATGGTGTTTATCAAACATTCCAAGTTCAAGAAATTAATTCTAAATGTTGTGGCCAATTATGTTTATATGTATTATTTCAACTCAACAATAATGAAAATTTTTATGATATCATTTTTTATCTAATATAAATGACCTATGTTGGAAAAGATGGTTCTATCTTTGGAAAATCCTCTCAGGATATTGATTTATCAAATTATTATACAAAGGCACAGGCTGAACGACAAAAATATAGTGTAAGTAAAAATATTAATATGAAGAATACTTATAAATTAATCAATTATCCAAACCCTACAGATGCGAATGACTTGATTAGATTCAGTGATTTATCACAATATATATCTTTAAAGAAAACAGCACGTTTTGTGAAACAAGTAAAATTTACAACCACAACACCTGGTTATACTGACCATACACCTTTCCTCATTGAATTTAACTACCTGCTTACAATTAAATTTTATAAAGAAGGACATTTAGTTAATATGCGAATTAATAAATGGGGGTATGATATGCCTGATTTAGGGTATAATTGGTCTTTTTCAATAAACATAGAAGACCTACATGATTTAAATCAGTCTCGTAAAGAAGAATATTATCCACTTGGTGAAGATAAGGATTTATGTGGAAGTACAATTAGTAAACAACAAATACGTGATTTTAAGAAAATAAAAATATATGATAGTATAGCGATGGTTCGCATGACAAAGAAGGAAGGTAATGAGATAAGGATAGAAAGCCGAGGAATACAAACCGATTTGGTAGTGGGAAGATGGGGTGGTATTACCTGTCATAATATTAATCTCACATATATTTCTGATACATAAATGGCAGGAAGAAGACTACAAGAGAATTATAATTTTTGTATTCAAGGATACCTACAAGAAAAGGGTGCTCGGTATTACATACCTTATGATTTGGAGCATATACATGGGAATTTTGTCATAAAAAACTGGCCTTATACTGATATTGTTAAACCCACAAATAGAGACTTGTTTAAAATATTAAATAAAAATGAACTTCTCAAAGTTATGAAATATAAAACTCTTTTAGAAATCGTCAACAAATCTTATTGGTATCCTATTATGAGAAAAATAATTATAGATACAAGAATATCTCAAAATCCAGATGAGTATATGTATAATATTCTTTGGGGTTCAAACTCAAGGGTAGCAAGGGATGAGGAAGGAGTTGAAGAAGAGAAGGAGGAAAGAGAGAAAAAGGAGAAGGAGGAAAGGGAGAGGGAGGAGAAGGAGGAGAGGGAGAAAAAGGAGGAGAAGGAGGAGAGGGAGAAAAAGGAGAAGGAGGAAAGGGAGAAAAGGGAGAAGGAGGAAAGGGAGAAAAGGGAGAAAAAGGAGAAGGAGGAGAGGGAGAAAATGGAGGAGGAGGAGAGGGAGCAAAGAGAGAGGGAGGAAAAATATAAAAAGATGGAAATCACTGAGATTCATAAAAGATTGAGTGTATTAAAGCAAATAAATCAATCTCAACGCACCGAAGAGGAAATTAAAGAATTAACAACTCTTATGAAGATAATGGTTTCAAAAATAAGAACGTCAATGTCTTCAATTTCAGGGAGGAGATTTAAACGAGAAAGTGGTGAAGAAGAAGAAGAAGAAGAAGGAAAAGATTATGTGATTGATGATGTTGGTGTCATTGACTTTAGTTAGTTTTTATTTGTAAATAAATGGAGGAGAGAGTGAAGGCATTCCTTAGGATTCTTTATGTTTTAAAAATAAAGATTGAAATGTATATGTTGAAAACCAAAAAGGTTTTGATACTCTGTCGGAATTTTTCTGATAAATAAATATGAGTTATTGTCTCAAATGTAAAAAGAAAACTAAATCTAAAAATATCTCTTATGTTAAAGCTAAAAATAATAGAGTTTATCAAAAAGGAATATGTCAAGTATGTGGCTCTAAAAAGTGCCAATTCATCTCTCCTAAAAGAGGAGGAGACATACAAAAGTTTCTGTCAGGAAGTAAATTTACAACAACTGGAATTCCAGGGGAATTACACCTTCCAGGGTATTCTTTCTGTGGTCCAGGAACAAACTTGGATAAAAGATTAGATGAGGCTGACAATCCTAAACCTTGGTCTAAACCTACAAATAGGGTTGACGAAGTGTGTATGAAGCATGATATTGCTTATGGGAAAACCACTACGTTGACTGAAAAACATAAAGCCGACAGCGAAATGTTGTATAATTTGTCTTTGATACAAAATCCAACGTTGAGAGAGAAAGTTGATAGGTTTATTGTGAGAAATTTGATAAATGCTAAATTGAAACTTGGTCTTGGTTATTCCTCAAAAAACTATTAGGCTCTAATGATGCCATCAAGACTGAGGAGCTTTTGGCTGAAGAATTACACAAACCTATAATCACAAAGTTTAAAAGAAGGAAGGTTTATTCTAAATACACTGACCACATATGGTCCGCTGATTTAATTGAATTGAATAATGACAGGGGATACAGGTATGCTTTAACCGTTATTGATTTGAGGAGTAGATTTGCCTGGGTTGTCCCTTTAAAAAATAAAAGGGGTGATACTTTAATGTTAGCCTTTAAGCTAATATTTGATCGGGATAAAAGGAAACCAAAGAAGTTATGGACTGATGAGGGAACAGAGTTCTATAACAAAATATTCATGAAATTTCTTAAGGGGAAGGGTATTAAATTATACAGCACCTTTAATGAAGGAAAGGCAGTTGTTATTGAGCGTTTTAATCGTACTTTAAAAGAGAAATTATATAAAAAATTCACACAACTCGGTTCTCAAAAATGGGTGTATTTAATTCAGGATATTGTAGATAATTACAATAATACAGTTCATTCATCAACACAATCAAAACCATCAGAAACATTTACAAAATTAGAATATGAAAAGGAGATTAATTTGAGAAAGCCCAAGTTTAAAGTTGGTGATATTGTAAGAATATACAAATGGAAAAGTCATTTTGAGAAAGGTTATACACAAAAATGGACTCGTGAATTATTTAAAATCATTGATGTAATGGATACAGTCCCTTGGACCTACAAATTATATGATTTAAATGGAGAAGAAATCTTGGGTTCATTTTACTCACAAGAATTACAAAAAACACAAGTAAGCAGATAATACCCTTGAAAATAATAAATAAATAAATAAAATGTAATGGGGATACGTTTTTAAATCTGTGAACCCCAAACACAGAATCCCACAACTTTTTAGTTGGGGCTTAACTTTTGTGTGTGTATAATGGGGATACGTTTTTAAATCTGTGAACCCCAAACACAGAATCCCACAACTTTTTAGTTGGGGCTTAACTTTTGTGTGTGTATAATGGGGATACGTTTTTAAATCTGTGAACCCCAAACACAGAATCCCACAACTTTTTAGTTGGGGCTTAACTTTTGTGTGTGTATAATGGGGATACGTTTTTAAATCTGTGAACCCCAAACACAGAATCCCACAACTTTTTAGTTGGGGCTTAACTTTTGTGTGTGTATAATGGGGATACGTTTTTAAATCTGTGAACCCCAAACACAGAATCCCACAACTTTTTAGTTGGGGCTTAACTTTTGTGTGTGTATAATGGGGATACGTTTTTAAATCTGTGAACCCCAAACACAGAATCCCACAACTTTTTAGTTGGGGCTTAACTTTTGTGTGTGTATAATGGGGATACGTTTTTAAATCTGTGAACCCCAAACACAGAATCCCACAACTTTTTAGTTGGGGCTTAACTTTTGTGTGTGTGTGTATGTGCGAGTGAGTCATAATAATATACAAACCCTAACCCAACCCAAGCCCTAACCCAACCCCATCCCTAACCCAAACCCATCCCTAACCCAACCCATCCCTAACCCAACCCCATCCCTAACCCAACCCCATCCCTAACCCAACCCCATCCCTAACCCAACCCCATCCCTAACCCAACCCCATCCCTAACCCAACCCCAACCCTAACCCAACCCCATCCCTAACCCAACCCCATCCCTAACCCAACCCATCCCTAACCCTCACATTCAAAATCCCAACCCTAACCCAATCCCATCCCTAACCCAACCCCAACCCTAACCCTCACATTCAAAATCCCAACCCTAACCCAACCCATCCCTAACCCAACCCCATCCCTAACCCAACCCCATCCCTAACCCAACCCCAACCCTAACCCTCACATTCAAAATCCCAACCCTAACCCAACCCCATCCCTAACCCTCACATTCAAAATCCCACCCAAACCCTAACATAATCTTTCTTTTCTTCTTTTTTAAATACGTATTTCTTTTTTTTTTTTCCTCTTCCTCCAATTCTGTCTTTCAAGGCTTTTAAGTTTGAAGAAGTAGAAATGGGAAGAAAGAATTTTCCAGCATTTTCTTCCTCGAACTTTCTTGATATTGCTTAAATCAAGCGTCATTAAATAAAGAACATTGTTCATTGCTTTAGAATCCAAAGAGTCTCCAAGAGGAACCCCACAGGTAGAGTCTCCAAAATAAAACCAACTTTCCAAGTTCCCAAGGTATAACCACATTCCTGTTGAGCCTCCAAGATAGGTATCACATTCCGAGTCATCAAAACAAAACCCCCATTCCGAGTCTCCAAAAATATAACCATCTTTCCAAGTCCCCAAGGTAAAACCACAATTTTCAGAAATATTGGGGGTTTCCGTGATAAGTCTCACATAGTATAACTGCGGACCATCAGGGAAAACTTCCCTTTCCCAATTTTTTAGGGTTTCTATGATGTGTCTCACATAGTATAACTGCGGACCATCAGGGAGAATTCCCATTTCACAATTTTTTAGGGTTTCTATGATGTGTCTCACATAGTATAACTGCGGACCATCAGGGAGAACTCTCCTTGCCCAATTTTTTAGGGTTTCTATGATGTGTCTCACATAGTATAACTGCGGACCATCAGGGAGAACTCTCCTTGCCCAATTTTTTAGGGTTTCTATGATGTGTCTCACATAGTATAACTGCGGACCATCAGGGAGAACTCTCCTTGCCCAATTTTTTAGGGTTTCTATGATGTGTCTCACATAGTATAACTGCGGACCATCAGGGAGAACTCTCCTTTCCCAATTTTCAGAAATTTGTGGGTCTCCAATGTATGACTTGTATTCTGGCTCATCAAGGTAGAACTTGTTCAGTGGGTTTTGTTTTGATAACTCACAACAAGTATCATCATGGTAAAACTCTTTTTCAGGATTTTGTGGATCTCCAAGGTATAACTCTTTGGCTGGGTCATCAAGGTAGAACTCGTTCTGGGGGTCTTGGTTGTTCAAAATGTCTTCAAACAAAAAAATAACTTCATCCCAAGTTGTGTTAAAAGCAGAATTTTCATTTCGTATCTCAGATACAATTTCCTGTGAAAGAAAATAACAATGTATTAATTGAATACAATATTTTTTATTTGTATAAATCAAGCTCTATGAATATTAAAATAAACTTTGTTAACTCTTACACGAGTCTCATCTTAAAAAAAAAAAAAAAAAAAAAAAAAAAAAATTAAATAAATAAATAAATAAATAAACAAACTTACCTCCATTGATAAGAGGTTCGAGTCCAGTTCATCAATCTGAAGGTTGAGTTCTACACAGGTAGTAGGACTCCATGGAATAGCAAAGTTATCCCATTCCATTTCGGCATAGTAGTCCATTCTCAAGTGAAGCAGAAAGCGTGTTTGAAAAAGCCTGTGTGGTCGGTGCCTTTTATAAGGACTGGGTGTGTCTTCCTGTGGAAATTCCCTGGGCGTGTCTTAACTGGAAATGATGTGATGGAAATTCCCTGAAAATGATGTAATGTATTACCTGGAAATGATACAATGCTGAAGAGTTTATAAAGTGGGTGGGACTTAGCAAAAGTGGGAGGAGCTTAGCAAAAGTGGGCGGGGCTTAGCAAAAAGTGGGCGTGGCTTAACAAAAAGTGGGCGGGGCTTAGTAAAAAATGGACGTGGTTTACCAAAAAGTGGGCGGAGCTTACCAAAAAAATGGTATGTGGCACTGGAGGCGCTCAAACAAGAACATTGAGGGAGGTTTACCATTTTATCTTAGCTCAGTTAAAATATCTTAATAAAGAACCAAACTCAAACATATTTTTTGTTAATATATTAGATGGTGAAGAGAGTTGTAGGAGAATTAAATTATTTCCCACGCATAAACAAATATTTGTAGGGTCGTTGTTTGAGTGGGTTATATTCACCAGATGATATTAAGAGTAAAAGGTTAAAAGGTCCATGAGGTCAGAAGGATCACAGGTGTTTAAGTGGTCTAATGAATAAGGATAACATGTCAAAAGGTTAGAAGGTTCGTAAAGAACAGGGTGAGAGAAATATAGGTGTTTAGGGGCAATGAGGGAGGGAAAGAATTAATATGGAAGTGAATGGGTCAATGTTTGAGTGGGTCAAAGATTAATCTGCCAGATGATATGTAGAAGAAGGATGATAGGTCTATAAGAGAAAACAAATATTTGTAGTGTTTGAGTGGTCTAATGAACAACATTAAGGATAGGTACTACAGACAAAAGGTTCATAAAGATGAGGGTGGGAGAAATAGAGGTGTTTATGATTTTTGAAAAAGACAAGGGGGTAAATGACATTAGATAGGGATTTCCCATGTTAAACGGAGGTGTCCCAGAAGCAACATTATTACACTACTGCTGTCTTTCCCTCGTGTTCCCCATGTGCTGTATTTCCCTCACGGTCCCCCTGTGCTGTCTTTCCCTCGTGGTCCCCCTGTGCTGTCTTTCCCTCGCGGTCCCCATGTGCTGTCTTTCCCTCGTGGTCCCCCTGTGTTGTCTTTCCCTCACGGTCCCTATGTGCTGTCTTTCCCTCGCGGTCCCCATGTGCTGTCTTTCCCTCACGGTCCCCATGTGCTGTCTTTCCCTCACGGTCCCCCTGTGCTGTCTTTCCCTCGCGGTCCCCCTGTGCTGTCTTTCCCTCGCGGTCCCCATGTGCTGTCTTTCCCTCACGGTCCCCATGTGCTGTCTTTCCCTCGCGGTCCCCATGTGCTGTCTTTCCCTCATGGTCCCCCTGTGCTGTCTTTCCCTCGCGGTCCCCATGTGCTGTCTTTCCCTCACGGTCCCCATGTGCTTTCTTTCCCTCCCGGTCCCCGTGTGCTTTCTTTCCCTCGCGGTCCCCCTGTGCTGTCTTTCCTTCGCGGTCCCCATGTGCTGTCTTTCCCTCATGGTCCCCCTGTGTTGTCTTTCCGTCGTGGTCCCCCTGTGCTGTCTTTCCCTCGCGGTCCCCATGTGCTGTCTTTCCCTCGTGGTCCCCATGTGCTGTCTTTCCCTCGTGGTCCCCATGTGCTGTCTTTCCCTCGCGGTCCCCATGTGCTGTCTTTCCCTCATGGTCCCCCTGTGTTGTCTTTCCCTCGTGGTCCCCCTATGCTGTCTTTCCCTTGCGGTCCCCATGTCCTTTCTTTCCCTCACGGTCCCC
This sequence comes from Myxine glutinosa, assembly GCF_964187855.1. Lineage (NCBI taxonomy): Eukaryota > Metazoa > Chordata > Myxini > Myxiniformes > Myxinidae > Myxine > Myxine glutinosa. The sequence continues at coordinate 121,717,991 of NC_136270.1, read as the reverse complement.
CTGTGCTGTCTTTCCCTCCCGGTCCCCGTGTGCTTTCTTTCCCTCACGGTCCCCCTGTGATGTCTTTCCCTCGCGGTCCCCATGTGCTGTCTTTCCCTCGTGGTCCCCATGTGCTGTCTTTCCCTCGTGGTCCCCATGTGCTGTCTTTCCCTCGCGGTCCCCATGTGCTGTCTTTCCCTCGTGGTCCCCCTGTGTTGTCTTTCCCTCGTGGTCCCCCTATGCTGTCTTTCCCTCGCGGTCCCCATGTGCTGTCTTTCCCTCGCGGTCCCCATGTGCTGTCTTTCCCTCGCGGTCCCCATGTGCTGTCTTTCCCTCGTGGTCCCCCTGTGTTGTCTTTCCCTCGCGGTCCCCATGTGCTGTCTTTCCCTCGCGGTCCCCATGTGCTGTCTTTCCCTCGTGGTCCCCCTGTGTTGTCTTTCCCTCGTGGTCCCCCTGTGCTGTCTTTCCCTCATGGTCCCCCTGTGTTGTCTTTCCCTCGTGGTCCCCCTGTGCTGTCTTTCCCTCATGGTCCCCCAGTGCTGTCTTTCCCTCACGGTCCCCCTGTGCTGTCTTTCCCTCACGATCCCCATGTGCTGTCTTTCCCTCGTGTTCCCCATGTGCTGTATTTCCCTCACGGTCCCCCTGTGCTGTCTTTCCCTCGTGGTCCCCCTGTGCTGTCTTTCCCTCGCGGTCCCCATGTGCTGTCTTTCCCTCGTGGTCCCCCTGTGTTGTCTTTCCCTCACGGTCCCTATGTGCTGTCTTTCCCTCGCGGTCCCCATGTGCTGTCTTTCCCTCACGGTCCCCATGTGCTGTCTTTCCCTCACGGTCCCCCTGTGTTGTCTTTCCCTCGTGGTCCCCCTGTGCTGTCTTTCCCTCATGGTCCCCCAGTGCTGTCTTTCCCTCACAGTCCCCCTGTGCTGTCTTTCCCTCACGATCCCCATGTGCTGTCTTTCCCTCGTGTTCCCCATGTGCTGTATTTCCCTCACGGTCCCCCTGTGCTGTCTTTCCCTCATGGTCCCCCTGTGCTGTCTTTCCCTCACGGTCCCCATGTGCTGTATTTCCCTCGTGGTCCCCCTGTACTGTCTTTCCCTCACGGTCCCCATGTGCTGTCTTTCCCTCGCGGTCCCCATGTGCTGTCTTTCCCTCGCGGTCCCCATGTGCTGTCTTTCCCTCGCAGTCCCCCTGTGCTGTCTTTCCCTCGCGGTCCCCCTGTGCTGTCTTTCCCTCGTGGTCCCCATGTGCTGTCTTTCCCTCGCGGTCCCCCTGTACTGTCTTTCCCTCACGGTCCCCATGTGCTGTCTTTCCCTCACGGTCCCCATGTGCTGTCTTTCCCTCGTGGTCCCCATGTGCTGTCTTTCCCTCGCGGTCCCCCTGTACTGTCTTTCCCTCACGGTCCCCATGTGCTGTCTTTCCCTCACGGTCCCCCTGTGCTGTCTTTCCCTCACGGTCCCCATGTGCTGTCTTTCCCTCACGGTCCCCCTGTGCTGTCTTTCCCTCGCGGCCCCCCTGTGCTGTCTTTCCCTTGCGGTCCCCCTGTGCTGTCTTTCCCTCACGATCCCCATGTGCTGTCTTTCCCTCGTGTTCCCCCTGTGCTGTCTTTCCCTCATGGTCCCCCTGTGCTGTCTTTCCCTCGCGGCCCCCCTGTGCTGTCTTTCCCTTGCGGTCCCCCTGTACTGTCTTTCCCTCGCGGTCCCCATGTGCTGTCTTTCCCTCGCGGTCCCCCTGTGCTGTCTTTCCCTCACGGTCCCCCTGTGCTGTCTTTCCCTCGCGGTCCCCATGTGCTTTCTTTCCCTCACGGTCCCCCTGTGCTGTCTTTCCCTCCCGGTCCCCGTGTGCTTTCTTTCCCTCATTGTCCCCCTGTGATGTCTTTCCCTCGCGGTCCCCCTGTGCTGTCTTTCCCTCACGGTCCCCATGTGCTGTCTTTCCCTCGTGGTCCCCCTGTGTTGTCTTTCCCTCGTGGTCCCCCTGTGCTGTCTTTCCCTCGCGGTCCCCATGTGCTGTCTTTCCCTCGTGGTCCCCATGTGCTGTCTTTCCCTCGCGGTCCCCCTGTGCTGTATTTCCCTCGTGGTCCCCCTGTGCTGTCTTTCCCTCACGGTCCCCATGTGCTGTCTTTCCCTCGTGCTCCCCATGTGCTGTCTTTCCCTCGTGGTCCCCCTGTGCTGTCTTTCCCTCGTGGTCCCCATGTGCTGTCTTTCCCTCGCGGTCCCCCTGTACTGTCTTTCCCTCACGGTCCCCATGTGCTGTCTTTCCCTCACGGTCCCCATGTGCTGTCTTTCCCTCGTGGTCCCCATGTGCTGTCTTTCCCTCGCGGTCCCCCTGTACTGTCTTTCCCTCACGGTCCCCATGTGCTGTCTTTCCCTCACGGTCCCCATGTGCTGTCTTTCCCTCACGGTCCCCCTGTGCTGTCTTTCCCTCGTGGTCCCCATGTGCTGTCTTTCCCTCGTGGTCCCCATGTGCTGTCTTTCCCTCACGGTCCCCATGTGCTGTCTTTCCCTCGTGCTCCCCATGTGCTGTCTTTCCCTCGTGGTCCCCATGTGCTGTCTTTCCCTCGTGGTCCCCATGTGCTGTCTTTCCCTCGTGCTCCCCATGTGCTGTCTTTCCCTCGTGGTCCCCATGTGCTGTCTTTCCCTCGTGGTCCCCATGTGCTGTCTTTCCCTCGCGGTCCCCCTGTGCTGTCTTTCCCTCGCGGTCCGCCTGTGCTGTCTTTCCCTCGCGGTCCCCATGTGCTGTCTTTCCCTCGTGGTCCCCATGTGCTGTCTTTCTCTCGTGGTCCCCCTGTGCTGTCTTTCCCTCGCGGTCCCCATGTGCTGTCTTTCCCTCGCGGTCCCCATGTGCTGTCTTTCCCTCACGGTCCCCATGTGCTGTCTTTCCCTTGCGGTCCCCATGTGCTGTCTTTCCCTCGCGGTCCCCATGTGCTGTCTTTCCCTCGCGGTCCCCATGTGCTGTCTTTCCCTCGTGGTCCCCATGTGCTGTCTTTCCCTCGTGGTCCCCATGTGCTGTCTTTCCCTCGCGGTCCCCATGTGCTGTCTTTCCCTCGTGGTCCCCCTGTACTGTCTTTCCCTCGTGGTCCCCCTGTGCTGTCTTTCCCTCGCGGTCCCCCTGTGCTGTCTTTCCCTCGCGGTCCCCATGTGCTGTCTTTCCCTCGTGGTCCCCATGTGCTGTCTTTCTCTCGTGGTCCCCCTGTGCTGTCTTTCCCTCGCGGTCCCCATGTGCTGTCTTTCCCTCGCGGTCCCCATGTGCTGTCTTTCCCTTGCGGTCCCCATGTGCTGTCTTTCCCTCGCGGTCCCCATGTGCTGTCTTTCCCTCGCGGTCCCCATGTGCTGTCTTTCCCTCGTGCTCCCCATGTGCTGTCTTTCCCTCGTGGTCCCCATGTGCTGTCTTTCCCTCGTGGTCCCCATGTGCTGTCTTTCCCTCGCGGTCCCCATGTGCTGTCTTTCCCTCGTGGTCCCCCTGTACTGTCTTTCCCTCGTGGTCCCCCTGTGCTGTCTTTCCCTCGCGGTCCCCCTGTGCTGTCTTTCCCTCGCGGTCCCCATGTGCTGTCTTTCCCTCGTGGTCCCCATGTGCTGTCTTTCTCTCGTGGTCCCCCTGTGCTGTCTTTCCCTCGTGGTCCCCATGTGCTGTCTTTCCCTCGCGGTCCCCATGTGCTGTCTTTCCCTCGTGGTCCCCATGTGCTGTCTTTCCCTCGCGGTCCCCATGTGCTGTCTTTCCCTCGTGGTCCCCATGTGCTGTCTTTCCCTCGTGGTCCCCATGTGCTGTCTTTCCCTCGCGGTCCCCATGTGCTGTCTTTCCCTCGCGGTCCCCCTGTGCTGTCTTTCCCTCGTGGTCCCCATGTGCTGTCTTTCCCTCGCGGTCCCCATGCGCTGTCTTTCCCTCGCGGTCCCCATGTGCTGTCTTTCCCTCGCGGTCCCCATGTGCTGTCTTTCCCTCGCGGTCCCCATGTGCTGTCTTTCCCTCGCGGTCTCCATGTGCTGTCTTTCCCTGGCGGTCCCCCTGTGCTGTCTTTCCCTCGTGGTCCCCATCTGCTGTCTTTCCCTCGCGGTCCCCATGTGCTGTCTTTCCCTCGCGGTCCCCATGTGCTGTCTTTCCCTCGCGGTCCCCATGTGCTGTCTTTCCCTCGCGGTCCCCATGTGCTGTCTTTCCCTCGTGGTCCCCATGTGCTGTCTTTCCCTCGTGGTCCCCATGTGCTGTCTTTCCCTCGTGGTCCCCATGTGCTGTCTTTCCCTCGCGGTCCCCATGTGCTGTCTTTCCCTTGTGGTCCCCCTGTACTGTCTTTCCCTCGTGGTCCCCCTGTGCTGTCTTTCCCTCGTGGTCCCCATGTGCTGTCTTTCCCTCGTGGTCCCCATGTGCTGTCTTTCCCTCGTGGTCCCCATGTGCTGTCTTTCCCTCGCGGTCCCCATGTGCTGTCTTTCCCTCGCGGTCCCCATGTGCTGTCTTTCCCTCGCGGTCCCCATGTGCTGTCTTTCCCTCGCGGTCCCCATGTGCTGTCTTTCCCTCATGGTCCCCATGTGCTGTCTTTCCCTCGTGGTCCCCATGTGCTGTCTTTCCCTCGTGGTCCCCATTTGCTGTCTTTCCCTCGCGGTCCCCATGTGCTGTCTTTCCCTCGTGGTCCCCCATGTGCTGTCTTTCCCTCGCGGTTGTCAGCTCTTTCACGAGCATCGATTCAGTATATAAAAAAAAAAAAAAAAAAAAAAAAAATTGTACCATACGTCACACTGTTGACAAGTTGTCCCAAACCAATGGTGCCACACGTCACACAATTGACAAGTTGTCCCAAACCAATTGTGCCATACGTCACACTATTGACAAGTTGTCCCAAACCAATTGTACCATACGTCACACTGTTGTCAAGTTGTCCCAAACCAATTGTGCCATTCGTCACACTGTTGACAAGTTGTCCCAAATTAATGGTGCCATACGTCACACTATTGACAAGTTGTCCCAAACCAAATGTACCACGCGTCACACTATTGAGAAGTTGTCCCAAACCAATTGTGCCATATATGTCACACTGTTGACAAGTTGTCCCAAACCAATTGTGCCATACGTCACACTGTTGACAAGTTGTCCCAAACCAAATGTACCACACGTCACACTGTTGACAAGTTGTCCCAAATCAATGGTGCCACACGTCACACTATTGACAAGTTGTCCCAAACCAATTGTGCCCTACGTCACACTGTTGACAAGTTGTCTCAAACCAATGGTGCCACATGTCACACTGTTGACAAGTTGTCTCAAACCAATGGTGCCACATGTCACACTGTTGACAAGTTGTCCCAAATCAATTGTGCCACACGTCATACTATTGAAAAGTTGTCCCAAATCAATTGTGCCACACGTCACACTATTGACAAGTTGTCCCAAAGCAATTGTGCCACACGTCACACTATTGACAAGTTGTCCCAAATCAATTGTACCACACGTCACACGATTGACAAGTTGTCCCAAAGCAATTGTGCCATACGTCACACTGTTGACAAGTTGACCCAAAGCAATTGTGCCACACGTCACACAATTGACAAGTTGTCCCAAATCAATTGTGCCACACATCACACTATTGACAAGTTGTCCTAAATCAATTGTGCCACACGTCACACTGTTGACAAGTTGTCCCAAATCAATTGTGCCACACGTCACACTGTTGACAAGTTGTCCCAAATCAATTGTGCCATACGTCACACTGTTGACAAGTTGACCCAAAGCAATTGTGCCATACGTCACACTATTGACAAGTTGTCCCAAAGCAATTGTGCCATACGTCACAATATTGACAAGTTGTCCCAATCCAATTGTGCCATATACGTCACGCTGTCCCAAATCATGGAATCCATCATTGCTTCGGATATGAAATCTTTCCTTTTCTCCAATGGCTTGATCTCTGACCATCAATTTGGTTTCAGACCAGGTCACTCTATTCTGGACATGCTGCTTCTGCTGTCTCAACAATGGATGGAGGTCCTCAATGCCAAACAGGAAATTAGAGCTGTCTCCCTTGACATATCACGTGCCTTCGATACGGTCTGGCACCCCGCTCTGCTCAACAAACTCTCCTCCTTTGGTATCCATGGAAATCTCCACGCATGGCTGGCGGACTTCCTCTCTCGTCGTAGTCAACGTGTAGCCCTGAATGGGTTTCTCTCATCTCCTCTTCCTGTTCAGGCTGGAGTTCCCCAAGGCAGTGTTCTGGGCCCTGTGCTTTTTCTGGTCTTCATCAATGATCTCTCTGACTCTCTTGAAAATCCTCTCTATCTCTTTGCTGATGACTCCACTCTCTGCCGCTCCATTCCTCATCCCTCAGATCGGCAGTCTGCAGCCTCCTCACTCTCTGCAGACCTGGACAAAATCACAGACTGGGCAAACAAGTGGAACATGTCTTTCAATCCTGACAAATCTCACACTCTTACGATGTCTCTCCGAAAAGACCGACTGGACAACCCTCCCATCTACTTTCTGAATAATCCTCTCCAAGAAGTTCTGTCACTCAAGCTTTTGGGTCTCACTATCTGCCATGATCTTTCCTGTGAAAACCACATTTCCAGGCTGGCCTCCAAAGCCAGTCGCCAACTGGGCATCCTCCGTCGTGTGAAGTCCTTCCTTGGCACACCTGAGCTCTTCACCACATACAAGGCTTTCATCCGCAGCTCAATGGAGAACTGCTCTCCCCTCTGGGCTGGTGCTCCTGCCTCACACCGAGCTCGTCTTCACGCTGTTGAAACCAAAGCGTTCAGAATCATTGGAATCTCCCGCGATGAAGCTATCTCCGAGGGCCTTTCACTCACTCACCGCAGGGAGGTTGGTGGTCTTTCTGTCTTCTACCGACTCCTCTCCGGCCTTGCTCCTCCAGCTCTCTCTGGGCTCTGTCCCCCAAATATTCCCACGGGTCGCAGAAGATCTGCTTGCAACCCTCTTATGGTTAAACTGCCAAAATCCAGACTCTCTGCTCACCTTCACTCCTTCATTCCTCTTTTCTCCCGCCTCTGGAACAAACTCCCTCACTCTCTTCAATCCCACTCCTCCCTCCAGGTCTTTAAAACAGCTGTTCACCACCATCTCTTATCTTCCCCCATCCAAAACCTTGATCTTTTCTACCGCCGCTAATTTCACCCCAAATCCACTTTTTTGAAATACCAACTTCTTTCCTGGAAGTCCTTGGTGTCCTTGTGTGTTTTATACTTCTCCCACCCCCAACCCCCTCACCCTTCCCACGCCTCGTCCCCCTAAGCCGTCTCCCTCCCACACATCTCCCGATGTCCCTGCTCTCAAATGTTGTGTTTGTGTGCTTCCCCTTCTCACCCCATCTTGTCTGCCGCTCCCTCTTTTTCTATATTTTGTTTGTCTGTTTGATTTTGTTTTTGGTGATAAATGTTAGCTCTTTCACGAGCCTCGATTCTGTATACAAAAAAATACACAAAAAAAAACACGTGACAAGCTCTCCCTGACCACGTGACAAGCTCTCCCTGACCACGTGACAAGCTCTCCCAAACCACGTGACAAGCTCTCCCTGACCACGTGACATGCCATCCATAACCAGGTGACACGCTCTCCCTAACCACGTGACACGCTCTCCCTAACCACGTGACACGCTATCCATAACCACGTGACAAGCTCTCCCTAACCACGTGACACGCTCTCCCTGACCACGTAACAGGCTATCTATAATCACGTGACAAGCTCGCCCTGACCACGTGACATGCTATCCAGAGCCACATGCCAAGCTCTGCCTGACCACGTGACAAGCTCTCCCTGACCACGTGACAAGCTCTCCCTAACAACATGACACGCTCTCCCTAACCACGTGAAACGCACTCCCGAACCACGTGACAAGCACCCCCGAACCACGTGACAAGCTCTCCCTGACCACGTGACAAGCTCTCCCTGACCACGTGACAAGCTCTCCCTAACCACGTGACAAGCTCTCCCGAACCACGTGACACGCTCTCCCTGACCACGTGACAAGCTCTCCCTGACCACGTGACACGCTCCCCCTAACCACGTGACACGCTATCCATAACCACGTGACAAGCTCTCCCTAACAACATGACACGCTCTCCCTAACAACATGACACGCTCTCCCTGACCACGTGACACGCTATCCATAACCACGTGACACGCTATCCATAACCACGTGACACGCTATCCATAACCACGTGACACGCTCTCCCTAACCACGTGACAAGCTCTCCCTAACCACGTGACAAGCTCTCCCTAACCACGTGACAAGCTCTCCCTAACCACGTGACAAGCTCTCCCTAACCACGTGACAAGCTCTCCCTAACCACGTGACAAGCTCTCCCTGACCACGTGACAAGCTCTCCCTAACCACGTGAAAAGCTCTCCCTGACCACGTGACAAGCTCTCCCTAACCACGTGACACGCTCTCCCTAACCACGTGACAAGCTCTCCCTGACCACGTGACAAGCTCTCCCTGACCACGTGACAAGCTCTCCCTGAGCACGTGACAAGCTCTCCCGAACCACGTGACAAGCTCTCCCTAACCACGTGACACGCTCTCCATAAACACGTGACATTCTCGCTATAACCACGTGACACGCTCTCCATAATAACCACGTGACACTCTCGATAACCACGTGACACGCTCTCCATAACCACGTGGCACGCTCTCTCTAACCACGTGACATGCTATCCATAACCACGTGACAAGCTCTCCCTAACCACGTGACACGCTATCCAGAACCACGTGACAAGCTCTCCCTAACCACGTGACACGCTCTCCCTGACCACGTGACATGCTATCCCTAACCATGTGACACGCTCTCCCTAACCACGTGACACGCTCTGCCTGACCACGTGACACGCTCTCACTGACCACGTGACACGCTCTCCAGAACAACCACGTGACACGCTCTTCATAACAACCACGTGACACTCTCGATAACCACGTGACACGCTCTCCAGAACCACGTGGCACGCTCTCCCTAACCACGTGACACGCTCTCCCGAACTACGTGACACGCTCTCCCTGACCACGTGACAAGTTCTCCCTGACCACGTGACAAGCTCTCCCTAACCACGTGAAACGCTCTCCCTAACCACGTGACATGCTCTCCCTGACCACGTGACAAGCTTTCCCTGACCACGTGACAAACTCTCCCGAACCACGTGACAAGCTCTCCCTAACCACGTGACAAGCTCTCCCTAACCACGTGACACGCTCTCCCTAACCACGTGACACGCTCTCCCTGACCACGTGACAAGCTCTCCCTGAGCACGTGACAAGCTCTCCCGAACCACGTGACAAGCTCTCCCTAACCACGTGACACGCTCACCATAACAACCACGTGACACGCTCTCCACAAACACGTGACATTCTCGCTATAACCACGTGACACGCTCTCCATAATAACCACGTGACACTCTCGATAACCACGTGACACGCTCTCCATAACCACGTGACACGCTCTCCCTGACCACGTGACACGCTCTCCCAAACCACGTGACACGCTCTCCCGAACCACGTAACACGCTCTCCATAACCACGTGACACGCTCTCCCTAACCACGTGACACGCTCTCGCTAACCACGTGACAAGCTCTCCCTAACCACATGGCATGCTATCCATAACCACGTGACAAGATCTCCCTGACCACGTGACAAGCTCTCTCCCTGACCACGTGACAAGCTCTCCCTAACCACGTGACACGCTCTCCCTAACCACGTGACACGCTCGACCTGACCACGTGACAAGCTCTCCCTGACCACGTGACAAGCTCTCCCTGGCCACGTGACACGCTATCCATAACCACGTGACACGCCATCCATAACCACGTGACAAGCTCTCCCTGACCACGTGACAGGCTATCTATAATCACGTGACAAGCTCTCCCTGACCACGTGACATGATGCGTAGCCACATGCCAAGCTCTGCCTGACCACGTGACAAGCTCTCCCTGACCACGTGACACGCTATCCATAACCACGTGACACGCCATCCATAACCACGTGACAAGCTCTCCTTGACCACGTGACAAGCTCTCCCTAACCACGTGACAAGCTCTCCCTAACCACGTGACACGCTCTCCCGAACCACAGGACACGCTCTCCCTAACCACATGACACGCTCTCCCTGACCACGTGACAAGCTCTCCCTGACCACGTGACAAGCTCTCCATGACCACGTGACAAGCTCTCCCTGACCACGTGACAAGCTCTCCCTGACCACGTGACAAGCTCTCCCTGACCACGTGACAAGCTCTCCCTGACCACGTGACATGCTCTCCAGAACAACCAAGTGACACGCTCTTCATAACAAGCACGTGACACGCTCTCCATAACAACCACGTGACAAGCTCTCCCTGACCACGTGACAAGCTCTCCCAAACCACGTGACAAGCTCTCCATAAACACGTGACATTCTCACTATAACCACGTGACACGCTCTCCGTAATAACCATGTGACACTCTCGATAACCACGTGACACGCTATCCATAACCACGTGACACGCTATCCATAACCACGTGACAAGCTCGCCCTGACCACGTGACACGCTATCCATAACCACGTGACACGCTATCCATAACCACGTGACAAGCTCTCCCTGACCACGTGACAAGCTCTCCCTGACCACGTGACAAGCTCTCCCTGACCACGTGACACGCTATCCATAACCACGTGACACGCTATCCATAACCACGTGACAAGCTCTCCCTAACCACGTGACAAGCTCTCCCTAACCACGTGACACGCTCTCCCTAACCACGTGTCACGCTCTCCCAAACCACGTGACACGCTCTCCCGAACCACGTAACACGCTCTCCATAACCACGTGACACGCTCTCCCTAACCACGTGACACGCTCTCGCTAACCACGTGACAAGCTCTCCTTGACCACGTGACAAGCTCTCCCTAACCACATGGCATGCTATCCATAACCACGTGACAAGATCTCCCTAACCATGTGACACGCTCTCCCTAACCACGTGACACGCTCTCCCTAACCACGTGACACGCTATCCATAACCACGTGACAAGCTCTCCCTAACAACATGACACGCTCTCCCTAACCACGTGAAACGCACTCCCGAACCACGTGACAAGCACCCCCGAACCACGTGACAAGCTCTCCCTGACCACGTGACAAGCTCTCCCTGACCACGTGACAAGCTCTCCCTGACCACGTGACAAGCTCTCCCTAACCACGTGACAAGCTCTCCCTAACCACGTGACATGCTCTCCCGAACCACGCGACACGCTCTCCCTGACCACGTGACAAGCTCTCCCTGACCACGTGACACGCTCCCCCTAACCACGTGACACGCTATCCATAACCACGTGACAAGCTCTCCCTAACAACATGACACGCTCTCCCTAACAACATGACACGCTCTCCCTGACCACGTGACACGCTATCCATAACCACGTGACACGCTATCCATAACCACGTGACACGCTATCCATAACCACGTGACACGCTCTCCCAAACCACGTGACAAGCTCTCCCTAACCACGTGACAAGCTCTCCCTAACCACGTGACAAGCTCTCCCTAACCACGTGACGAGCTCTCCCTAACCACGTGACAAGCTCTCCCTAACCACGTGACAAGCTCTCCCTGACCACGTGACAAGCTCTCCCGAACCACGTGAAAAGCTCTCCCTGACCACGTGACAAGCTCTCCCTAACCACGTGACACGCTCTCCCTAACCACGTGACACGCTCTCCCTAACCACGTGACACGCTCTCCCTAACCACGTGACACGCTCTCCCTAACCACGTGACAAGCTCTCCCTAACCACGTGACAAGCTCTCCCTGACCACGTGACAAGCTCTCCCTGACCACGTGACAAGCTCTCCCTGAGCACGTGACAAGCTCTCCCGAACCACGTGACAAGCTCTCCCTAACCACGTGACACGCTCTCCATAAACACGTGACATTCTCGCTATAACCACGTGACACGCTCTCCATAATAACCACGTGACACTCTCGATAACCACGTGACACGCTCTCCATAACCACGTGGCACGCTCTCCCTAACCACGTGACACGCTCTCCCTGACCACGTAACAGGCTATCTATAATCACGTGACAAGCTCGCCCTGACCACGTGACATGCTATCCAGAGCCACATGCCAAGCTCTGCCTGACCACGTGACAAGCTCTCCCTGACCACGTGACAAGCTCTCCCTAACAACATGACACGCTCTCCCTAACCACGTGAAACGCACTCCCGAACCACGTGACAAGCACCCCCGAACCACGTGACAAGCTCTCCCTGACCACGTGACAAGCTCTCCCTGACCACGTGACAAGCTCTCCCTAACCACGTGACAAGCTCTCCCGAACCACGTGACACGCTCTCCCTGACCACGTGACAAGCTCTCCCTGACCACGTGACACGCTCCCCCTAACCACGTGACACGCTATCCATAACCACGTGACAAGCTCTCCCTAACAACATGACACGCTCTCCCTAACAACATGACACGCTCTCCCTGACCACGTGACACGCTATCCATAACCACGTGACACGCTATCCATAACCACGTGACACGCTATCCATAACCACGTGACACGCTCTCCCTAACCACGTGACAAGCTCTCCCTAACCACGTGACAAGCTCTCCCTAACCACGTGACAAGCTCTCCCTAACCACGTGACAAGCTCTCCCTAACCACGTGACAAGCTCTCCCTAACCACGTGACAAGCTCTCCCTAACCACGTGACAAGCTCTCCCTGACCACGTGACAAGCTCTCCCTAACCACGTGAAAAGCTCTCCCTGACCACGTGACAAGCTCTCCCTAACCACGTGACACGCTCTCCCTAACCACGTGACAAGCTCTCCCTGACCACGTGACAAGCTCTCCCTGACCACGTGACAAGCTCTCCCTGAGCACGTGACAAGCTCTCCCGAACCACGTGACAAGCTCTCCCTAACCACGTGACACGCTCTCCATAAACACGTGACATTCTCGCTATAACCACGTGACACGCTCTCCATAATAACCACGTGACACTCTCGATAACCACGTGACACGCTCTCCATAACCACGTGGCACGCTCTCTCTAACCACGTGACATGCTATCCATAACCACGTGACAAGCTCTCCCTAACCACGTGACACGCTATCCAGAACCACGTGACAAGCTCTCCCTAACCACGTGACACGCTCTCCCTGACCACGTGACATGCTATCCCTAACCATGTGACACGCTCTCCCTAACCACGTGACACGCTCTGCCTGACCACGTGACACGCTCTCACTGACCACGTGACACGCTCTCCAGAACAACCACGTGACACGCTCTTCATAACAACCACGTGACACTCTCGATAACCACGTGACACGCTCTCCAGAACCACGTGGCACGCTCTCCCTAACCACGTGACACGCTCTCCCGAACTACGTGACACGCTCTCCCTGACCACGTGACAAGTTCTCCCTGACCACGTGACAAGCTCTCCCTAACCACGTGAAACGCTCTCCCTAACCACGTGACATGCTCTCCCTGACCACGTGACAAGCTTTCCCTGACCACGTGACAAACTCTCCCGAACCACGTGACAAGCTCTCCCTAACCACGTGACAAGCTCTCCCTAACCACGTGACACGCTCTCCCTAACCACGTGACACGCTCTCCCTGACCACGTGACAAGCTCTCCCTGAGCACGTGACAAGCTCTCCCGAACCACGTGACAAGCTCTCCCTAACCACGTGACACGCTCACCATAACAACCACGTGACACGCTCTCCACAAACACGTGACATTCTCGCTATAACCACGTGACACGCTCTCCATAATAACCACGTGACACTCTCGATAACCACGTGACACGCTCTCCATAACCACGTGACACGCTCTCCCTGACCACGTGACACGCTCTCCCAAACCACGTGACACGCTCTCCCGAACCACGTAACACGCTCTCCATAACCACGTGACACGCTCTCCCTAACCACGTGACACGCTCTCGCTAACCACGTGACAAGCTCTCCCTAACCACATGGCATGCTATCCATAACCACGTGACAAGATCTCCCTGACCACGTGACAAGCTCTCTCCCTGACCACGTGACAAGCTCTCCCTAACCACGTGACACGCTCTCCCTAACCACGTGACACGCTCGACCTGACCACGTGACAAGCTCTCCCTGACCACGTGACAAGCTCTCCCTGGCCACGTGACACGCTATCCATAACCACGTGACACGCCATCCATAACCACGTGACAAGCTCTCCCTGACCACGTGACAGGCTATCTATAATCACGTGACAAGCTCTCCCTGACCACGTGACATGATGCGTAGCCACATGCCAAGCTCTGCCTGACCACGTGACAAGCTCTCCCTGACCACGTGACACGCTATCCATAACCACGTGACACGCCATCCATAACCACGTGACAAGCTCTCCTTGACCACGTGACAAGCTCTCCCTAACCACGTGACAAGCTCTCCCTAACCACGTGACACGCTCTCCCGAACCACATGACACGCTCTCCCTAACCACATGACACGCTCTCCCTGACCACGTGACAAGCTCTCCCTGACCACGTGACAAGCTCTCCATGACCACGTGACAAGCTCTCCCTGACCACGTGACAAGCTCTCCCTGACCACGTGACAAGCTCTCCCTGACCACGTGACAAGCTCTCCCTGACCACGTGACATGCTCTCCAGAACAACCAAGTGACACGCTCTTCATAACAAGCACGTGACACGCTCTCCATAACAACCACGTGACAAGCTCTCCCTGACCACGTGACAAGCTCTCCCAAACCACGTGACAAGCTCTCCCTAACCACGTGACACGCTCTCCATAAACACGTGACATTCTCACTATAACCACGTGACACGCTCTCCGTAATAACCATGTGACACTCTCGATAACCACGTGACACGCTATCCATAACCACGTGACACGCTATCCATAACCACGTGACAAGCTCGCCCTGACCACGTGACACGCTATCCATAACCACGTGACACGCTATCCATAACCACGTGACAAGCTCTCCCTGACCACGTGACAAGCTCTCCCTGACCACGTGACAAGCTCTCCCTGACCACGTGACACGCTATCCATAACCACGTGGCACGCTATCCATAACCACGTGACAAGCTCTCCCTAACCACGTGACAAGCTCTCCCTAACCACGTGACACGCTCTCCCTAACCACGTGTCACGCTCTCCCAAACCACGTGACACGCTCTCCCGAACCACGTAACACGCTCTCCATAACCACGTGACACGCTCTCCCTAACCACGTGACACGCTCTCGCTAACCACGTGACAAGCTCTCCTTGACCACGTGACAAGCTCTCCCTAACCACATGGCATGCTATCCATAACCACGTGACAAGATCTCCCTAACCATGTGACACGCTCTCCCTAACCACGTGACACGCTCTCCCTAACCACGTGACACGCTATCCATAACCACGTGACAAGCTCTCCCTAACAACATGACACGCTCTCCCGAACCACGTGAAACGCACTCCCGAACCACGTGACAAGCACCCCCGAACCACGTGACAAGCTCTCCCTGACCACGTGACAAGCTCTCCCTGACCACGTGACAAGCTCTCCCTGACCACGTGACAAGCTCTCCCTAACCACGTGACAAGCTCTCCCTAACCACGTGACATGCTCTCCCGAACCACGCGACACGCTCTCCCTGACCACGTGACAAGCTCTCCCTGACCACGTGACACGCTCCCCCTAACCACGTGACACGCTATCCATAACCACGTGACAAGCTCTCCCTAACAACATGACACGCTCTCCCTAACAACATGACACGCTCTCCCTGACCACGTGACACGCTATCCATAACCACGTGACACGCTATCCATAACCACGTGACACGCTATCCATAACCACGTGACACGCTCTCCCAAACCACGTGACAAGCTCTCCCTAACCACGTGACAAGCTCTCCCTAACCACGTGACAAGCTCTCCCTAACCACGTGACGAGCTCTCCCTAACCACGTGACAAGCTCTCCCGAACCACGTGACAAGCTCTCCCTGACCACGTGACAAGCTCTCCCTAACCACGTGAAAAGCTCTCCCTGACCACGTGACAAGCTCTCCCTAACCACGTGACACGCTCTCCCTAACCACGTGACACGCTCTCCCTAACCACGTGACACGCTCTCCCTAACCACGTGACACGCTCTCCCTAACCACGTGACACGCTCTCCCTAACCACGTGACAAGCTCTCCCTAACCACGTGACAAGCTCTCCCTGACCACGTGACAAGCTCTCCCTGACCACGTGACAAGCTCTCCCTGAGCACGTGACAAGCTCTCCCGAACCACGTGACAAGCTCTCCCTAACCACGTGACACGCTCTCCATAAACACGTGACATTCTCGCTATAACCACGTGACACGCTCTCCATAATAACCACGTGACACTCTCGATAACCACGTGACACGCTCTCCATAACCACGTGGCACGCTCTCTCTAACCACGTGACATGCTATCCATAACCACGTGACAAGCTCTCCCTAACCACGTGACACGCTATCCAGAACCACGTGACAAGCTCTCCCTAACCACGTGACACGCTCTCCCTGACCACGTGACATGCTATCCCTAACCATGTGACACGCTCTCCCTAACCACGTGACACGCTCTGCCTGACCACGTGACACGCTCTCACTGACCACGTGACACGCTCTCCAGAACAACCACGTGACACGCTCTTCATAACAACCACGTGACACTCTCGATAACCACGTGACACGCTCTCCAGAACCACGTGGCACGCTCTCCCTAACCACGTGACACGCTCTCCCTAACTACGTGACACGCTCTCCCTGACCACGTGACAAGCTCTCCCTGACCACGTGACAAGCTCTCCCTAACCACGTGAAACGCTCTCCCTAACCACGTGACATGCTCTCCCTAACCACGTGACACGCTCTCCCAAACCACGTGACACGCTCTCCCGAACCACGTAACACGCTCTCCATAACCAAGTGACACGCTCTCCCTAACCACGTGACACGCTCTCGCTAACCACGTGACACGCTCTCGCTAACCACGTGACAAGCTCTCCTTGACCACGTGACAAGCTCTCCCTAACCACATGGCATGCTATCCATAACCACGTGACAAGCTCTCCCTGACCACGTGACAAGCTCTCCCTGACCACGTGACAAGCTCTCCCTGACCACGTGACACGCTATCCATAACCACGTGACACGCTATCCATAACCACGTGACAAGCTCTCCCTAACCACGTGACAAGCTCTCCCTAACCACGTGACACGCTCTCCCTAACCACGTGTCACGCTCTCCCAAACCACGTGACACGCTCTCCCGAACCACGTAACACGCTCTCCATAACCACGTGACACGCTCTCCCTAACCACGTGACACGCTCTCGCTAACCACGTGACAAGCTCTCCTTGACCACGTGACAAGCTCTCCCTAACCACATGGCATGCTATCCATAACCACGTGACAAGATCTCCCTAACCATGTGACACGCTCTCCCTAACCACGTGACACGCTCTCCCTAACCACGTGACACGCTATCCATAACCACGTGACAAGCTCTCCCTAACAACATGACACGCTCTCCCGAACCACGTGAAACGCACTCCCGAACCACGTGACAAGCACCCCCGAACCACGTGACAAGCTCTCCCTGACCACGTGACAAGCTCTCCCTGACCACGTGACAAGCTCTCCCTGACCACGTGACAAGCTCTCCCTAACCACGTGACAAGCTCTCCCTAACCACGTGACATGCTCTCCCGAACCACGCGACACGCTCTCCCTGACCACGTGACAAGCTCTCCCTGACCACGTGACACGCTCCCCCTAACCACGTGACACGCTATCCATAACCACGTGACAAGCTCTCCCTAACAACATGACACGCTCTCCCTAACAACATGACACGCTCTCCCTGACCACGTGACACGCTATCCATAACCACGTGACACGCTATCCATAACCACGTGACACGCTATCCATAACCACGTGACACGCTCTCCCAAACCACGTGACAAGCTCTCCCTAACCACGTGACAAGCTCTCCCTAACCACGTGACAAGCTCTCCCTAACCACGTGACGAGCTCTCCCTAACCACGTGACAAGCTCTCCCGAACCACGTGACAAGCTCTCCCTGACCACGTGACAAGCTCTCCCTAACCACGTGAAAAGCTCTCCCTGACCACGTGACAAGCTCTCCCTAACCACGTGACACGCTCTCCCTAACCACGTGACACGCTCTCCCTAACCACGTGACACGCTCTCCCTAACCACGTGACACGCTCTCCCTAACCACGTGACACGCTCTCCCTAACCACGTGACAAGCTCTCCCTAACCACGTGACAAGCTCTCCCTGACCACGTGACAAGCTCTCCCTGACCACGTGACAAGCTCTCCCTGAGCACGTGACAAGCTCTCCCGAACCACGTGACAAGCTCTCCCTAACCACGTGACACGCTCTCCATAAACACGTGACATTCTCGCTATAACCACGTGACACGCTCTCCATAATAACCACGTGACACTCTCGATAACCACGTGACACGCTCTCCATAACCACGTGGCACGCTCTCTCTAACCACGTGACATGCTATCCATAACCACGTGACAAGCTCTCCCTAACCACGTGACACGCTATCCAGAACCACGTGACAAGCTCTCCCTAACCACGTGACACGCTCTCCCTGACCACGTGACATGCTATCCCTAACCATGTGACACGCTCTCCCTAACCACGTGACACGCTCTGCCTGACCACGTGACACGCTCTCACTGACCACGTGACACGCTCTCCAGAACAACCACGTGACACGCTCTTCATAACAACCACGTGACACTCTCGATAACCACGTGACACGCTCTCCAGAACCACGTGGCACGCTCTCCCTAACCACGTGACACGCTCTCCCTAACTACGTGACACGCTCTCCCTGACCACGTGACAAGCTCTCCCTGACCACGTGACAAGCTCTCCCTAACCACGTGAAACGCTCTCCCTAACCACGTGACATGCTCTCCCTAACCACGTGACACGCTCTCCCAAACCACGTGACACGCTCTCCCGAACCACGTAACACGCTCTCCATAACCAAGTGACACGCTCTCCCTAACCACGTGACACGCTCTCGCTAACCACGTGACACGCTCTCGCTAACCACGTGACAAGCTCTCCTTGACCACGTGACAAGCTCTCCCTAACCACATGGCATGCTATCCATAACCACGTGACAAGATCTCCCTAACCATGTGACACGCTCTCCCTAACCACGTGACACGCTCTCCCTAACCACGTGACACGCTATCCATAACCACGTGACAAGCTCTCCCTAACCACGTGACACGCTCTCCCTAACCACGTGACACGCTCTCCCAAACCACGTGACACGCTCTCCCGAACCACGTAACACGCTCTCCATAACCACGTGACACGCTCTCCCTAACCACGTGACACGCTCTCGCTAACCACGTGACAAGCTCTCCTTGACCACGTGACAAGCTCTCCCTAACCACATGGCATGCTATCCATAACCACGTGACAAGATCTCCCTAACCATGTGACACGCTCTCCCTAACCACGTGACACGCTCTCCCTAACCACGTGACACGCTATCCATAACCACGTGACAAGCTCTCCCTAACCACATGACACGCTCTCCCTAACCACGTGAAACGCACTCCCGAACCACGTGACAAGCACCCCCGAACCACGTGACAAGCTCTCCCTGACCACGTGACAAGCTCTCCCTAACCACGTGACATGCTCTCCCTAACCACGTGACATGCTCTCCCTAACCACGTGACACGCTCTCCCTGACCACGTGACAGGCTATCTATAATCACGTGACAAGCTCGCCCTGACTACGTGACATGCTATCCATAGCCACATGCCAAGCTCTGCCTGACCACGTGACAAGCTCTCCCTCACCACGTGACACGCTATCCATAACCACGTGACACGCTATCCATAACCACGTGACAAGCTCTCCCTGACCACGTGACAAGCTCTCCCTGACCACGTGACAAGCTCTCCCTGACCACGTGACACGCTATCCATAACCACGTGACACGCTATCCATAACCACGTGACAAGCTCTCCCTAACCACGTGACAAGCTCTCCCTAACCACGTGACAAGCTCTCCCTAACCACGTGACAAGCTCTCCCTAACCACGTGACAAGCTCTCCCTAACCACGTGACAAGCTCTCCCTAACCACGTGACAAGCTCTCCCTAACCACGTGACACGCTCTCCCTGACCACGTGACACGCTCTCCCTGACCACGTGACAAGCTCTCCCTGACCACGTGACAAGCTCTCCCTGACCACGTGACAAGCTCTCCCTGACCACGTGACAAGCTCTCCCTGACCACGTGACAAGCTCTCCCTGACCACGTGACAAGCTCTCCCTGACCACGTGACAAGCTCTCCCTGACCACGTGACAAGCTCTCCCTGACCACGTGACAAGCTCTCCCTGGCCACGTGACAAGCTCTCCCTGACCACGTGACAAGCTCTCCCTGACCACGTGACAAGCTCTCCCTGACCACGTGACAAGCTCTCCCTGACCAAGTGACAAGCTCTCCCTGACCACGTGACAAGCTCTCCCTGACCACGTGACAAGCTCTCCCTGACCACGTGACACGCTCTCCCTAACCACGTGACAAGCTCTCCCTGACCACGTGACACGCTCTCCCTAACCACGTGACAAGCTCTCCCTGACCACGTGACAAGCTCTCCCTAACCACGTGACACGCTCTCCCTGACCACGTGACACGCTCTCCCTGACCACGTGACAAGCTCTCCCTGACCACGTGACAAGCTCTCCCTGACCACGTGACAAGCTCTCCCTGACCACGTGACAAGCTCTCCCTGGCCACGTGACAAGCTCTCCCTGACCACGTGACAAGCTCTCCCTGACCACGTGACAAGCTCTCCCTGACCACGTGACAAGCTCTCCCTAACCACGTGAAACGCACTCCCGAACCACGTGACAAGCACCCCCGAACCACGTGACAAGCTCTCCCTGACCACGTGACAAGCTCTCCCTAACCACGTGACATGCTCTCCCTAACCACGTGACATGCTCTCCCTAACCACGTGACACGCTCTCCCTGACCACGTGACAGGCTATCTATAATCACGTGACAAGCTCGCCCTGACTACGTGACATGCTATCCATAGCCACATGCCAAGCTCTGCCTGACCACGTGACAAGCTCTCCCTGACCACGTGACACGCTATCCATAACCACGTGACACGCTATCCATAACCACGTGACAAGCTCTCCCTGACCACGTGACAAGCTCTCCCTGACCACGTGACAAGCTCTCCCTGACCACGTGACACGCTATCCATAACCACGTGACACGCTATCCATAACCACGTGACAAGCTCTCCCTAACCACGTGACAAGCTCTCCCTAACCACGTGACAAGCTCTCCCTAACCACGTGACAAGCTCTCCCTAACCACGTGACAAGCTCTCCCTAACCACGTGACAAGCTCTCCCTAACCACGTGACAAGCTCTCCCTAACCACGTGACAAGCTCTCCCTAACCACGTGACAAGCTCTCCCTAACCACGTGACACGCTCTCCCTGACCACGTGACACGCTCTCCCTGACCACGTGACAAGCTCTCCCTGACCACGTGACAAGCTCTCCCTGACCACGTGACAAGCTCTCCCTGACCACGTGACAAGCTCTCCCTGACCACGTGACAAGCTCTCCCTGACCACGTGACAAGCTCTCCCTGACCACGTGACAAGCTCTCCCTGACCACGTGACAAGCTCTCCCTGGCCACGTGACAAGCTCTCCCTGACCACGTGACAAGCTCTCCCTGACCACGTGACAAGCTCTCCCTGACCACGTGACAAGCTCTCCCTGACCACGTGACAAGCTCTCCCTGACCACGTGACAAGCTCTCCCTGACCACGTGACAAGCTCTCCCTGACCACGTGACAAGCTCTCCCTGACCACGTGACAAGCTCTCCCTGACCACGTGACAAGCTCTCCCTGACCACGTGACACGCTCTCCCTAACCACGTGACAAGCTCTCCCTGACCACGTGACAAGCTCTCCCTGACCACGTGACAAGCTCTCCCTGACCACGTGACAAGCTCTCCCTGACCACGTGACAAGCTCTCCCTGACCACGTGACAAGCTCTCCTTGAGCACGTGACAAGCTCTCCCGAACCACGTGACAAGCTCTCCCGAACCACGTGACAAGCTCTCCCTAACCACGTGACAAGCTCTCCCGAACCACGTGACAAGCTCTCCCGAACCACGTGACAAGCTCTCCCTAACCACGTGACACGCTCTCCCTAACCACGTGACACGCTCTCCCTAACCACGTGACACGCTCTCCCTAACCACGTGACAAGCTCTCCCTGACCACGTGACAAGCTCTCCCTGACCACGTGACACGCTCTCCCTGACCACGTGACAAGCTCTCCCTGACCACGTGACAAGCTCTCCCTGACCACGTGACACGCTCTCCCTGACCACGTGACACGCTCTCCCTGACCACGTGACAAGCTCTCCCTGACCACGTGACAAGCTCTCCCTAACCACTTGACACGCTCTCCCTGACCACGTGACAAGCTCTCCCTGACCATGTGACAAGCTCTCCCTGACCACGTGACAAGCTCTCCCTAACCACGTGACACGCTCTCCCTGACCACGTGACAAGCTCTCCCTGACCACGTGACACGCTCTCCCTAACCACGTGACACGCTCTCCCTGACCACGTGACAGGCTATCTATAATCACGTGACAAGCTCTCCCTGGCCACGTGACACGCTCTCCATAACCACGTGAGACGCTCTCCCTGACCACGTGACACGCTCTCACAAACCACGTGACACGCTCTCCCGAGCCACGTAACACGCTCTCCATAACCACGTGACACGCTCTCGCTAACCACGTGACAAGCTCTCCTTGACGACGTGACAAGCTCTCCCTAACCACATGGCATGCTATCCATAACCACGTGACAAGATCTCCCTAACCATGTGACACGCTCTCCCTAACCACGTGACACGCTATCCATAACCACGTGACAAGCTCTCCCTAACCACGTGACACGCTATCCATAACCACGTGACAAGCTCTCCCTAACCACATGACACGCTCTCCCTAACCACGTGAAACGCACTCCCGAACCACGTGACAAGCACCCCCGAACCACGTGACAAGCTCTCCCTGACCACGTGACAAGCTCTCCCTAACCACGTGACAAGCTCTCCCTAACCACGTGACAAGCTCTCCCTAACCACGTGACATGCTCTCCCTAACCACGTGACACGCTCTCCCTGACCACGCAACAGGCTATCTATAATCACGTGACAAGCTCGCCCTGACCACGTGACACGCTATCCATAACCACGTGACACGCTATCCATAACCACGTGACAAGCTCTCCCTGACCATGTGACAAGCTCTCCCTGACCACGTGACAAGCTCTCCCTGACCACGTGACACGCTATCCATAACCACGTGACACGCTATCCATAACCACGTGACAAGCTCTCCCTAACCACGTGACAAGCTCTCCCTAACCACGTGACACGCTCTCCCTAACCACGTGACAAGCTCTCCCTAACCACGTGACAAGCTCTTCCTAACCACGTGACACGCTCTCCCTAACCACGTGACAAGCTCTCCCTAACCACGTGACACGCTCTCCCTAACCACGTGACACGCTCTCCCTAACCACGTGACACGCTCTCCCTAGTCCCTAACCACGTGACACGCTCTCCCAAACCACGTGACACGCTCTCCCGAACCACGTAACACGCTCTCCATAACCACGTGACACGCTCTCGCTAACCACGTGACACGCTCTCGCTAACCACGTGATACGCTATCCATAACCACGTGACAAGCTCTCCCTAACCACATGGCATGCTATCCATAACCACGTGACAAGATCTCCCTAACCATGTGACACGCTCTCCCTAACCACGTGACACGCTCTCCCTAACCACGTGACACGCTATCCATAACCACGTGACAAGCTCTCCCTAACCACATGACACGCTCTCCCTAACCACGTGAAACGCACTCCCAAACCACGTGACAAGCACCCCCGAACCACGTGACAAGCTCTCCCTGACCACGTGACAAGCTCTCCCTAACCACGTGACATGCTCTCCCTAACCACGTGACACGCTCTCCCTGACCACGTGACAGGCTATCTATAATCACGTGACAAGCTCGCCCTGACCACGTGACATGCTATCCATAGCCACATGCCAAGCTCTGCCTGACCACGTGACAAGCTCTCCCTGACCACGTGACACGCTATCCATAACCACGTGACTCGCTATCCATAACCACGTGACAAGCTCTCCCTGACCACGTGACAAGCTCTCCCTGACCACGTGACAAGCTCTCCCTGACCACGTGACACGCTATCCATAACCACGTGACACGCTATCCATAACCACGTGACACGCTATCCATAACCACGTGACAAGCTCTCCCTAACCACGTGACAAGCTCTCCCTAACCACGTGACAAGCTCTCCCTAACCACGTGACAAGCTCTCCCTAACCACGTGACAAGCTCTCCCTAACCACGTGACAAGCTCTCCCTAACCACGTGACAAGCTCTCCCTAACCACGTGACAAGCTCTCCCTAACCACGTGACAAGCTCTCCCTAACCACGTGACACGCTCTCCCTAACCACATGACACGCTCTCCCTGACCACGTGACAAGCACTCCCTGACCACGTGACAAGCTCTCCCTGACCACGTGACAAGCTCTCCCTAACCACGTGACAAGCTCTCCCTAACCACGTGACAAGCTCTCCCTAACCACGTGACAAGCTCTCCCTAACCACGTGACAAGCTCTCCCTAACCACGTGACAAGCTCTCCCTAACCACGTGACAAGCTCTCCCTAACCACGTGACAAGCTCTCCCTAACCACGTGACAAGCTCTCCCTAACCACGTGACACGCTCTCCCTAACCACATGACACGCTCTCCCTGACCACGTGACAAGCACTCCCTGACCACGTGACAAGCTCTCCCTGACCACGTGACAAGCTCTCCCTGACCACGTGACAAGCTCTCCCTGACCACGTGACAAGCTCTCCCTGACCACGTGACAAGCTCTCCCTGACCACGTGACAAGCTCTCCCTGACCACGTGACAAGCTCTCCCTGACCACGTGACAAGCTCTCCCTGACCACGTGACAAGCTCTCCCTGACCACGTGACAATCTCTCCCTGACCACGTGACAAGCTCTCCCTGACCACGTGACAAGCTCTCCCTGACCACGTGACAAGCTCTCCCTGACCACGTGACAAGCTCTCCCTGACCACGTGACAAGCTCTCCCTGACCACGTGACAAGCTCTCCCTAACCACGTGACAAGCTCTCCCTGACCACGTGACACGCTCTCCCTAACCACGTGACAAGCTCTCCCTGACCACGTGACAAGCTCTCCCTGACCACGTGACAAGCTCTCCCTGACCACGTGACAAGCTCTCCCTGACCACGTGACAAGCTCTCCCTGACCACGTGACAAGCTCTCCCTGACCACGTGACAAGCTCTCCCTGACCACGTGACAAGCTCTCCTTGAGCACGTGACAAGCTCTCCCGAACCACGTGACAAGCTCTCCCGAACCACGTGACAAGCTCTCCCTAACCACGTGACAAGCTCTCCCGAACCACGTGACAAGCTCTCCCTAACCACGTGACGTGACACGCTCTCCCTAACCACGTGACACGCTCTCCCTAACCACGTGACAAGCTCTCCCTAACCACGTGACACGCTCTCCCTAACCACGTGACACGCTCTCCCTAACCACGTGACAAGCTCTCCCTGACCACGTGACAAGCTCTCCCTCACCACGTGACAAGCTCTGCCTGACAACGTGACAAGCTCTCCCTAACCACGTGACAAGCTCTCCCTAACCACGTGACAAGCTCTCCCTAACCACGTGACAAGCTCTCCTTGAGCACGTGACAAGCTCTCCTTGAGCACGTGACAAGCTCTCCCGAACCACGTGACAAGCTCTCCTTGAGCACGTGACAAGCTCTCCCGAACCACGTGACAAGCTCTCCCGAACCACGTGACAAGCTCTCCCTAACCACGTGACACGCTCTCCCTAACCACGTGACAAGCTCTCCCTGACCACGTGACAAGCTCTCCCTGACCACGTGACAAGCTCTCCCTGACCACGTGACAAGCTCTTCCTGACCACGTGACAAGCTCTCCCTGACCACGTGACAAGCTCTTCCTGACCACGTGACAAGCTCTCCCTAACCACGTGACACGCTCTCCCTAACCACGTGACACGCTCTCCCTAACCACGTGACAAGCTCTCCCTGACCACGTGACAAGCTCTCCCTGACCACGTGACAAGCTCTTCCTGACCACGTGACAAGCTCTCCCTGACCACGTGACAAGCTCTTCCTGACCACGTGACAAGCTCTCCCTGACCACGTGACAAGCTCTCCCTCACCACGTGACACGCTATCCATAACCACGTGACGAGCACTCCCTAACCACGTGACACGCTCTCCATAAACACGTGACATTCTCGCTATAACCACGTGACACTCTCTCCCTAACCACGTGACACGCTCTCCCGAACCCACGTAACCCGCTCTCCCTAACATAACCACGTGACAATCTCTCCCTGACCATGTGACACGCTATCCATAACCACGTGACAAGCTCTCCCTAACCATGTGACACGCTCTCCCTAACCACGTGACACGCTCTACATAACCACGTGACAAGCTCTCCATCTTCTTCTTTCGTGTATCATCAGATGGCCAGCTCAGTGTCGTGCAGCCATGCCCTCGTCTCTGGTCCTACGTCGAAGAGGCCGGCTTCTGAAGGTGGTCTGTATAGGGGGCAGGTGGTAATTATGTGTTCGGCAGTCTGCTCAGGCTCGCCGCACTCGCACGCGGCGCGGTCTGCCAGGCCCCACATCTTCAGCGATGATTTGAAGCGGCCGACCCCTGTACGTAGACGGTTCCTGCCTGCTTCCTGCTTCCAAGATGCCGTCAGCCATGCGCTTCGAGACAGGTCCTCAGGGATAGAACTGAGCATCTCTTGTGCCGCCTTGTTGTAGGGATAGCGGGTCTGCTTGGAGGCGCCACTATCGTTATGGTGTTGTGCAGGATGTGCCAGTCGTGTTTCTGGGCATTCCTTGCCAGGGCCAGGGTAGCAGCCTCCCGTCGGAGGCCGGCCGGGGCGATTCCCGCCAGGACTGGCAGGTGGAATGCCGGGGTGGGCTTCAAGCAATCAGCTACAATGCGGAGGGCGTTGTTAATGGCAACATCAACCTTTCTCACATGTGGGCTTCTGCTCCAGGCTGGGGCGCAGTATTCGGCTGCAGAGAAGACCAGGGCTTGCGTGGATATTCGTAGGGTCTTGGCGGAGGCTCCCCAGGTCGTACCAGCGAGACGTCGGATAAGCGAGACCCTTGATGTCATCTTGGCCTGAACTTCTTCTAGGTGTTGCTTGAAGGACAGTATCCGATCTAGGCGTACACCGAGGTACTTTGGGGCTTGCTGGAACTCCAGGCGTTTGTTGTCAACGAACACGTCCGTTCCATTTTGGCTTCTCTGTTGTTAAGATGGTATGCCGCTGACACTATCTTACCAATACTGAGCTGCAAACGCCACCTCCGGAGGTAGGCTACCAAGGTGCCCATGTCTTGGTTGATACCGTTTTCCATCGCCTTCCATGTTGGTCGTCGCAGCATGATGGCCAGGTCGTCCGCGTAACCGTACTTTCTGGATGTTGTATCCGGCAGGTCGTAGGTGTAGACCCTCATCCTGGGAATTCTTCCAAAGTAAATTGCTCTCTCTCATGCACAGATTTATCCCATCTCGTCTTCAGTTGTCATACCCTTCCTCCCGTCCACGGTACATGGAATCTTGTGGTGAGGCTGTTGCCCAGAAACAACTTGCCTTTGTCTCCTGGAAAGCAAATCCAATGGAAGGAAATCTCATTTCCTTTCACAAAGCCCAAAACAAGTGTGTGTCCACCCTCAGGGGAGCCAGGAAACAATATCTCTCCGTTCTCAAGACCGAACTCTCTTATCTGTCTCCCTCTTCCAAATCCTGGTGGTGTCAGGGCAAATCTGTAACTGGTGTTTGTTCCCCCTCCATCCCCTCCCTTACCTCAAACGGCTACACAGCTGACTCCGCACATGAAAAAGCTGAATGCCTCAACTCTGTGTTTGCCTTTAAATCTTTTGTCCCAAATCCATCCCGCTCTGTACCCACCGTACCCAGTTGTACCCAGCTGCTCCTGGATTCTGTGTCCTTTCCTCCTGACAAGGTGGAAAAGTTTCTGTCAACCCTCGAGACTGATTCTGCAACTGGACCTGACGGCATCAGCCCATGGGTCCTAAAATCCTGTTCTTCCACTCTTTCACTCCCTCTCTCTGTTCTCTTCACCCTCTCTTTTGCTCAAGGTCATCTGCCATCTGCTTGGAAATCAGCCAACATCACAGCTTTACACAAAAAGGTGCAAAAACAGATTCTTGCAACTACAGACCAATCAGCCTTCTCGCAATTATCAGCAAAGTCATGGAATCCATCATTGCTTCGGATATGAAATCTTTCCTCTTCTCCAATGGCTTGATCTCTGATCAATTTGGTTTCAGACCAGGTCACTCAACTCTGGACATGCTGCTTCTGCTGTCTCAACAATGGATGGAGGTCCTCAATGCCAAACAGGAAATTAGAGCTGTCTCCCTTGACATATCACGTGCCTTCGATACGGTCTGGCACCCCGCTCTGCTCACCAAACACTCCTCCTTTGGTATCCATGGAAATCTCCACACATGGCTGGCGGACTTCCTCTCTAGTCGCAGTCAACGTGTGGCCCTGAATGGGTTTCTCTCATCTCCTCTTCCTGTTCAGGCTGGAGTTCCCCAAGGCAGTGTTCTGGGCCCTGTGCTTTTTCTGGTCTTCATCAATGATCTCTCTGACTCTCTTGAAAATCCTCTCTATCTCTTTGCTGATGACTCAACTCTCTGCCGCTCCATTCCTCATCCCTCAGATCGGCAATCTGCAGCCTACTCACTCTCTGCAGACCTGGACAAAATCACAGACTGGGCAAACAAGTGGAACATGTCTTTCAATCCTGACAAATCTCACACTCTTACGATGTCTCTCCGAAAAGACCGACTGGACGACCCTCCCATCCACTTTCTGAATAATCCTCTCCTAGAAGTTCTGTCACTCAAGCTTTTGGGTCTCACTATCTGCCATGATCTTTCCTGGGAAAACCACATTTCCAAGCTGGCCTCCAAAGCCAGTCGCCGACTGGGCATCCTCCGTCGTGCGAAGTCCTTCCTTGGCACACCTGAGCTCCTTCCTTGGCACACCTGAGCTCCTCACCACATACAAGGCTTTCATCCGCAGCTCAATGGAGTACTGCTCTCTCCTCTGGGCTGGTGCAGATACTGCTCTCTGCTCTCTGCAGCCCACACGCCTCACACCTAGCTCGTCTTCACGCTGTTGAAACCAAAGCGTTCAGAATCATTGGAATCCCCCGCGATGAAGCTATCTCCGAGGGCCTTTCACCTACTCACTGCAGGCAGGTTGGTGGTCTTTCCGTCTTCTACCGACTCCTCTCCGGCCTTGCTCCCCCAGCTCTCTCTGGGCTCTGCCCACCAAATATTCCTACAGGTCACACAAGATCTGCCAGCAACCCTCTTATGGTTAAACTGCCAAAATCAAGACTCTCTGCTCACCTTCACTCCTCTTTTCTCCCGCCTCTGGAACAAACTCCCTCACTCTCTTCAATCCCACTCCTCCCTCCAGGTCTTTAAAACAGCTGTTCACCACCATCTCTTATCTTCCCCCATCCAACACCTTGATCTTTTCTACCCCCGCTAATTTCACCCCAAATCCACTTTTTTGAAATACCAACTTCTGTCCTGGAAGTCCTTGGTGTCCTTGTGTTTTATACTTCTCCCACCCCTCCCCCTTCCCACGCCTCCTCCCCCCAAGCCCTCTCCCTCCCACACATCTCCCGATGTCCCTGCTCTCAAATGCTGTGTTTGTGTGCTTCCCCTTCTCTCCCAATCTTGGCTACCGCTCCCTCTTTTTATATATTTTGTTTGTCTGTTTGATTTTTTTTTTGTGTGTGATAAATGTAAGCTTTCACGAGCCTCGATTCTGTATACAAAAAAAAATAAAAAAAATTGTGCCGTACTTCGCACTGTTGACAAGTTGGCCCAAACCAATTGTACCACACGTCACACTGTTGACAAGTTGTCCCAAACCAATTGTGCCATACGTCACGCTATTGACAAGTTGTCCCAAACCAATTGTGCAACACGTCACACTATTGACAAGTTGTCCCAAACCAATTGTACCATATGTACGTCACACTATTGACAAGTTGTCCCAAACTGTCTTGGTGCTGTCTTTGCGACTAGAGAGGAACTTGGTGCTGTCTTTCCCTCGCGGTCCCCATGTGCTGTCTTTCCCTCACGGTCCCCATGTGCTGTCTTTCCCTCACGGTCCCCATGTGCTGTCTTTCCCTCACGGTCCCCATGTGCTGTCTTTCCCTCACGGTCCCCATGTGCTGTCTTTCCCTCGCGGTCCCCCTGTGCTGTCTTTCCCTCGCGGTCCCCATGTGCTGTCTTTCCCTCGTGGTCCCCATGTGCTGTCTTTCCCTCGCGGTCCCCATGTGCTGTCTTTCCCTCGCGGTCCCCATGTGCTGTCTTTCCCCCGTGGTCCCCATGTGCTGTCTTTCCCTCGTGGTCCCCATGTGCTGTCTTTCCCTCGCGGTCCCCATGTGCTGTCTTTCCCTCGTTGTCCCCCTGTACTGTCTTTCCCTCGTGGTCCCCCTGTGCTGTCTTTCCCTCGCGGTTGTCAGCTCTTTCACGAGCCTCGATGCAGTATAGAAAAAAAAAAACAACAACAAAAAAAAACAGTTGTACCATACGTCACACTGTTGACAAGTTGTCCCAAACCAATGGTGCCACACGTCACACTGTTGACAAGTTGTCCCAAACCAATTGTGCCATATGTCACACGATTGACAAGTTGAACCCAAACCAATTGTGCAACACGTCACACTATTGACAAGTTGTCCCAAACTGTCTTGGTGCTGTCTTTGCGACTAGAGAGGAACTTGGTGCTGTCTTTCCCTCGCGGTCCCCATGTGCTGTCTTTCCCTCACGGTCCCCATGTGCTGTCTTTCCCTCACGGTCCCTATGTGCTGTCTTTCCCTCGCGGTCCCCATGTGCTGTCTTTCCCTCACGGTCCCCATGTGCTGTCTTTCCCTCACGGTCCCCCTGTGCTGTCTTTCCCTCGCGGTCCCCCTGTGCTGTCTTTCCCTCGCGGTCCCCATGTGCTGTCTTTCCCTCACGGTCCCCATGTGCTGTCTTTCCCTCGCGGTCCCCATGTGCTGTCTTTCCCTCACGGTCCCCCTGTGCTGTCTTTCCCTCGCGGTCCCCATGTGCTGTCTTTCCCTCACGGTCCCCATGTGCTTTCTTTCCCTCCTGGTCCCCGTGTGCTTTCTTTCCCTCGCGGTCCCCCTGTGCTGTCTTTCCTTCGCGGTCCCCATGTGCTGTCTTTCCCTCATGGTCCCCCTGTGTTGTCTTTCCGTCGTGGTCCCCCTGTGCTGTCTTTCCCTCGCGGTCCCCATGTGCTGTCTTTCCCTCGTGGTCCCCATGTGCTGTCTTTCCCTCGTGGTCCCCATGTGCTGTCTTTCCCTCGCGGTCCCCATGTGCTGTCTTTCCCTCATGGTCCCCCTGTGTTGTCTTTCCCTCGTGGTCCCCCTATGCTGTCTTTCCCTTGCGGTCCCCATGTGCTGTCTTTCCCTCGTGGTCCCCAGGTGCTGTCTTTCCCTCGTGGTCCCCATGTGCTGTCTTTCCCTCGTGGTCCCCCTGTGTTGTCTTTCCCTCGCGGTCCCCATGTGCTGTCTTTCCCTCGTGGTCCCCATGTGCTGTCTTTCCCTCATGGTCCCCCTGTGCTGTCTTTCCCTCATGGTCCCCCTGTGTTGTCTTTCCCTCGTGGTCCCCCTGTGCTGTCTTTCCCTCGTGGTCCCCCTGTGCTGTCTTTCCCTCGCGGTCCCCCTGTGCTGTCTTTCCCTCATGGTCCCCCTGTGCTGTCTTTCCCTCACGGTCCCCATGTGCTGTCTTTCCCTCGTGGTCCCCCTGTACTGTCTTTCCCTCACGGTCCCCATGTGCTGTCTTTCCCTCGCGGTCCCCATGTGCTGTCTTTCCCTCGCGGTCCCCATGTGCTGTCTTTCCCTCGCGGTCCCCCTGTGCTGTCTTTCCCTCGCGGTCCCCCTGTGCTGTCTTTCCCTCACGGTCCCCATGTGCTGTCTTTCCCTCACGGTCCCCATGTGCTGTCTTTCCCTCGTGTTCCCCATGTGCTGTCTTTCCCTCACGGTCCCCATGTGCTGTCTTTCCCTCGCGGTCCCCCTGTACTGTCTTTCCCTCACGGTCCCCATGTGCTGTCTTTCCCTCGTGTTCCCCCTTTGCTGTCTTTCCCTCGCGGTCCCCATGTGCTGTCTTTCCCTTGCGGTCCCCCTGTGCTGTCTTTCCCTCGCGGCCCCCCTGTGCTGTCTTTCCCTCGCGGTCCCCCTGTACTGTCTTTCCCTCGCGGTCCCCATGTGCTGTCTTTCCCTCACGGTCCCCCTGTGCTGTCTTTCCCTCACGGTCCCCCTGTGCTGTCTTTCCCTCGCGGTCCCCATGTGCTGTCTTCCCCTCACGGTCCCCATGTCCTTTCTTTCCCTCACGGTCCCCCTGTGCTGTCTTTCCCTCCCGGTCCCCGTGTGCTTTCTTTCCCTCACGGTCCCCCTGTGATGTCTTTCCCTCGTGGTCCCCCTGTGCTGTCTTTCCCTCGCGGTCCCCATGTGCTGTCTTTCCCTCGTGGTCCCCCTGTGTTGTCTTTCCCTCGTGGTCCCCCTGTGCTGTCTTTCCCTCGCGGTCCCCATGTGCTGTCTTTCCCTCGTGGTCCCCATGTGCTGTCTTTCCCTCGTGGTCCCCATGTGCTGTCTTTCCCTCGCGGTCCCCATGTGCTGTCTTTCCCTCGTGGTCCCCCTGTGTTGTCTTTCCCTCGTGGTCCCCCTATGCTGTCTTTCCCTCGCGGTCCCCATGTGCTGTCTTTCCCTCGCGGTCCCCATGTGCTGTCTTTCCCTCGTGGTCCCCCTGTGTTGTCTTTCCCTCGCAGTCCCCATGTGCTGTCTTTCCCTCGCGGTCCCCATGTGCTGTCTTTCCCTCGCAGTCCCCATGTGCTGTCTTTCCCTCGTGGTCCCCCTGTGTTGTCTTTCCCTCATGGTCCCCCTGTGCTGTCTTTCCCTCGTGGTCCCCCTGTGTTGTCTTTCCCTCGTGGTCCCTCTGTGCTGTCTTTCCCTCATGGTCCCCCAGTGCTGTCTTTCCCTCACGGTCCCCCTGTGCTGTCTTTCCCTCACGATCCCCATGTGCTGTCTTTCCCTCGTGTTCCCCATGTGCTGTATTTCCCTCACGGTCCCCCTGTGCTGTCTTTCCCTCGCGGCCCCCCTGTGCTGTCTTTCCCTCGTGGTCCCCCTGTGCTGTCTTTCCCTCATGGTCCCCCTGTGCTGTCTTTCCCTCGTGGTCCCCCTGTGCTGTCTTTCCCTCATGGTCCCCCTGTGCTGTCTTTCCCTCATGGTCCCCCTGTGCTGTCTTTCCCTCGCGGCCCCCCTGTGCTGTCTTTCCCTCACGGTCCCCCTGTGCTGTCTTTCCCTCGCGGCCCCCCTGTGCTGTCTTTCCCTCGCGGTCCCCCTGTGCTGTCTTTCCCTCGCGGCCCCCCTGTGCTGTCTTTCCCTCGCGGTCCCCCTGTACTGTCTTTCCCTCGCGGTCCCCATGTGCTGTCTTTCCCTCACGGTCCCCCTGTGCTGTCTTTCCCTCACGGTCCCCCTGTGCTGTCTTTCCCTCGCGGTCCCCATGTGCTGTCTTTCCCTCGTGGTCCCCCTGTGTTGTCTTTCCCTCGTGGTCCCCCTGTGCTGTCTTTCCCTCGCGGTCCCCATGTGCTGTCTTTCCCTCGTGGTCCCCATGTGCTGTCTTTCCCTCGTGGTCCCCATGTGCTGTCTTTCCCTCGCGGTCCCCATGTGCTGTCTTTCCCTCGTGGTCCCCCTGTGTTGTCTTTCCCTCGTGGTCCCCCTATGCTGTCTTTCCCTCGCGGTCCCCATGTGCTGTCTTTCCCTCGCGGTCCCCATGTGCTGTCTTTCCCTCGTGGTCCCCCTGTGTTGTCTTTCCCTCGCGGTCCCCATGTGCTGTCTTTCCCTCGCGGTCCCCATGTGCTGTCTTTCACTCGCGGTCCCCATGTGCTGTCTTTCCCTCGTGGTCCCCCTGTGCTGTCTTTCCCTCGTGGTCCCCCTGTGTTTTCTTTCCCTCGTGGTCCCCCTGTGCTGTCTTTCCCTCATGGTCCCCCAGTGCTGTCTTTCCCTCACGTTCCCCCTGTGCTGTCTTTCCCTCACGATCCCCATGTGCTGTCTTTCCCTCGTGTTCCCCATGTGCTGTCTTTCCCTCACGGTCCCCCTGTGCTGTCTTTCCCTCGCGGCCCCCCTGTGCTGTCTTTCCCTCGTGGTCCCCCTGTGCTGTCTTTCCCTCATGG
The DNA here is from genome assembly GCF_964187855.1 of Myxine glutinosa. Classification (NCBI taxonomy): domain Eukaryota; kingdom Metazoa; phylum Chordata; class Myxini; order Myxiniformes; family Myxinidae; genus Myxine; species Myxine glutinosa. Next base: position 121,683,468 of record NC_136270.1, on the reverse strand, counting down.
TCCCCCTGTGCTGGCTTTCCCTCGTGGTCCCCCTGTGTTGTCTTTCCCTCATGGTCCCCCTGTGCTGTCTTTCCCTCGCGGTCCCCATGTGCTGTCTTTCCCTCATGGTCCCCCTGTGTTGTCTTTCCCTCGTGGTCCCCCTATGCTGTCTTTCCCTTGCGGTCCCCATGTGCTGTCTTTCCCTCGTGGTCCCCAGGTGCTGTCTTTCCCTCGTGGTCCCCATGTGCTGTCTTTCCCTCGTGGTCCCCCTGTGCTGTCTTTCCCTCATGGTCCCCCTGTGCTGGCTTTCCCTCGTGGTCCCCCTGTGCTGTCTTTCCCTCATGGTCCCCCTCTGCTGTCTTTCCCTCGCGGTCCCCATGTGCTGTCTTTCCCTCATGGTCCCCCTGTGTTGTCTTTCCCTCGTGGTCCCCCTATGCTGTCTTTCCCTTGCGGTCCCCATGTGCTGTCTTTCCCTCGTGGTCCCCCTATGCTGTCTTTCCCTTGCGGTCCCCCTGTGTTGTCTTTCCCTCGTGGTCCCCCTATGCTGTCTTTCCCTTGCGGTCCCCATGTGCTGTCTTTCCCTCGTGGTCCCCAGGTGCTGTCTTTCCCTCGTGGTCCCCAAGTGCTGTCTTTCCCTCGTGGTCCCCCTGTGTTGTCTTTCCCTCGCGGTCCCCATGTGCTGTCTTTCCCTCGCGGTCCCCATGTGCTGTCTTTCCCTCGTGGTCCCCCTGTGCTGTCTTTCCCTCATGGTCCCCCTGTGCTGTCTTTCCCTCGCGGTCCCCCTGTACTGTCTTTCCCTCGCGGTCCCCATGTGCTGTCTTTCCCTCACGGTCCCCCTGTGCTGTCTTTCCCTCGCGGTCCCCATGTGCTGTCTTCCCCTCACGGTCCCCATGTCCTTTCTTTCCCTCACGGTCCCCCTGTGCTGTCTTTCCCTCCCGGTCCCCGTGTGCTTTCTTTCCCTCCCGGTCCCCGTGTGCTTTCTTTCCCTCACGGTCCCCCTGTGATGTCTTTCCCTCATGGTCCCCCTGTGCTGTCTTTCCCTCGCGGTCCCCATGTGCTGTCTTTCCCTCGTGGTCCCCCTGTGTTGTCTTTCCCTCGTGGTCCCCCTGTGCTGTCTTTCCCTCGCGGTCCCCATGTGCTGTCTTTCCCTCGTGGTCCCCATGTGCTGTCTTTCCGTCGCGGTCCCCATGTGCTGTCTTTCCCTCGCGGTCCCCATGTGCTGTCTTTCCCTCGTGGTCCCCCTATGCTGTCTTTCCCTCGAGGTCCCCATGTGCTGTCTTTCCCTCGCGGTCCCCATGTGCTGTCTTTCCCTCGTGGTCCCCCTGTGTTGTCTTTCCCTCGCGGTCCCCATGTGCTGTCTTTCCCTCGCGGTCCCCATGTGCTGTCTTTCCCTCGCGGTCCCCATGTGCTGTCTTTCCCTCGTGGTCCCCCTGTGTTGTCTTTCCCTCGTGGTCCCCCTCTGCTGTCTTTCCCTCGTGGTCCCCCTGTGTTGTCTTTCCCTCGTGGTCCCCCTGTGTTGTCTTTCCCTCGTGGTCCCCCTGTGCTGTCTTTCCCTCGCGGTCCCCATGTGCTGTCTTTCCCTCGTGGTCCCCCTGTGTTGTCTTTCCCTCGCGGTCCCCATGTGCTGTCTTTCCCTCGCGGTCCCCATGTGCTGTCTTTCCCTCGCGGTCCCCATGTGCTGTCTTTCCCTCGTGGTCCCCCTGTGTTGTCTTTCCCTCATGGTCCCCCTCTGCTGTCTTTCCCTCGTGGTCCCCCTGTGTTGTCTTTCCCTCGTGGTCCCCCTGTGTTGTCTTTCCCTCGTGGTCCCCCTGTGCTGTCTTTCCCTCGCGGTCCCCATGTGCTGTCTTTCCCTCGTGGTCCCCCTGTGTTGTCTTTCCCTCATGGTCCCCCTGTGCTGTCTTTCCCTCGCGGTCCCCATGTGCTGTCTTTCCCTCGTGGTCCCCATGTGCTGTCTTTCCCTCGTGGTCCCCATGTGCTGTCTTTCCCTCGCGGTCCCCATGTGCTGTCTTTCCCTCGTGGTCCCCCTGTGTTGTCTTTCCCTCATGGTCCCCCTATGCTGTCTTTCCCTCGCGGTCCCCATGTGCTGTCTTTCCCTCGCGGTCCCCATGTGCTGTCTTTCCCTCGTGGTCCCCCTGTGTTGTCTTTCCCTCGTGGTCCCCCTATGCTGTCTTTCCCTCGTGGTCCCCCTGTGTTGTCTTTCCCTCGTGGTCCCCCTATGCTGTCTTTCCCTCGCGGTCCCCATGTGCTGTCTTTCCCTCGCGGTCCCCATGTGCTGTCTTTCCCTCGTGGTCCCCCTGTGTTGTCTTTCCCTCGCGGTCCCCATGTGCTGTCTTTCCCTCGCGGTCCCCATGTGCTGTCTTTCACTCGCGGTCCCCATGTGCTGTCTTTCCCTCGTGGTCCCCCTGTGCTGTCTTTCCCTCGTGGTCCCCCTGTGTTTTCTTTCCCTCGTGGTCCCCCTGTGCTGTCTTTCCCTCATGGTCCCCCAGTGCTGTCTTTCCCTCACGTTCCCCCTGTGCTGTCTTTCCCTCACGATCCCCATGTGCTGTCTTTCCCTCGTGTTCCCCATGTGCTGTCTTTCCCTCACGGTCCCCCTGTGCTGTCTTTCCCTCGCGGCCCCCCTGTGCTGTCTTTCCCTCGTGGTCCCCCTGTGCTGGCTTTCCCTCGTGGTCCCCCTGTGCTGTCTTTCCCTCATGGTCCCCCTGTGCTGTCTTTCCCTCGCGGTCCCCATGTGCTGTCTTTCCCTCATGGTCCCCCTGTGTTGTCTTTCCCTCGTGGTCCCCCTATGCTGTCTTTCCCTTGCGGTCCCCATGTGCTGTCTTTCCCTCGTGGTCCCCAGGTGCTGTCTTTCCCTCGTGGTCCCCATGTGCTGTCTTTCCCTCGTGGTCCCCCTGTGCTGTCTTTCCCTCATGGTCCCCCTGTGCTGGCTTTCCCTCGTGGTCCCCCTGTGCTGTCTTTCCCTCATGGTCCCCCTGTGCTGTCTTTCCCTCGCGGTCCCCATGTGCTGTCTTTCCCTCATGGTCCCCCTGTGTTGTCTTTCCCTCGTGGTCCCCCTATGCTGTCTTTCCCTTGCGGTCCCCATGTGCTGTCTTTCCCTCGTGGTCCCCCTATGCTGTCTTTCCCTTGCGGTCCCCCTGTGTTGTCTTTCCCTCGTGGTCCCCCTATGCTGTCTTTCCCTTGCGGTCCCCATGTGCTGTCTTTCCCTCGTGGTCCCCAGGTGCTGTCTTTCCCTCGTGGTCCCCATGTGCTGTCTTTCCCTCGTGGTCCCCCTGTGTTGTCTTTCCCTCGCGGTCCCCATGTGCTGTCTTTCCCTCGCGGTCCCCATGTGCTGTCTTTCCCTCGTGGTCCCCCTGTGCTGTCTTTCCCTCATGGTCCCCCTGTGCTGTCTTTCCCTCGCGGTCCCCCTGTACTGTCTTTCCCTCGCGGTCCCCATGTGCTGTCTTTCCCTCACGGTCCCCCTGTGCTGTCTTTCCCTCGCGGTCCCCATGTGCTGTCTTCCCCTCACGGTCCCCATGTCCTTTCTTTCCCTCACGGTCCCCCTGTGCTGTCTTTCCCTCCCGGTCCCCGTGTGCTTTCTTTCCCTCCCGGTCCCCGTGTGCTTTCTTTCCCTCACGGTCCCCCTGTGATGTCTTTCCCTCATGGTCCCCCTGTGCTGTCTTTCCCTCGCGGTCCCCATGTGCTGTCTTTCCCTCGTGGTCCCCCTGTGTTGTCTTTCCCTCGTGGTCCCCCTGTGCTGTCTTTCCCTCACGGTCCCCATGTGCTGTCTTTCCCTCGTGGTCCCCATGTGCTGTCTTTCCGTCGCGGTCCCCATGTGCTGTCTTTCCGTCGCGGTCCCCATGTGCTGTCTTTCCCTCGTGGTCCCCCTATGCTGTCTTTCCCTCGAGGTCCCCATGTGCTGTCTTTCCCTCGCGGTCCCCATGTGCTGTCTTTCCCTCGTGGTCCCCCTGTGTTGTCTTTCCCTCGCGGTCCCCATGTGCTGTCTTTCCCTCGCGGTCCCCATGTGCTGTCTTTCCCTCGCGGTCCCCATGTGCTGTCTTTCCCTCGTGGTCCCCCTGTGTTGTCTTTCCCTCGTGGTCCCCCTCTGCTGTCTTTCCCTCGTGGTCCCCCTGTGTTGTCTTTCCCTCGTGGTCCCCCTGTGTTGTCTTTCCCTCGTGGTCCCCCTGTGCTGTCTTTCCCTCGCGGTCCCCATGTGCTGTCTTTCCCTCGTGGTCCCCCTGTGTTGTCTTTCCCTCGCGGTCCCCATGTGCTGTCTTTCCCTCGCGGTCCCCATGTGCTGTCTTTCCCTCGTGGTCCCCCTGTGTTGTCTTTCCCTCATGGTCCCCCTCTGCTGTCTTTCCCTCGTGGTCCCCCTGTGTTGTCTTTCCCTCGTGGTCCCCCTGTGTTGTCTTTCCCTCGTGGTCCCCCTGTGCTGTCTTTCCCTCGCGGTCCCCATGTGCTGTCTTTCCCTCGTGGTCCCCCTGTGTTGTCTTTCCCTCGTGGTCCCCCTGTGCTGTCTTTCCCTCGCGGTCCCCATGTGCTGTCTTTCCCTCGTGGTCCCCATGTGCTGTCTTTCCCTCGTGGTCCCCATGTGCTGTCTTTCCCTCGCGGTCCCCATGTGCTGTCTTTCCCTCGTGGTCCCCCTGTGTTGTCTTTCCCTCATGGTCCCCCTATGCTGTCTTTCCCTCGCGGTCCCCATGTGCTGTCTTTCCCTCGCGGTCCCCATGTGCTGTCTTTCCCTCGTGGTCCCCCTGTGTTGTCTTTCCCTCGTGGTCCCCATGTGCTGTCTTTCCCTCGCGGTCCCCATGTGCTGTCTTTCCCTCGCGGTCCCCATGTGCTGTCTTTCCCTCGCGGTCCCCATGTGCTGTCTTTCCCTCGTGGTCCCCCTGTGTTGTCTTTCCCTCGTGGTCCCCCTGTGCTGTCTTTCCCTCGTGGTCCCCCTGTGTTTTCTTTCCCTCGTGGTCCCCCTGTGCTGTCTTTCCCTCATGGTCCCCCAGTGCTGTCTTTCCCTCACGGTCCCCCTGTGCTGTCTTTCCCTCACGATCCCCATGTGCTGTCTTTCCCTCGTGGTCCCCCTGTGCTGTCTTTCCCTCACGGTCCCCATGTGCTGTCTTTCCCTCGTGGTCCCCCTGTGTTGTCTTTCCCTCGTGGTCCCCCTGTGCTGTCTTTCCCTCGCGGTCCCCATGTGCTGTCTTTCCCTCGTGGTCCCCATGTGCTGTCTTTCCCTCGTGGTCCCCATGTGCTGTCTTTCCCTCGCGGTCCCCATGTGCTGTCTTTCCCTCGTGGTCCCCCTGTGTTGTCTTTCCCTCATGGTCCCCCTATGCTGTCTTTCCCTCGCGGTCCCCATGTGCTGTCTTTCCCTCGCGGTCCCCATGTGCTGTCTTTCCCTCGCGGTCCCCCTATGCTGTCTTTCCCTCGCGGTCCCCATGTGCTGTCTTTCCCTCGCGGTCCCCATGTGCTGTCTTTCCCTCGTGGTCCCCCTGTGTTGTCTTTCCCTCGCGGTCCCCATGTGCTGTCTTTCCCTCGCGGTCCCCATGTGCTGTCTTTCCCTCGCGGTCCCCATGTGCTGTCTTTCCCTCGTGGTCCCCCTGTGTTGTCTTTCCCTCGTGGTCCCCCTGTGCTGTCTTTCCCTCGTGGTCCCCCTGTGTTTTCTTTCCCTCGTGGTCCCCCTGTGCTGTCTTTCCCTCATGGTCCCCCAGTGCTGTCTTTCGCTCACGGTCCCCCTGTGCTGTCTTTCCCTCACGATCCCCATGTGCTGTCTTTCCCTCGTGTTCCCCATGTGCTGTCTTTCCCTCACGGTCCCCCTGTGCTGTCTTTCCCTCGCGGCCCCCCTGTGCTGTCTTTCCCTCGTGGTCCCCCTGTGCTGTCTTTCCCTCATGGTCCCCCTGTGCTGGCTTTCCCTCGTGGTCCCCCTGTGCTGTCTTTCCCTCATGGTCCCCCTGTGCTGTCTTTCCCTCGCGGTCCCCATGTGCTGTCTTTCCCTCATGGTCCCCCTGTGTTGTCTTTCCCTCGTGGTCCCCCTATGCTGTCTTTCCCTTGCGGTCCCCATGTGCTGTCTTTCCCTCGTGGTCCCCATGTGCTGTCTTTCCCTCGTGGTCCCCATGTGCTGTCTTTCCCTCGTGGTCCCCCTGTGTTGTCTTTCCCTCGCGGTCCCCATGTGCTGTCTTTCCCTCGCGGTCCCCATGTGCTGTCTTTCCCTCGTGGTCCCCCTGTGCTGTCTTTCCCTCATGGTCCCCCTGTGTTGTCTTTCCCTCGTGGTCCCCCTGTGCTGTCTTTCCCTCGTGGTCCCCCTGTGCTGTCTTTCCCTCGTGGTCCCCCTGTGCTGTCTTTCCCTCATGGTCCCCCTGTGCTGTCTTTCCCTCACGGTCCCCATGTGCTGTCTTTCCCTCGTGGTCCCCCTGTACTGTCTTTCCCTCACGGTCCCCATGTGCTGTCTTTCCCTCGCGGTCCCCATGTGCTGTCTTTCCCTCGCGGTCCCCATGTGCTGTCTTTCCCTCGCGGTCCCCCTGTGCTGTCTTTCCCTCGCGGTCCCCCTGTGCTGTCTTTCCCTCACGGTCCCCATGTGCTGTCTTTCCCTCACGGTCCCCATGTGCTGTCTTTCCCTCGTGTTCCCCATGTGCTGTCTTTCCCTCACGGTCCCCATGTGCTGTCTTTCCCTCGCGGTCCCCCTGTACTGTCTTTCCCTCACGGTCCCCATGTGCTGTCTTTCCCTCGTGTTCCCCCTTTGCTGTCTTTCCCTCGCGGTCCCCATGTGCTGTCTTTCCCTTGCGGTCCCCATGTGCTGTCTTTCCCTCGTGGTCCCCATGTGCTGTCTTTCCCTCGCGGTCCCCATGTACTGTCTTTCCCTCACGGTCCCCATGTACTGTCTTTCCCTCACGGTCCCCATGTACTGTCTTTCCCTCACGATCCCCATGTGCTGTCTTTCCCTCGTGTTCCCCATGTGCTGTCTTTCCCTCACGGTCCCCCTGTGCTGTCTTTCCCTCGTGGTCCCCCTGTGCTGTCTTTCCCTCATGGTCCCCCTGTGCTGTCTTTCCCTCGTGGTCCCCCTGTGCTGTCTTTCCCTCATGGTCCCCCTGTGCTGTCTTTCCCTCACGGTCCCCCTGTGCTGTCTTTCCCTCGCGGCCCCCCTGTGCTGTCTTTCCCTCGCGGTCCCCCTGTACTGTCTTTCCCTCGCGGTCCCCATGTGCTGTCTTTCCCTCACGGTCCCCCTGTGCTGTCTTTCCCTCACGGTCCCCCTGTGCTGTCTTTCCCTCGCGGTCCCCATGTGCTGTCTTCCCCTCACGGTCCCCATGTCCTTTCTTTCCCTCACGGTCCCCCTGTGCTGTCTTTCCCTCCCGGTCCCCGTGTGCTTTCTTTCCCTCACGGTCCCCCTGTGATGTCTTTCCCTCGTGGTCCCCCTGTGCTGTCTTTCCCTCGCGGTCCCCATGTGCTGTCTTTCCCTCGTGGTCCCCCTGTGTTGTCTTTCCCTCGTGGTCCCCCTGTGCTGTCTTTCCCTCGCGGTCCCCATGTGCTGTCTTTCCCTCATGGTCCCCATGTGCTGTCTTTCCCTCGTGGTCCCCATGTGCTGTCTTTCCCTCGCGGTCCCCATGTGCTGTCTTTCCCTCGTGGTCCCCCTGTGTTGTCTTTCCCTCGTGGTCCCCCTGTGTTGTCTTTCCCTCATGGTCCCCCTGTGTTGTCTTTCCCTCGTGGTCCCCTGTGCTGTCTTTCCCTCGTGGTCCCCCTGTGCTGTCTTTCCCTCGCGGTCCCCCTGTGCTGTCTTTCCCTCATGGTCCCCCTGTGCTGTCTTTCCCTCACGGTCCCCATGTGCTGTCTTTCCCTCGTGGTCCCCCTGTACTGTCTTTCCCTCACGGTCCCCATGTGCTGTCTTTCCCTCGTGGTCCCCATGTGCTGTCTTTCCCTCGTGGTCCCCCTGTGTTGTCTTTCCCTCGTGGTCCCCCTGTGCTGTCTTTCCCTCGTGGTCCCCCTGTGCTGTCTTTCCCTCGCGGTCCCCCTGTGCTGTCTTTCCCTCATGGTCCCCCTGTGCTGTCTTTCCCTCACGGTCCCCATGTGCTGTCTTTCCCTCGTGGTCCCCCTGTACTGTCTTTCCCTCACGGTCCCCATGTGCTGTCTTTCCCTCGCGGTCCCCATGTGCTGTCTTTCCCTCGCGGTCCCCATGTGCTGTCTTTCCCTCGCGGTCCCCCTGTGCTGTCTTTCCCTCGCGGTCCCCCTGTGCTGTCTTTCCCTCACGGTCCCCATGTGCTGTCTTTCCCTCACGGTCCCCATGTGCTGTCTTTCCCTCGTGTTCCCCATGTGCTGTCTTTCCCTCACGGTCCCCATGTGCTGTCTTTCCCTCGCGGTCCCCCTGTACTGTCTTTCCCTCACGGTCCCCATGTGCTGTCTTTCCCTCGTGTTCCCCCTTTGCTGTCTTTCCCTCGCGGTCCCCATGTGCTGTCTTTCCCTTGCGGTCCCCATGTGCTGTCTTTCCCTCGTGGTCCCCATGTGCTGTCTTTCCCTCGCGGTCCCCATGTACTGTCTTTCCCTCACGGTCCCCATGTACTGTCTTTCCCTCACGGTCCCCATGTACTGTCTTTCCCTCACGATCCCCATGTGCTGTCTTTCCCTCGTGTTCCCCATGTGCTGTCTTTCCCTCACGGTCCCCCTGTGCTGTCTTTCCCTCGCGGCCCCCCTGTGCTGTCTTTCCCTCGTGGTCCCCCTGTGCTGTCTTTCCCTCATGGTCCCCCTGTGCTGTCTTTCCCTCACGGTCCCCCTGTGCTGTCTTTCCCTCGCGGTCCCCCTGTACTGTCTTTCCCTCGCGGTCCCCATGTGCTGTCTTTCCCTCACGGTCCCCCTGTGCTGTCTTTCCCTCACGGTCCCCCTGTGCTGTGTTTCCCTCGCGGTCCCCATGTGCTGTCTTCCCCTCACGGTCCCCATGTCCTTTCTTTCCCTCACGGTCCCCCTGTGCTGTCTTTCCCTCCCGGTCCCCGTGTGCTTTCTTTCCCTCACGGTCCCCCTGTGATGTCTTTCCCTCACGGTCCCCCTGTGATGTCTTTCCCTCGTGGTCCCCATGTGCTGTCTTCCCCTCACGGTCCCCATGTCCTTTCTTTCCCTCACGGTCCCCCTGTGCTGTCTTTCCCTCCCGGTCCCCGTGTGCTTTCTTTCCCTCACGGTCCCCCTGTGATGTCTTTCCCTCACGGTCCCCCTGTGCTGTGTTTCCCTCGCGGTCCCCATGTGCTGTCTTCCCCTCACGGTCCCCATGTCCTTTCTTTCCCTCACGGTCCCCCTGTGCTGTCTTTCCCTCCCGGTCCCCGTGTGCTTTCTTTCCCTCACGGTCCCCCTGTGATGTCTTTCCCTCGTGGTCCCCCTGTGCTGTCTTTCCCTCGCGGTCCCCATGTGCTGTCTTTCCCTCGTGGTCCCCCTGTGTTGTCTTTCCCTCGTGGTCCCCCTGTGCTGTCTTTCCCTCGCGGTCCCCATGTGCTGTCTTTCCCTCGTGGTCCCCATGTGCTGTCTTTCCCTCGTGGTCCCCATGTGCTGTCTTTCCCTCGCGGTCCCCATGTGCTGTCTTTCCCTCGTGGTCCCCCTGTGTTGTCTTTCCCTCGTGGTCCCCCTATGCTGTCTTTCCCTCGCGGTCCCCATGTGCTGTCTTTCCCTCGCGGTCCCCATGTGCTGTCTTTCCCTCGCGGTCCCCCTGTGTTGTCTTTCCCTCGCGGTCCCCGTGTGCTGTCTTTCCCTCGCGGTCCCCGTGTGCTGTCTTTCCCTCGCGGTCCCCATGTGCTGTCTTTCCCTCGTGGTCCCCCTGTGTTGTCTTTCCCTCGTGGTCCCCCTGTGCTGTCTTTCCCTCATGGTCCCCCTGTGTTGTCTTTCCCTCGTGGTCCCCCTGTGCTGTCTTTCCCTCATGGTCCCCCAGTGCTGTCTTTCCCTCACGGTCCCCCTGTGCTGTCTTTCCCTCACGATCCCCATGTGCTGTCTTTCCCTCGTGTTCCCCATGTGCTGTATTTCCCTCACGGTCCCCCTGTGCTGTCTTTCCCTCGTGGTCCCCCTGTGCTGTCTTTCCCTCGTGGTCCCCATGTGCTGTCTTTCCCTCGTGGTCCCCCTGTGTTGTCTTTCCCTCACGGTCCCTATGTGCTGTCTTTCCCTCGCGGTCCCCATGTGCTGTCTTTCCCTCACGGTCCCCATGTGCTGTCTTTCCCTCACGGTCCCCCTGTGCTGTCTTTCCCTCGCGGTCCCCCTGTGCTGTCTTTCCCTCGCGGTCCCCATGTGCTGTCTTTCCCTCACGGTCCCCATGTGCTGTCTTTCCCTCGCGGTCCCCATGTGCTGTCTTTCCCTCATGGTCCCCCTGTGCTGTCTTTCCCTCGCGGTCCCCATGTGCTGTCTTTCCCTCACGGTCCCCATGTGCTTTCTTTCCCTCCCGGTCCCCGTGTGCTTTCTTTCCCTCGCGGTCCCCCTGTGCTGTCTTTCCTTCGCGGTCCCCATGTGCTGTCTTTCCCTCATGGTCCCCCTGTGTTATCTTTCCGTCGTGGTCCCCCTGTGCTGTCTTTCCCTCGCGGTCCCCATGTGCTGTCTTTCCCTCGTGGTCCCCATGTGCTGTCTTTCCCTCGTGGTCCCCATGTGCTGTCTTTCCCTCGCGGTCCCCATGTGCTGTCTTTCCCTCATGGTCCCCCTGTGTTGTCTTTCCCTCGTGGTCCCCCTATGCTGTCTTTCCCTTGCGGTCCCCATGTCCTTTCTTTCCCTCACGGTCCCCCTGTGCTGTCTTTCCCTCCCGGTCCCCGTGTGCTTTCTTTCCCTCACGGTCCCCCTGTGATGTCTTTCCCTCGCGGTCCCCATGTGCTGTCTTTCCCTCGTGGTCCCCATGTGCTGTCTTTCCCTCGCGGTCCCCATGTGCTGTCTTTCCCTCGTGGTCCCCCTGTGTTGTCTTTCCCTCGTGGTCCCCCTATGCTGTCTTTCCCTCGCGGTCCCCATGTGCTGTCTTTCCCTCGCGGTCCCCATGTGCTGTCTTTCCCTCGCGGTCCCCATGTGCTGTCTTTCCCTCGTGGTCCCCCTGTGTTGTCTTTCCCTCGCGGTCCCCATGTGCTGTCTTTCCCTCGCGGTCCCCATGTGCTGTCTTTCCCTCGTGGTCCCCCTGTGTTGTCTTTCCCTCGTGGTCCCCCTGTGCTGTCTTTCCCTCATGGTCCCCCTGTGTTGTCTTTCCCTCGTGGTCCCCCTGTGCTGTCTTTCCCTCATGGTCCCCCAGTGCTGTCTTTCCCTCACGGTCCCCCTGTGCTGTCTTTCCCTCACGATCCCCATGTGCTGTCTTTCCCTCGTGTTCCCCATGTGCTGTATTTCCCTCACGGTCCCCCTGTGCTGTCTTTCCCTCGTGGTCCCCCTGTGCTGTCTTTCCCTCGCGGTCCCCATGTGCTGTCTTTCCCTCGTGGTCCCCCTGTGTTGTCTTTCCCTCGTGGTCCCCCTGTGCTGTCTTTCCCTCATGGTCCCCCTGTGTTGTCTTTCCCTCGTGGTCCCCCTGTGCTGTCTTTCCCTCACGGTCCCCCAGTGCTGTCTTTCCCTCACGGTCCCCCTGTGCTGTCTTTCCCTCACGATCCCCATGTGCTGTCTTTCCCTCGTGTTCCCCATGTGCTGTATTTCCCTCACGGTCCCCCTGTGCTGTCTTTCCCTCGTGGTCCCCCTGTGCTGTCTTTCCCTCGCGGTCCCCATGTGCTGTCTTTCCCTCGTGGTCCCCCTGTGTTGTCTTTCCCTCACGGTCCCTATGTGCTGTCTTTCCCTCGCGGTCCCCATGTGCTGTCTTTCCCTCACGGTCCCCATGTGCTGTCTTTCCCTCACGGTCCCCCTGTGTTGTCTTTCCCTCGTGGTCCCCCTGTGCTGTCTTTCCCTCATGGTCCCCCAGTGCTGTCTTTCCCTCACGGTCCCCCTGTGCTGTCTTTCCCTCACGATCCCCATGTGCTGTCTTTCCCTCGTGTTCCCCATGTGCTGTATTTCCCTCACGGTCCCCCTGTGCTGTCTTTCCCTCATGGTCCCCCTGTGCTGTCTTTCCCTCACGGTCCCCATGTGCTGTATTTCCCTCGTGGTCCCCCTGTACTGTCTTTCCCTCACGGTCCCCATGTGCTGTCTTTCCCTCGCGGTCCCCATGTGCTGTCTTTCCCTCGCGGTCCCCATGTGCTGTCTTTCCCTCGCAGTCCCCCTGTGCTGTCTTTCCCTCGCGGTCCCCCTGTGCTGTCTTTCCCTCGTGGTCCCCATGTGCTGTCTTTCCCTCGCGGTCCCCCTGTACTGTCTTTCCCTCACGGTCCCCATGTGCTGTCTTTCCCTCACGGTCCCCATGTGCTGTCTTTCCCTCGTGGTCCCCATGTGCTGTCTTTCCCTCGCGGTCCCCCTGTACTGTCTTTCCCTCACGGTCCCCATGTGCTGTCTTTCCCTCACGGTCCCCATGTGCTGTCTTTCCCTCACGGTCCCCCTGTGCTGTCTTTCCCTCACGGTCCCCATGTGCTGTCTTTCCCTCACGGTCCCCCTGTGCTGTCTTTCCCTCGCGGCCCCCCTGTGCTGTCTTTCCCTTGCGGTCCCCCTGTGCTGTCTTTCCCTCGCGGTCCCCATGTGCTGTCTTTCCCTCGTGGTCCCCATGTGCTGTCTTTCCCTCGTGGTCCCCATGTGCTGTCTTTCCCTCGCGGTCCCCATGTGCTGTCTTTCCCTCGTGGTCCCCCTGTGTTGTCTTTCCCTCGTGGTCCCCCTATGCTGTCTTTCCCTCGCGGTCCCCATGTGCTGTCTTTCCCTCGCGGTCCCCATGTGCTGTCTTTCCCTCGCGGTCCCCCTGTGTTGTCTTTCCCTCGCGGTCCCCGTGTGCTGTCTTTCCCTCGCGGTCCCCGTGTGCTGTCTTTCCCTCGCGGTCCCCATGTGCTGTCTTTCCCTCGTGGTCCCCCTGTGTTGTCTTTCCCTCGTGGTCCCCCTGTGCTGTCTTTCCCTCATGGTCCCCCTGTGTTGTCTTTCCCTCGTGGTCCCCCTGTGCTGTCTTTCCCTCATGGTCCCCCAGTGCTGTCTTTCCCTCACGGTCCCCCTGTGCTGTCTTTCCCTCACGATCCCCATGTGCTGTCTTTCCCTCGTGTTCCCCATGTGCTGTATTTCCCTCACGGTCCCCCTGTGCTGTCTTTCCCTCGTGGTCCCCCTGTGCTGTCTTTCCCTCGTGGTCCCCATGTGCTGTCTTTCCCTCGTGGTCCCCCTGTGTTGTCTTTCCCTCACGGTCCCTATGTGCTGTCTTTCCCTCGCGGTCCCCATGTGCTGTCTTTCCCTCACGGTCCCCCTGTGCTGTCTTTCCCTCGCGGTCCCCCTGTGCTGTCTTTCCCTCGCGGTCCCCATGTGCTGTCTTTCCCTCACGGTCCCCATGTGCTGTCTTTCCCTCGCGGTCCCCATGTGCTGTCTTTCCCTCACGGTCCCCCTGTGCTGTCTTTCCCTCGCGGTCCCCATGTGCTGTCTTTCCCTCACGGTCCCCATGTGCTTTCTTTCCCTCCCGGTCCCCGTGTGCTTTCTTTCCCTCGCGGTCCCCCTGTGCTGTCTTTCCTTCGCGGTCCCCATGTGCTGTCTTTCCCTCATGGTCCCCCTGTGTTATCTTTCCGTCGTGGTCCCCCTGTGCTGTCTTTCCCTCGCGGTCCCCATGTGCTGTCTTTCCCTCGTGGTCCCCATGTGCTGTCTTTCCCTCGTGGTCCCCATGTGCTGTCTTTCCCTCGCGGTCCCCATGTGCTGTCTTTCCCTCATGGTCCCCCTGTGTTGTCTTTCCCTCGTGGTCCCCCTATGCTGTCTTTCCCTTGCGGTCCCCATGTCCTTTCTTTCCCTCACGGTCCCCCTGTGCTGTCTTTCCCTCCCGGTCCCCGTGTGCTTTCTTTCCCTCACGGTCCCCCTGTGATGTCTTTCCCTCGCGGTCCCCATGTGCTGTCTTTCCCTCGTGGTCCCCATGTGCTGTCTTTCCCTCGCGGTCCCCATGTGCTGTCTTTCCCTCGTGGTCCCCCTGTGTTGTCTTTCCCTCGTGGTCCCCCTATGCTGTCTTTCCCTCGCGGTCCCCATGTGCTGTCTTTCCCTCGCGGTCCCCATGTGCTGTCTTTCCCTCGCGGTCCCCATGTGCTGTCTTTCCCTCGTGGTCCCCCTGTGTTGTCTTTCCCTCGCGGTCCCCATGTGCTGTCTTTCCCTCGCGGTCCCCATGTGCTGTCTTTCCCTCGTGGTCCCCCTGTGTTGTCTTTCCCTCGTGGTCCCCCTGTGCTGTCTTTCCCTCATGGTCCCCCTGTGTTGTCTTTCCCTCGTGGTCCCCCTGTGCTGTCTTTCCCTCATGGTCCCCCAGTGCTGTCTTTCCCTCACGGTCCCCCTGTGCTGTCTTTCCCTCACGATCCCCATGTGCTGTCTTTCCCTCGTGTTCCCCATGTGCTGTATTTCCCTCACGGTCCCCCTGTGCTGTCTTTCCCTCGTGGTCCCCCTGTGCTGTCTTTCCCTCGCGGTCCCCATGTGCTGTCTTTCCCTCGTGGTCCCCCTGTGTTGTCTTTCCCTCGTGGTCCCCCTGTGCTGTCTTTCCCTCATGGTCCCCCTGTGTTGTCTTTCCCTCGTGGTCCCCCTGTGCTGTCTTTCCCTCACGGTCCCCCAGTGCTGTCTTTCCCTCACGGTCCCCCTGTGCTGTCTTTCCCTCACGATCCCCATGTGCTGTCTTTCCCTCGTGTTCCCCATGTGCTGTATTTCCCTCACGGTCCCCCTGTGCTGTCTTTCCCTCGTGGTCCCCCTGTGCTGTCTTTCCCTCGCAGTCCCCATGTGCTGTCTTTCCCTCGTGGTCCCCCTGTGTTGTCTTTCCCTCACGGTCCCTATGTGCTGTCTTTCCCTCGCGGTCCCCATGTGCTGTCTTTCCCTCACGGTCCCCATGTGCTGTCTTTCCCTCACGGTCCCCCTGTGTTGTCTTTCCCTCGTGGTCCCCCTGTGCTGTCTTTCCCTCATGGTCCCCCAGTGCTGTCTTTCCCTCACGGTCCCCCTGTGCTGTCTTTCCCTCACGATCCCCATGTGCTGTCTTTCCCTCGTGTTCCCCATGTGCTGTATTTCCCTCACGGTCCCCCTGTGCTGTCTTTCCCTCATGGTCCCCCTGTGCTGTCTTTCCCTCACGGTCCCCATGTGCTGTATTTCCCTCGTGGTCCCCCTGTACTGTCTTTCCCTCACGGTCCCCATGTGCTGTCTTTCCCTCGCGGTCCCCATGTGCTGTCTTTCCCTCGCGGTCCCCATGTGCTGTCTTTCCCTCGCAGTCCCCCTGTGCTGTCTTTCCCTCGCGGTCCCCCTGTGCTGTCTTTCCCTCGTGGTCCCCATGTGCTGTCTTTCCCTCGCGGTCCCCCTGTACTGTCTTTCCCTCACGGTCCCCATGTGCTGTCTTTCCCTCACGGTCCCCATGTGCTGTCTTTCCCTCGTGGTCCCCATGTGCTGTCTTTCCCTCGCGGTCCCCCTGTACTGTCTTTCCCTCACGGTCCCCATGTGCTGTCTTTCCCTCACGGTCCCCATGTGCTGTCTTTCCCTCACGGTCCCCCTGTGCTGTCTTTCCCTCACGGTCCCCATGTGCTGTCTTTCCCTCACGGTCCCCCTGTGCTGTCTTTCCCTCGCGGCCCCCCTGTGCTGTCTTTCCCTTGCGGTCCCCCTGTGCTGTCTTTCCCTCACGATCCCCATGTGCTGTCTTTCCCTCGTGTTCCCCCTGTGCTGTCTTTCCCTCATGGTCCCCCTGTGCTGTCTTTCCCTCGCGGCCCCCCTGTGCTGTCTTTCCCTTGCGGTCCCCCTGTACTGTCTTTCCCTCGCGGTCCCCATGTGCTGTCTTTCCCTCGCGGTCCCCCTGTGCTGTCTTTCCCTCACGGTCCCCCTGTGCTGTCTTTCCCTCGCGGTCCCCATGTGCTTTCTTTCCCTCACGGTCCCCCTGTGCTGTCTTTCCCTCCCGGTCCCCGTGTGCTTTCTTTCCCTCATTGTCCCCCTGTGCTGTCTTTCCCTCACGGTCCCCATGTGCTGTCTTTCCCTCGTGCTCCCCATGTGCTGTCTTTCCCTCGTGGTCCCCCTGTGCTGTCTTTCCCTCGTGGTCCCCATGTGCTGTCTTTCCCTCGCGGTCCCCCTGTACTGTCTTTCCCTCACGGTCCCCATGTGCTGTCTTTCCCTCACGGTCCCCATGTGCTGTCTTTCCCTCGTGGTCCCCATGTGCTGTCTTTCCCTCGCGGTCCCCCTGTACTGTCTTTCCCTCACGGTCCCCATGTGCTGTCTTTCCCTCACGGTCCCCATGTGCTGTCTTTCCCTCACGGTCCCCCTGTGCTGTCTTTCCCTCGTGGTCCCCATGTGCTGTCTTTCCCTCGTGGTCCCCATGTGCTGTCTTTCCCTCACGGTCCCCATGTGCTGTCTTTCCCTCGTGCTCCCCATGTGCTGTCTTTCCCTCGTGGTCCCCATGTGCTGTCTTTCCCTCGTGGTCCCCATGTGCTGTCTTTCCCTCGCGGTCCCCATGTGCTGTCTTTCCCTCGTGGTCCCCCTGTACTGTCTTTCCCTCGTGGTCCCCCTGTGCTGTCTTTCCCTCGCGGTCCCCCTGTGCTGTCTTTCCCTCGCGGTCCCCATGTGCTGTCTTTCCCTCGTGGTCCCCATGTGCTGTCTTTCTCTCGTGGTCCCCCTGTGCTGTCTTTCCCTCGCGGTCCCCATGTGCTGTCTTTCCCTCGCGGTCCCCATGTGCTGTCTTTCCCTCGCGGTCCCCATGTGCTGTCTTTCCCTCGCGGTCCCCATGTGCTGTCTTTCCCTTGCGGTCCCCATGTGCTGTCTTTCCCTCGCGGTCCCCATGTGCTGTCTTTCCCTCGTGGTCCCCATGTGCTGTCTTTCCCTCGTGGTCCCCATGTGCTGTCTTTCCCTCGCGGTCCCCATGTGCTGTCTTTCCCTCGTGGTCCCCCTGTACTGTCTTTCCCTCGTGGTCCCCCTGTGCTGTCTTTCCCTCGCGGTCCCCCTGTGCTGTCTTTCCCTCGCGGTCCCCATGTGCTGTCTTTCCCTCGTGGTCCCCATGTGCTGTCTTTCTCTCGTGGTCCCCCTGTGCTGTCTTTCCCTCGCGGTCCCCATGTGCTGTCTTTCCCTCGCGGTCCCCATGTGCTGTCTTTCCCTCGCGGTCCCCATGTGCTGTCTTTCCCTCGCGGTCCCCATGTGCTGTCTTTCCCTTGCGGTCCCCATGTGCTGTCTTTCCCTCGCGGTCCCCATGTGCTGTCTTTCCCTGGCGGTCCCCCTGTGCTGTCTTTCCCTCGCGGTCCCCATGTGCTGTCTTTCCCTCGTGCTCCCCATGTGCTGTCTTTCCCTCGTGGTCCCCATGTGCTGTCTTTCCCTCGTGGTCCCCATGTGCTGTCTTTCCCTCGCGGTCCCCATGTGCTGTCTTTCCCTCGTGGTCCCCCTGTACTGTCTTTCCCTCGTGGTCCCCCTGTGCTGTCTTTCCCTCGCGGTCCCCCTGTGCTGTCTTTCCCTCGCGGTCCCCATGTGCTGTCTTTCCCTCGTGGTCCCCATGTGCTGTCTTTCTCTCGTGGTCCCCCTGTGCTGTCTTTCCCTCGTGGTCCCCATGTGCTGTCTTTCCCTCGCGGTCCCCATGTGCTGTCTTTCCCTCGTGGTCCCCATGTGCTGTCTTTCCCTCGCGGTCCCCATGTGCTGTCTTTCCCTCGTGGTCCCCATGTGCTGTCTTTCCCTCGTGGTCCCCATGTGCTGTCTTTCCCTCGCGGTCCCCATGTGCTGTCTTTCCCTCGCGGTCCCCCTGTGCTGTCTTTCCCTCGTGGTCCCCATGTGCTGTCTTTCCCTCGCGGTCCCCATGCGCTGTCTTTCCCTCGCGGTCCCCATGTGCTGTCTTTCCCTCGCGGTCCCCATGTGCTGTCTTTCCCTCGCGGTCCCCATGTGCTGTCTTTCCCTCGCGGTCCCCATGTGCTGTCTTTCCCTGGCGGTCCCCCTGTGCTGTCTTTCCCTCGTGGTCCCCATCTGCTGTCTTTCCCTCGCGGTCCCCATGTGCTGTCTTTCCCTCGCGGTCCCCATGTGCTGTCTTTCCCTCGCGGTCCCCATGTGCTGTCTTTCCCTCGCGGTCCCCATGTGCTGTCTTTCCCTCGTGGTCCCCATGTGCTGTCTTTCCCTCGTGGTCCCCATGTGCTGTCTTTCCCTCGTGGTCCCCATGTGCTGTCTTTCCCTCGCGGTCCCCATGTGCTGTCTTTCCCTTGTGGTCCCCCTGTACTGTCTTTCCCTCGTGGTCCCCCTGTGCTGTCTTTCCCTCGTGGTCCCCATGTGCTGTCTTTCCCTCGCGGTCCCCATGTGCTGTCTTTCCCTCGTGGTCCCCATGTGCTGTCTTTCCCTCGTGGTCCCCATGTGCTGTCTTTCCCTCGCGGTCCCCATGTGCTGTCTTTCCCTCGCGGTCCCCATGTGCTGTCTTTCCCTCGCGGTCCCCATGTGCTGTCTTTCCCTCATGGTCCCCATGTGCTGTCTTTCCCTCGTGGTCCCCATGTGCTGTCTTTCCCTCGTGGTCCCCATTTGCTGTCTTTCCCTCGCGGTCCCCATGTGCTGTCTTTCCCTCGTGGTCCCCCATGTGCTGTCTTTCCCTCGCGGTTGTCAGCTCTTTCACGAGCCTCGATTCAGTATATAAAAAAAAAAAAAAAAAAAAAAAATTGTACCATACGTCACACTGTTGACAAGTTGTCCCAAACCAATGGTGCCACACGTCACACTATTGACAAGTTGTCCCAAACCAATTGTGCCATACGTCACACTATTGACAAGTTGTCCCAAACCAATTGTACCATACGTCACACTGTTGTCAAGTTGTCCCAAACCAATTGTGCCATTCGTCACACTGTTGACAAGTTGTCCCAAATCAATGGTGCCATACGTCACACTATTGACAAGTTGTCCCAAACCAAATGTACCACGCGTCACACTATTGAGAAGTTGTCCCAAACCAATTGTGCCATATATGTCACACTGTTGACAAGTTGTCCCAAACCAATTGTGCCATACGTCACACTGTTGACAAGTTGTCCCAAACCAAATGTACCACACGTCACACTGTTGACAAGTTGTCCCAAATCAATGGTGCCACACGTCACACTATTGACAAGTTGTCCCAAACCAATTGTGCCCTACGTCACACTGTTGACAAGTTGTCTCAAACCAATGGTGCCACATGTCACACTGTTGACAAGTTGTCTCAAACCAATGGTGCCACATGTCACACTGTTGACAAGTTGTCCCAAACCAATTGTGCCCTACGTCACACTGTTGACAAGTTGTGATGGTGCCACATGGTGCCACATGTCAATGGTGCCACATGGTGCCACATGGTGCCACAACCAATGGTGCCACATGTCACACTGTTGACAAGTTGTCCCAAACCAATTGTACCATACGTCACACTGTTGACAAGTTGTCCCAAACCAATGGTGCCATACGTCACACTTTTGACATCATGTTGTACATATCTGTCATAATGGTGTCTGTCATCATGTTGTACGTTCAGCCATTATTTCTGCCACTGATAATCCATTTTTCGGTTGTTGTCTTTGCCTTGTGCCTTGGCCCATCTTGTTTCAAATTTGCCTTGGCCTTGCCTTGGCCTTGGCTCCCTCACTCCCTTCAATCCCACTCCTCCCTCCAGGTCTTTAAAACAGCTGTTCACCACCATCTCTTATCTTCCCCCATCCAAAACCTTGATCTTTTCTACCCCCACTAATTCACCCCAGATCCACCTTGTTTGAAATTCCAACTTCTTTCCTGGAAGTCCTGGCAGTGTCCATATGTTTTATACCTCTCCCACCCCCCCCCCTCATTCCCTTGCCCCCCCCCCAATGCCCTCTCCCTCCCACAGATCTCTCGATGTCTCCATGTCTCTCGGTCCCTGCTCTGAAATGTTGTTTGTGTCCTTCCCCCTCTCGCCCCATCTTGTCTACCGCTCCCGATGTTATTTGTTTTGTGTGTCTGTTTGTCTTTCTGTGTGATTAATGTTCGCTCTTTCACGAGCCTCGATCTTGTATACAACAACAACAACAAAAAAAAAAAAAAAAAAAAAAAAAATTCCCCTCAACTGCTTCACAGAGGGAAGGTTTTGCTTTTGTGGCAGCCAAAGGGCATGTGGACCTGTAGAAGGGCATGTGGACCTGTAGAAGGGCATGTGGACCTGTAGAAGGGCATGTGGACCTGTAGAAGGGCATGTGGACCTGTAGAAGGGCATGTGGACCTGTAGAAGGGCATGTGGACCTGTAGAAGGGCATGTGGACCTGTAGAAGGGCATGTGGACCTGTGGAAGGGCATGTCGACCTGTGGAAGGGCATGTGGACCTGTAGAAGGGCATGTGGACCTGTAGAAGGGCATGTGGACCTGTGGAAGGGCATGTCGACCTGTGGAAGGGCATGTGGACCTGTAGAAGGGCATGTGGACCTGTAGAAGGGCATGTCGACCTGTGGAAGGGCATGTGGACCTGTAGAAGGGCAATACTTAGGCAGTTAAGACCGAAAAATAGGGCGTATCATTCATTTTTTCAGGAAAGCACCAAATTTGGCACAGATGTAGTAATTGTAGTATGGACCTATACAATTGTTTTCCTGAGGGGCGCCCAAAAATTCAGAACCCCTGGTGGCCGCCATATTGAGTTTCAACATGACTGCCCTCTGTGACCTATTTCCCTCAATAACTTCTATACTATGAGCGATAACACCACAGTTCCAGTGTCTTACCCCATGTTTTCATGGTCTCTGAATCCAATGGGATAAATTGCATAAAGATTGGCATCCATCATCTTTAATTTCGAGATGGCCGCCGTGGTGTTTCCATTTTCCTTGAATCTCTCGTAGTATTTTAGGTAAAATTTCAATTCCAAGTGATACACATTGTTTTATTGGTCTCTGATAACAATGGAACGGTATTAATTAATCAAAGTTACACACAGTTGCAGTTTTAACTTAAAATATTGTGGGCACTTGAAAGGTGGAGGCTCTCGCACAGACGCGTAGTACTACAAGCACTGTCCATCGCAGTCACACAGTGATGTGCAGGGCAGATTTGCCCTGGAGCATTTACAGTTGCCTTTACAGGCCGACTTACAATGGCAGCTTGTAAGCTCTGAACATGCCTCCTGTATCAGTGGTATTGTGGTCCAAATTGGTGTCCAAGAAGTCCCTGTTTTCATCCAGCCCCAATCAGCTGGTGATGGAAGTTCTGGGTAGGGCACAAGTGCCTGACTCCGTACGTGTCCAGCCTGAAAACATGCACGTTTTAGGTGTTGTTCGAAGGCGTCTGCTGTTGGGGGAATGTGATCAATTGTTCTTGCCTTCTTTGTGAACAAGTGTCGGCGCATGTCATTCACTGTCTTTATCTCGGTAGTCCGGTCATAGACGATGGCAACATATCTTTCTAGACTCGGACTTCCTGCGGCCAAGGCCGGTGGCAATTTTATGGATGGCAAGGTAGCGGTAGCTTTTACCAGTGCCAATGGCAATCCAGAGTTCCTCCACACCGTGTGACTGGTACGTAAAGTAGTGTGCTATTGCCAAGACCACAATATCAGAATCTACAGTTCGAATCAATACCCGTTTTCTCCCCTTTTTCATGGCATTCAGGACATTTTTTGGGATTTTTTGAATTTTCTGAATTTTTGGGCACCCCTCAGGAAAACAATTGTATAGGTCCATTCTACATCTGTGCCAAATTTGGTGCTTTCCTGAGAAAATAAACGATGCTTCCTCTTAACTGCCTAACTACATGTGGACCTGCAGAAGGGCATGTGGACCTGTAGAAGGGCATGTGGACCTGTAGAAGGGCATGTGGACCTGTAGAAGGGCATGTGGACCTGTAGAAGGGCATGTGGACCTGTAGAAGGGCATGTGGACCTGTAGAAGGGCATGTGGACCTGTTGAAGGGCATGTGCATAATTAGCGTTGTTTAGGCTGAGCAGGATTTGAGGACCCACAACACGTGTGTTCCTGAACATTCACAGGTGAGGGAAAACCGTGTTCCTATCCGTGTTCCGATCCGTGTTCCGGTCCGTGTTCCGGTCCGTGTTCCGGTCCGTGTTCCTGTCCGTGTTCCTGTCCGTGTTCCTGTCCGTGTTCCTGTCCGTGTTCCGGTCCGTGTTCCTGTCCGTGTTCCTGTCCGTGTTCCTGTCCGTGTTCCGGTCCGTGTTCCTGTCCGTGTTCCTGTCCGTGTTCCTGTCCGTGTTCCGGTCCGTGTTCCGGTCCGTGTTCCGGTCCGTGTTCCGGTCCGTGTTCCGGTCCGTGTTCCGGTCCGTGTTCCTGTCCGTGTTCCTGTCCGTGTTCCGGTCCGTGTTCCGGTCCGTGTTCCGGTCCGTGTTCCGGTCCGTGTTCCGGTCCGTGTTCCTGTCCGTGTTCCGATCCGTGTTCCGATCCGTGTTCCGATCCGTGTTCCGATCCGTGTTCCGATCCGTGTTCCGATCCGTGTTCCGATCCGTGTTCCGATCCGTGTTCCTATCCGTGTTCCTATCCGTGTTCCTATCCGTATTCCTATCCGTATTCCTATCCGTATTCCTATCCGTATTCCTATCCGTATTCCTATCCGTATTCCGGTGTTCTGCCCGAAGGCAGGTTTGGTGCTGCTGATGCAGTTTCTTGGATCGGGTTATGGTTGGTGGTTTGCCAAGTAGTTTGGTTCGGAATTTTGGAATTTTTCCAGGGTGCCTGCCGATCATAGCTCACCTACTCTTCACCAAGGACACTGTTGGATCTTTCACGTCCACCAACGAACGTCCACCAACGATGTCCGTTTGGCATCCATCTGAGAGATGGCACACACATTGACGTCCCAATCCCAGGCTAGACAGCTCAAAGGCGAGTGTGCATACCTCCAGGATATTCTACTGGAATTTCATTCGTTCCTATGCAGCACAATCGTGGGGTAACATCACGGGCTGAGGGTGCGAACTGTGGCGCTAATGCAATGCCCTCCGCTGGTTAGGCGGGAATTTGGAATTTGTTCATGGTGCCATCTATAGCTCGTATACTGTTTGTGAAGGACACAGTGGGATGCCAGCAAACGGGACAAACAGTCTCATGTCCAGTACATCCGTGGGACACTGATGAGTCACTCTGCCTGGGAAACACGAAGATGGCAGTTTATACCTGGGTCAGGATTCAAACCCAGGCTAGACAGCTTAGAGGCGAGTGTGCGTACCTCTAGGCCATCCTTCCAGTCCTCTGCTGGAACCAACAGCTACGAATGTACACTACAGTACTATCTGGACAAATGGCATCAATTTGCATCTTGGACAGTTTAAACAGAATGTTCTGGAGAACTGCAAAATAATCACAAAAAAACGGTTTAAACGCCATCACATACAGTATATAAAGCTCTTTCTAATCACTGACTGACTGATATTAAAGGTCGGTACCTTCCAGGTGTCGTAGAAAGCTGAAATTTTCCTTGCCGGCGGACATCGAAGCCGGTACACTGGAAAAAATCCCAGAACAGTCGGAAAGCATCGGTAAATGAAAATAAATGAAAACTAGAACAATGCGACTGTGTCGCCAACATGCCTCCGCATAGTCCCACAATGGGTAGATGCCATTACTCTGCATATGTATGGGCAGTGGATCACGTTTGTGAAGTTTTGTGTTGATCGGATAAGGTTCGATTTTATATCCAAGATGGCTGCCACACCACGTGACCTATGACATCATCATTTTAAAACTATATGCAACAGTGCTGTTAGATGATATTTGTGAAATTTCGCATCGATAGGGTGAGCGGTTTCAGAGATATAATTATTTAATATTTTCCTTCAATCCAAAATGGCTGCCAAACCATGTGACCTATGATGTCATAAATTTAATATTTCAACACAAATGTGTCATAGATCATGTGCATGCAATTTCAGATTTTTAGGATAAGGAATTCGATTAAAACATTTTTGGCTGGAATACCACTTCACCTATGATGTCATCATTATCATGCTTTTGTTCCCCATTGAGAGTACTTGACAATGTGCCAAGTTAAAAAAAATTCCATTCAGCGGTTTCCGAAAAATATATTTTATCGTCTTTTTTTTCAGACTTTTAGTCTTTACAATTTACAGTCTATAACTGTAAACTGTGAAATAAAAATCTTTATGAAAATTTACGTTAAAACAGTAAACACGCCCATAAAATAAATAAATAAAATTAATAAATAAAAAATAAATATTCATAAAATAAATAAAGAAATAAATAAAAAATAAAGAAATAAATAAAATGAAATAAAATAAAATAAATAAACTGTAAAATAAAAATCTTAATGAAAATTTACGTCAAAACAGTAAACACGCCCATAAAATAAAATAAAAATTTTAATAAATAAAAAATAAATATTAATAAAATAAATACATGAATAAAATAAAAAATAAAGAAATAAATAAAATAAAATAAAATAAAATAAATAAACTGTAAAATAAAAATCTTAATGAAAATTTACGTCAAAACAGTAAACACGCCCATAAAATAAAATAAAAATTTTAATAAATAAAAAATAAATATTAATAAAATAAATACATGAATAAAATAAAAAATAAAGAAATAAATAAAATAAAATAAAATAAAAGAAATAAACTGTAAAATAAAAATCTTAATGAAAATTTACGTTAAAACAGTAAACACGCCCATAAAATAAAATAAAAATTTTAATAAATAAAAAATAAATATTAATAAAATAAATAAATAAATAAATAAGTAAAATAAAAAATAAAGAAATAAATAAAATAAAATAAAATAAAATAAATAAACTGTAAAATAAAAATCTCAATGAAAATTTACGTAAAAACAGTAAACACGTCCATCAAATAAATAAATAAACCTAAATTGATATCTAGCAGCAGGTCGGTGATGTCTGCCGAGAATGATAAAGCTTCTATTTATTATTTAGCTACGCACGAATCACTTCTTGTTAATGTCACTTTCATAGTAAAACTTTTAACGTTTCGAATGTCTGACAAATGTCAAATTTCTCAACAACCAAGGGAAGCATTTCATATGTCATTGCACAAGGTGCCCTTTAAAATCGGGAGGACGTCAGTTTTGTGTGTTTCCATTCCCTCTGGCTTTCATTTCTTTTTTTTTCAAACCGACACCGTCCAGGTGAGGAGGCCATCATGTCAAAGCAACATGTTTCATTTTGCACCTGAAATCCCCTGTGGGCCTTTTGTGTGCCACATTCTGGCGCTTACAGACAGCTAGTGAAACGAAACATGCTGCCTGCTCAACTGTTTTCTTTACTTAGTGATTAACGTCCTTTATACAAATCCACAAGTTTACCTTGTTCCTTTTGTGGGAAAGAGGGCACTGTCAGTGTCACAGGAAACTGTCTGTCCGCACACTCACTTTGTCCCTGCTTTGTAATACAATCCATGTGTGATGTGTGGATCAGAATCTGGTTGCAGTAAATTACCAAACCACAAAATTATGCATAAGGATAAACACGCGTAAAGTTGGCACAGGATGAGGCGGAGGAGGCCATTCGGCCCACCATGACTGCGCTGCACCAACCCCAAGCTTCATCACCCATCGACACAACCTCCCTACAAATCCTGCCAGTATCCCCATACTTCTCTATATCTCTAACGCATCCAGGTATCTAGCCAATTCCCACTTAAAATATCCACCCTGTTCTGCACTGCCATGACCTTTCCATGGAGACCATCCATGCATTAACAGCTCTCTCACCGAAAGACCCTCATCTTCTTTACCCCCAAGCTATGGCCCTAATATTGTTCACTCTGCTGAAAAACACCACTGCACATATCTTGTCCACACCCTTCATTATCTTAATAATCTCGATCAGATCTCCTCCTAATCACCTTCCTTCCAATGTATGAAGTTCTGTTTCCGACAACGGTTCCTTATAGCTTAGTCTAGCTAGGTCCAGAATCAATCCCCGTCAGTCTAGCTAAGTCCAGAATCAATCCCCGCCAGTCTAGCTAGGTCCAGAATCAATCCCCGCCAGTCTAGCTAGGCCCAGAATCAATCCCCGCCAGTCTAGCTATGTCCAGAATCAATCCCCGACAGTCTAGCTAGGTCCAAAGTTAATGCCCACCAGTCTAGCTAGGTCCAGAATCAATCCTCGCCATTCTAGCTAGGTCCAGAATCAACCCCCGCCAGTCCAGCTCAATCCAGAATCAATCCCCGCCAGTCTAGCTAGGTCCAGAATCAATCCCCGCCAGTCTAGCTAGGCCCAGAATCAATCCCCGCCAGTCTAGCTATGTCCAGAATCAATCCCCGACAGTCTAGCTAGGTCCAAAGTTAATGCCCACCAGTCTAGCTATGTCCAGAATCAATCCTCGCCATTCTAGCTAGGTCCAGAATCAACCCCCGCCAGTCCAGCTCAATCCAGAATCAATCCCCACCAGTCTAGCTAGGTCCAGAATCAATCCCCGTCAGTCTAGCTAAGTCCAGAATCAATCCCCGCCAGTCTAGCTAGGTCCAGAATCAATCCCCGCCAGTCTAGCTAGGCCCAGAATCAATCCCCGCCAGTCTAGCTATGTCCAGAATCAATCCCCGACAGTCTAGCTAGGTCCAAAGTTAATGCCCACCAGTCTAGCTAGGTCCAGAATCAATCCTCGCCATTCTAGCTAGGTCCAGAATCAACCCCCGCCAGTCCAGCTCAATCCAGAATCAATCCCCGCCAGTCTAGCTAGGTCCAGAATCAATCCCCGCCAGTCTAGCTAGGTCCAAAATCAATGCCCACCAGTCTAGCTAGGTCCAGAATCAATCCCCGCCAGTCTAGCTAGGTCCAGAATCAATCCCCGCCAGTCTAGCTAGGTCCAAAATCAATGCCCACCAGTCTAGCTAGGTCCAAAGTTAATGCCCACCAGTCTAGCTAGGTCCAAAATCAATGCCCACCAGTCTAGCTAGGTCCAGAATCAATCCCCGCCAGTCTAGCTAGGTCCAAAATCAATGCCCACCAGTCTAGCTAGGTCCAGAATCAATCCCCGCCAGTCTAGCTAGGTCCAGAATCAATCCCCGCCAGTCTAGCTCGGTCCAGAATCAATCCCCGCCAGTCTAGCTAGGTCCAGAATCAATCCCCGCCAGTCCAGCTAGGTCCAGAATCAGTCCCCACCAGTCTAGCTAGGTCCAAAATCAATCCCCGCCAGTCTAGGTAGGTCCAGAATCAATCCCCGCCAGTCTAGCTCGGTCCAGAATCAATCCCTGCCAGTCTAGCTAGGTCCAGAATCAATCCCCGCCAGTCTAGCTAGGTCCAGAATCAGTCCCCACCAGTCTAGCTAGGTCCAAAATCAATCCCCGCCAGTCTAGCTATGTCCAGAATCAATCCCCGCCAGTCTAGCTAGGTCCAGAATCAGTCCCCACCAGTCTAGCTAGGTCCAGAATCAATCCCCGCCAGTCTAGCTATGTCCAGAATCAATCCCCGCCAGTCTAGCTAGGTCCAAAGTTAATGCCCACCAGTCTAGCTAGGTCCAGAATCAATCCTCGCCATTCTAGCTAGGTCCAGAATCAACCCCCGCCAGTCCAGCTCAATCCAGAATCAATCCCCGCCAGTCTAGCTAGGTCCAGAATCAATCCTCGCCAGTCTAGCTAGGTCCAAAATTAATGCCCACCAGTCTAGCTAGGTCCAGAATCAATCCCCGCCAGTCTAGCTAGGTCCAGAATCAATCCCCGCCAGTCTAGCTAGGTCCAAAATCAATGCCCACCAGTCTAGCTAGGTCCAAAGTTAATGCCCACCAGTATAGCTAGGTCCAAAATCAATGCCCACCAGTCTAGCTAGGTCCAGAATCAATCCCCGCCAGTCTAGCTAGGTCCAAAATCAATGCCCACCAGTCTAGCTAGGTCCAGAATCAATCCCCGCCAGTCTAGCTAGGTCCAGAATCAATCCCCGCCAGTCTAGCTCGGTCCAGAATCAATCCCCGCCAGTCTAGCTAGGTCCAGAATCAATCCCCGCCAGTCTAGCTAGGTCCAGAATCAGTCCCCACCAGTCTAGCTAGGTCCAAAATCAATCCCCGCCAGTCTAGGTAGGTCCAGAATCAATCCCCGCCAGTCTAGCTCGGTCCAGAATCAATCCCCGCCAGTCTAGCTAGGTCCAGAATCAATCCCCGCCAGTCTAGCTAGGTCCAGAATCAGTCCCCACCAGTCTAGCTAGGTCCAAAATCAATCCCCGCCAGTCTAGGTAGGTCCAGAATCAATCCCCGCCAGTCTAGCTAGGTCCAAAATCAATCCCCGCCAGTCTAGCTAGGTCCAGAATCAATCCCCGCCAGTCTAGCTCGGTCCAGAATCAATCCCCGCCAGTCTACCTAGGTCCAGAATCAATGCCCACCAGTCTAGCTAGGTCCAAAATCAATGCCCACCAGTCTAGCTAGTTCAAGAATCAATCCCCGCCAGTCTAGCTCGGTCCAGAATCAATCCCCGCCAGTCTAGCTCGGCCCAGAATCAATCCCCGCCAGTCTAGTTAGGTCGAGATTCAGTCCCCGCCAGTATAGCTGGACCCAGAATCAATCCCCGCCAGTCTAGCTAGGTCCAGAATCAATCCCCACCAGTCTAGCTTGGCCCAGAATCAATCCCCACAAGTCTAGCTAGGCCCCGATTCAATCCCTGCCAGTATAGCTAGTCCCACAATTAATCCCCGCCAGTCTAGCTAGGCCCAGAATCAATCCCTGCCAGTTTCGCTAGTCCCACAATTAACCCCCGCCAGTCTAGCTAGGCCCAGAATCAATCCCCGCCAGTCTATCTTGGTCCAGAATCAACCCCCGCCAGTCCAGCTCAGTCCAGAATCAATCCACGCCAGTCTAGCTAGATTCAGAATCAATCCCCGCCAGTATAGCTAGACCCATAATCAATCCCCACCAGACTAGCTCGGTCCAGAATCAATCCCCACCATTCTAGCTAGGTCCAGAATCAATCCCTGCCAGTATAGCTAGTCCCACAATTAATCCCCGCCAGTCTAGCTAGGCCCAGAATCAATCCCCGCCAGTCTATCTTGGTCCAGAATCAACCCCCGCCAGTCCAGCTCAGTCCAGAATCAATCCACGCCAGTCTAGCTAGATCCAGAATCAACCCCCGCCAGTCCAGCTCAATCCAGAATCAATCCCCGCCATTCTAGCTAGGTCCAGAATCAACCCCCGCCAGTCCAGCTCAGTCCAGAATCAATCCACGCCAGTCTAGCTAGATTCAGAATCAATCCCCGCCAGTATAGCTAGACCCATAATCAATCCCCACCAGACTAGCTCGGTCCAGAATCAATCCCCACCATTCTAGCTAGGTCCAGAATCAATCCCTGCCAGTATAGCTAGTCCCACAATTAATCCCCGCCAGTCTAGCTAGGCCCAGAATCAATCCCCGCCAGTCTATCTTGGTCCAGAATCAACCCCCGCCAGTCCAGCTCAGTCCAGAATCAATCCACGCCAGTCTAGCTAGATCCAGAATCAACCCCCGCCAGTCCAGCTCAATCCAGAATCAACCCCCGCCAGTCCAGCTCAATCCAGAATCAATCCCCGCCAGTATAGCTAGGTCCAGAATCAATCCCCGCCAGTCTAGCTAGGTCCAGAAACAATCCCCACCAGTCTAGCTTGGCCCAGAATCAATCCCCACAAGTCTAGCTAGGCCCCGATTCAATCCCTGCCAGTCTAGCTAGGCCCAGAATCAATCTAGTATATCTATGCTGAACTTTCTCGAAGGCAGCCTTGGCTTTATGGCAAAGTGGCCAGACGGAAGAGAAACAGTTCAATCTTGGTTTCATCAGACCACAGAATCTTGTTTCTCACAGTCTGAGAGTCCTTTAGGTGCTTTTTTGCAAACTCCAAGCGGGCTTTCATGTGTCTTTCACTGAGGAGAGTCTTCCGTCTGGCCACTCTGCCACAAAGCCCAGATCGGTGGAGTGTTGCGGTGATGGTCGTCCTTCTGGAAGTTTGTGCCATCTCCACACAGGATCTCTGGAGCTCAGCCAGAGTGACCATCGGGTTCTTGGTCACCTCTCTTACCAAGGCCCTTCTCCCCCGATTGTTCAGTTTGACCGGGCGGCCCCAGCTCCAGGAAGAGTCCTGGTTGTTCCCAACTTCTTCCATTTAAGAAATATGGAGGCCATTGTGCTCTTGGGAACCTTCAATGCAGCAGAGATTTTTTTGTAGTCCTCCCCACATCTGTGCCTCGACACAATCCTGTCTCTGAGCTCTGCAGGCAGTTCCTTCGACCTCATGGCTTGGTTTTTGCTCTGATATGCATTGTCAGCTGTGAGACCTTATATAGACAGGTGTGTGCCTTTCCAAATCATGTCCAATCAATAGAATTTACCACAGGTGGACTCCAATCAAGGTGTAGAAACATCTGGAAGATGATCAAGAGAAATGGAACGCTCCTGAGCTAAATTTCAAGTATCATAGCAAAGGGTATGAATACTTATGTCAATGTGATATTTCAGTTTTTTCTGTTTAATAAATTTGCAAAACTTTCTAAAATCCTGTTTTCTCTTTGCCATTATGGGGTATTGAGTGTAGATTGATGAGGGAAAAAATGAATTTAAACGATTTCAGCATAAGGCTGCAACATAACAAAATGTGAAAAAAGTGAAGGGGTCTGAATACTTTCTGAATGCACTGTAGCTATCGGGTTTATGGAGATATTCCTCACACAACCACTTCTCCAACAACCCCATTATCCCCACCTTCTCCTACAACAACTTCACTAACAGCCACAATTATCCCCACCTTCTCGGTGTAAGGGTCGGTCAGGAAACGTTTTTCGGCCAGTTTTTCACGAACCGGTTGGCGAGGCATACCGTTTCTTGTAAAAGTGGCGGGAATTTGTAATTTGTTCTTTCGGGTGCTGGCAATAACTCACCTGCCGTTCGAGAAGGACACCATGGAATATTTCACATCCCTGGCTAATGCTAGCAGATGGGACACCTGGTTTAACATCCATCCGAGTGACGACATACCTTACACGATGTCCTACCTAATCAACATCTAAAGGATCTACGATATTACGACCTGGCAGGATAAACATGGAGGTTTTCTGATGCCAAACCGATGGCAAGATGAAGAAGAACTTTCATGAAATTTTTTATTTATTTATTTATTTATTATACTGAATCAAGGCTCTGAAGAGTGATCTTCAATTTCTGATCCCAAGTGATTGATGAGCATTGTTTTTTTCTTGGGAATCCTTTTTTTTTATGTGCCTGTAGAATTGTATATTTTCAATCTTGTTTTGTTGTTCTTACATGAGCCTCGACTTTGTATCCAAAAAAGAAAAAAAGAAAAAAGAAAAAAGATTCCCAATAAAATGTCTGCTCAGGATGATGTTTGACATTTCAAATTGCACCTCACCACCTCTTTGTCCTCTGGTGTCGGTTATTCCATGTGCCTTGATATCTCTATAATGTGGGATTAACGTTTTCATTCAGTAAATGTTTCTAAATTCTCTTTTTCTTTGCAGTTTTGTGGATTTTTCGATGCAATTTTTATTTTCCCGAAGGTGGCCGGGGCCATTATGTTTCCGGGTTGTCCGTCCGTCCGGGCTAAACCTCGTATTTCTCAGCAACCACATGTCCGATTGAGACGAAACTTTCAGGGTAGGAGTGGCACCCATGCAGAATGTTTTTATGATGATTGTGACGTCATAGGTCACGTGGTATGGCAGCCATCTTGTATTAAACGCAAGTAATTAAAAAATTATTTCTCGGAAACCGCTGAATGGAAAAATTTGAAACTTGGCGCATTGTCAAGTACTCCCAATGGGGAACAAAAGCATGATAATGATGACATCATAGGTGAAGTGGTACACCAGCCAAAAATGTTTTAATCGAATTCCTTATCCTAAATATCTGAAATTGCATGCACATGATCTCTGACACATTTGTATTGAAATATTATATTTATATCATAGGACATCATAGGTCACATGGTTTGGCAGCCATTTTGGATTGAAGGAAAATATTAAATAATTATATCTCTGAAACCACTCACCCTATCGATGCGAAATTTTACAAATGTCATCCAACACGATTGTTGCAAATGTTGCATATAGTTTGAAAATTATGAAGTTGTCGGTCACGTGGTTTGGCAGCCATTTTAGCTCGAAAGCCGATATAAAATAAAATCCCTTAAAAAAAACCGATCGATGTGAAACCTGTCCTGTGGTAAATATGTGATACTTGAAAACAGCTGAAGGGATTTAAACCAAACTTGTTTATTTTTAGGACAGTGAATGAGGGCATCTACCTATTGCCATGGGCAGGGACTACGTGAAGGCGTATTGGCGAGACACTCGCATTGCTCTAGTTTTTCTATAAAACAGCATTACATAGTTGCTGTTGTGGAAATCATTCAAGTCCACAACTTTAGTCCATCTGTTGGTTTAATTCCATTAAGACCTTTGACATCATTCTGCAAATACAGGAATGCAATAGAAATAAGGTTTGGCATCACATAGGTCAATCCATAATATAGTTCAATGAAAGCAAGCGTAATATTCTATGCGGTACGTACCGTTAGCGAGTCTACTAGTCATTGTAACATGTCACAGGAGAAGTCGCCTAGAGCAGCGGCCGCATCGGGTCTTATAGCCGCGCCCCCCTAGCGGTGTCAGCGAGCAGCGAGCATCACCTGGGTTCAGCGTTAATACGATGTCACTACATTCTCCCCACCGTTAGAATTACACTGCCGCGCGGCTAGAATCGAGTGAGCATCAGCATTAACAGGGTGCCGAATTATGGTATCAGTCGGCCCAACCGTAGCGGTCCGGGCGGCGAATTTCCCTGCCAGCACAGGTCCGAAATACCCCGGGTACGGTAAGGGTGGATGTGGCGAAGGGAGGGTCGGCAGACGTTCAGTGACGGAAGTGTCGGAAGAGTCCATAGTCTCATAGATTGGCTCGTCCGGTTCCTTATAAGGGTCGGTGACCCCGCATGGGGCAAGATGGCGTACGGATACTGTGGACTCACGCCCATCAGCCATCATCACACGTGCATGCTCGGGATTAGCCTGGAGTACCTGCACTTTGTCCACTAAGGGGTCGTACTTGCTCGTGTGAACCGCCCGTTTGAGATAGGCCGGCCCGGGCTCAGCGAGCCAACTGGGTAAAGACCGTATACACCCCGTGCTCCTCGGGTGGTGGAAAAGTCTCTCGTGGGGAGTCTGGTTGGTGGCCGTACATAGTAGAGCCCTGATCGAGTTCAGCGCCGCAGGTAGCGACCAAGCCCATTTATCGAGGCCCCGGCCGAGGGTCCGGAGGTTGAGCACGACAGCCCTCCATATAATCCCGTTGAAGCGTTCGATCTGCCCATTCGCTTGGGGTCTGTACGGCGTGGTATAACTAGAAGCGACGTTATTTTGGGGCAAGTAGCCTCGCACTTCCTGAGACAAAAAGACCGCACCCCGATCAGTATGCACGTAGGCCGGGTACCCAAACATAGAGAACAAATTCTGCAGGCATCGCATTACCGTGGCAGCCGTCATATCCACGCACGTATAAGCAAAAGGAAACCGCGAGTACTCATCGACGATAGTGAGCAGATAGCGAGAGTTACTCGACACCAGCAACGGGCCCTTGAAATCCATCGCCAATCTTTCCCACGGCCTCATAGCCCTAACCAGCGTCCCCATGGGAGGGTTATAGAAACGTGGTTTGATTTCCGCGCATATAGCGCAGTCGCGACAGATACGGCGGATATCGTCAATCAAGTATGGTAGATTGCCACGTCGCACAAAATGAGCGAAACGCGTTATGCCCGGATTCCCCGCAGTTTCATGCAAAGCGCGTAGGCCCTCCAGAGTGACGATGCCCGTGCACGTAACCGGTCTCGATAAGGCGTCGGCGACCTGGTTATCCTTCCCCGGGCGGTATTTGATAGTGTAGTAGAAGTCGGCAAGCTCTATACGCCAGCGAGTGATTTTCTCATTCTTAAAGCGCTGGGCGTGTAAGGTGTCATACATGAATGCAACACTTTGTTGGTCCGTGATGATTTGGAAGCATCGCCCGAGTAAGTACGGGCGCCATCGCCGAATCGACTCGACGATCGCGTACGCTTCCTTTTCGACAGACGAATGTCTCCGCTCAGCGGAAGTAAGAGTCCGTGAAAAGAAAGCCACCGGACGCCCTCCTTGGGAGAGGGTCGCCGCTATGGCATGATCCGAGGCATCACTTTCTAGGATGAAAGATCCTCTCTCATCAATCGTCACCAGAGCGGCATTGGCGATGTCGGCCTTAAGGCCTCCAAAGGCCACCAAAGCGGCCTGACGCAGAGGGAAAGTGTCGCAGGCCACAAGGGGGCGAAGTTTCGCAGAGAAATTTTGGACCCACTTAGAGTAATGGGCGAATAGCCCGAGAGCGCGCTTCAGGGACGCCCGATCGCTGGGAGGGGCCATGTCGAGCAGAGGTCGCAGACGCTCCTTATCCGGAGCGACAGAGCCATGGGTCATGGTGTACCCCAGAAGATCTATCTTGCGTAGGGAGTATTGACACTTAGCCTCGTTCATGGTTAAGCGATACCTCTGCGCGACCTCGAGGAAGCGCTTCAGATTAGCATCATGGTGCCCTTGGTCATACCCACAAACCGTAAGATTGTCTAGATAGACGTAAACATCGGTCAAGTTCTCCCTCGCAATGAGGTCATCCATGGCCCTCTGAAAACAAGGGACCCCGTTCGTCACCCCAAAAGGCAATCGAGTAAACTGGTACAACCGTTGCCCCGACTCAAATGCGGTATAGATACGATCGGCCCTAGAGATAGGGATCTGATGATACGCACTACGGAGATCGAGAGTGCTGTAGACCGAGTATTGGGCCACCTGTCGCACCAGCGCGTCCATCCCCGGAAGGGGGTAGGCATCCAGCTGTGTAAAGCGGTTAATCGTTTGGGAATAGTCGATTACCATGCATCTGCGGTGTGCTTCGCTTCGCACCACTAAGACCTGGGCCCGCCACGGCGACCGGCTAGGTTGTATGATACCGTCTTTCAAGAGCTGAGCCGTCTCTCCCGCAATGAATTGCATGTCTGCTCGAGAGTAGCGCCGTGATTTTACCGCCACAAGTGTACAGTCGGAGGTTAAATTGGGGAACAGCGAAAGTGGCTGGATTTCCATTTTCGCTAGGGCACACACAGCAAGCGTGTCAGGCCCACCAAACTCCATTTCCAGTCATCCATGTCGCTTAAGAAAATCGTGTCCCAACAGAATATCAGCACATAAAGCAGGTAAGACCATGAGGTGTACATCTGGGAAAACCCGTCCCTTTATCACGAGTTTCAATCGACATTCCCCCTTCGTGCTGAGCCGAAGTCCCTGGGAAGCCATGAAGATCTGTCTCGTAGCCCCCAAGACCTGCCAACCATGCCTGTGCACTAGTCGCTAATCGATAAAACTATCCGTAGACCCTGTATCCACCAAGGCATGCACACAATGGCCCTCGACCATGAGGGGAATAATGGCTTGAGCCAGGCCGGACGAGCCTGCTGGGAGTGGGACCGAACCACCCGTGTGAGTCGGTCGCGCCTCGCGGGTGGATCCTATGCCAGCTGCAGTTTTCCGGGCGTCAGAGGGTGTCCGTGGAGTTTCGTATAAGTTGTCAGGGAGCGTTCCCATGCAATCAGCAGTTCTGCGGTCATTGCCGGAGTATTCGTTGTTCATGGGGCATTTGTTGAAGCTGTCAGAGAGCTTTCCCATGCATTCCGCAGTTTCGCTGTCTTTGGCGGAGTTAGAGCCGTCAGAGAGCTCCCCCATGCGGTCCGTTGTCTTGCCATTCAAAATCGCTGTTTGATGAGTATGGGCCTCCGTAGTTTGTACCAAACACGTGTCGCCGCCAGAGGACGCTGTACGCTCTTGAGAAACGTGATGGTTACGTACCGCTGGGGTTTGGCGTAGCCCCAAAGTCCCTCGCGTTGCCCGGAGTCTAGTCAAGGACACACGTTCCGTGTCCGACTGAGGATGAGACAGTTGTGGCTGTTCGGTGTCTCTTGCCAAGGTCGGTTGGGCGACCAGGGGCCCGTGAGGAGGGGCACTGCCCATCAAAGCCGGGTAAGGCGCCGTGTTCCGTGCTCGGTCCATAGGCTCTGCAATAAGCCCATTCAAGGTCGCGCGTGGCCGCGAACCGCGTGCGATTTTCCGGCACACTTTTGCATAGTGCCCCTTTTGCGAGCACATATGGCATATTGCGTCCCGAGCCGGACACACTAACCGGGGATGTCGTTGACCCCCCACAGAAGTAGCATGTGGCTCCGCGTAAGGCCTTGGGTCTGGCTGTAGCGGCAGCCGTCAGGATCCCCGGATCCTCCGCCGGGGCAACCTGGAGTTCCGCGAGCGGGTCCGCTCCCGGTTCTTCGGCGGTAGCACTCTCCGGCCGTGCGTGTAGCGAGGTCCCCACCAAGAGGCGCGTGCGATCATAGTCGTTCGACTGCAGCCGCGCTTCGGTATATACTTTTCCTTGTTCTAGAGCTGCCGTGAAGGTCAGGTCGGTCTTCTCCAAGAGCTTGAGCCTGAGGTCCTGAGAGGAGACTCCGGAGACGAAAGCGTCTAGGAGAAGGTCATCTTGAACCTGCTCATGAGTCCGTGGCTCCTGGGTGCTGTCTAGCAGGAGTTGCCGGAGCTCCTGGGCATAGTGATCCATCGACTCGTTTGGTTGCTGGCATCGTGATGACAGCAAATGCCGAGCATACACCACGCTCCTTTTCTTTATGTACAATCGCTTGAGCTCCGCAACAGCGAGGTCGTACGTCGCACATCATGCAATACTGTTGTACACCTTGTAGTCGACTTTGGACTGGAGCGCTGCTAGCTTCGCTGCAGCTGTTGGCATGGCGTCCTGGTCAGCGAACTGGTTCTCCAAAGTTTTCAACCAGTGAGTCAGTTGCAAACCAGCATCCGGGGCTTGCGGGTCGGCGCAGAATTGCGATACCACCAGCATCTTGTTTCCCTCCATGTCCGTAGATTTTAATGGAATTAAGTGTTGTGGAAATCATTCAAGTCCACAACTTTAGTCCATCTGTTGGTTTAATTCCATTAAGACCTTTGACATCATTCTGCAAATACAGGAATGCAATAGAAATAAGGTTTGGCATCACATAGGTCAATCCATAATATAGTTCAATGAAAGCAAGCGTAATATTCTATGCGGTACGTACCGTTAGCGAGTCTACTAGTCATTGCGGAGCTCAAATTGCCCAATTCCACTGCTTCGCTGATGACATCCAGCTTTTCATCTCCACCAAGTCCATCTCCACCGCCACCCACTCTATCCTGACAAACTGCATCACTGAAATAAAATCCTGGCTTCAAATCAACTTCCTCAAACTTAACTGTGATAAATCTGAAATAATCATCATTGGCCCAAAAACGCTCACCAAGTACACCCATAACTTTGCCCTCAACATCGACGGTTTCCCAGTATCCACCTCCCCTCACATCCGGAATCTTGGCATCATCTTTGACCAAACCCTCTCCTTCGACAAATACACTAAACAGATCACAAAGACAGCCTTCTTTCACCTGAAAAACATCACCCGTCTCCGTCCATCCCTCTCCTCCGTGGCTGCAGAAACCCTCATCCACGCCTTCATCACTTCCCGTCTGGACTACTGCAATAGCCTCCTTTATGGTTCACCCTCAACAATCACCAATAAACTCCAATACATTCAGAACTCCGCTGCCCGTCTACTCACCCATTCCCGGACCCGTGACCACATCACCCCCGTCCTTTACAAGCTTCACTGGCTCCCCATCTCCCAGAGAATCCAGTACAAAATCCTCCTCTTGACCTACAAAGCCCTCCATAACCTGGCCCCATCCTACCTGGCTGACCTCCTCTCCAGACACACTCCCACCCGCAACCTCCACTCTGCTGGTACCAACCTCCTGACCCCCCCCCCATCCGGACCAAATTTAGATCCTGGGGGGACAGGGCCTTCTCCATCGCTGCTCCCACCCTCTGGAACTCGCTACCTCACACCATCAGAGACTCCTCCTCACTCACCACATTCAAAACATCACTCAAGACCCACCTGTTCAACACTGCATTCAACATTTAACCCACAGCATCTAACCCCTGACTATCTCCTCTCCTTCTCCCTCCTTTGTGCTTTGAATATTTCCCTATTGATTCTTCTTTTTTTGCAATTGTTTTTATGTTTTGCTATGCATTATGTTTTGCACTCTGTCAAAGCGTCTTTGGGCTTCCTGAAAAGCGCTATATAAAATAAATACATTATTATTATTATTATTGTAACATGTCACAGGAGAAGTCGCCTAGAGCAGCGGCCGCATCGGGTCTCATAGCCGCGCCCCCCTAGCGGTGTCAGCGAGCAGCGAGCATCACCTGGGTTCAGCGTTAATACGATTTCACTACAGTTGCCATTCCAAATTGCCCTGAAAGCACAAAGTAGTGTGTGCAGGGAAAATACAGGCAGAAGGTTATCTCTCTCGTTGCTAAAGGCCAAAGGTTATCAGTGAGCCAACTGGGTTGACAATGTAATAGCGACATGGTAATTGTATTAACTATTATTTCAGTTTTTAGAAGTTTAAAGTGGAAATCCTTTCCACAGGGTGGGCTAAAAGTCGCTTTACCCCCGCTAAATTTCTTTCATCCCCCCCCCCCCCCCCCCCTCCGTCCCTTACCCTCCATGCTCCATCACCATGGGGTTAGTGCAACTCTTTGTGGGGCTTCATCATGGAGAAAGCGTAGACAAACCAGTACAGGACGATTGAAGAATAGCATGCTGTAGTTGTGTCTGCTTTCCACAGGTGACTCCACAAATGCTACACAAGATGCTTAAAAGGACTTGGGGACAAATTCAGTGGTGCAAGGAGAATGATGGAGCACATACAGATACAATGACTGATTAATTATTGTAAGTGCTGTACTGCATAATATAACCTGTATTTCAAAAAAGTTTAATCACGAATGCTTTACTGGGGAGGGGTAAATCAACTTTCAGGCCACCGTATATATACTGCTGCCTTCAGTTTAGTTTCAACTCTCAACCTTTTGATTGCCAGTTCAGTATTTTTTACCATGATGTCACTATTCTGCACTCTTGATGTGAAACACTATGATTACTCTTTCTGTTACGTGAAGCAAAACATAGAATATAAACTATTATAGGCAGTGTTGGATTAATCATAAAAACTTCACGTGTAAATATTCTTCTTTTGTTTTTTTATTTCCCTTCCCTTTATCTCTTTATCTGCATTGTGTAAGAGTGCCGAGCCTAAAACAAATACTTGCAGCAAGATTTATTACAAGTGTTAACCACTGGAGTTTCACGCAAAATGGGTGCACTGTTTACTGTGTACTGCACGCCCTCCACTGGCTGGAGTAGCAGTTACAAGAGGGTTGAAAACTAAGGTAAAGTCAATGTTGTGGCGAATGGTCCAAAAGAAAGATGATGAAACAAGTTAAAGATATACAGAAGAAAGTAACAAAGGATAAAAAACTCTCACGCTCAAAATGCTTTTTATCTCTTTGCAAGGGAATAACTGGATAAATTTACACTGGATAAACTTACACTGGATCTCTCACTTTCGGATCAGATAAACATCTCCACCTTCGGTGGCAGAGGTAATAAAACTGTATAAACTTGGTGACTAAATAGATACCAGATACATTTACACCAGATAAATCTATACCTGGAGAAATTTACACTGGATAAACTTACACTGGATCTCTCACTTTCGGATCAGATAAACATCTCCACCTTCGGTGGCAGAGGTAATAAAACTGTATAAACTTGGTGACTAAATTGACACCAGATACATTTACACCAGATAAATCTATACCTGGAGAAATTTACACTGCATACATTTATACTGGACAAAATAAGCCTAGATAAATTTAAAGTTGATAAAATCATACTGCGTAAATTTAAACTGGATAAAATACTCAAAAAATTTACACTTGATAAAATATCCACTGGATAAAAATGAAACCTGATAGAATTATATGGATAAATTTACACTGGATAAAATCAAACTGTATAATATTAAACTGGATAAATTTAAACTGGATAAAATTAAACTGGATAAATTTACACTGGATAAAATTAAACTGTATAATATTAAACTGGATAAATTTACACTGGATAAACTTACACTGGATCTCTCACTTTCGGATCAGATAAACATCTCCACCTTCGGTGGCAGAGGTAATAAAACTGTATAAACTTGGTGACTAAATAGACACCAGATACATTTACACCAGATAAATCTATACCTGGAGAAATTTACACTGCATACATTTATACTGGACAAAATAAGCCTAGATAAATTTAAAGTTGATAAAATCATACTGGGTAAATTTAAACTGGATAAAATCCTCAATAAATTTACACTTGATAAAATATCCACTGGATAAAAATGAAACCTGATAAAATTATATGGATAAATTTACACTGGATAAAATTAAACTGTATAATATTAAACTGGATAAATTTAAACTGGATAAAATTAAACTGGATAAATTTACACTGGATAAAATTAAACTGTATAATATTGAACTGGATAAATTTAAACTGGATTTTAATTTATTCTGGATAAATTTAAACTGGATAAATTTAGTGCATAAAATTAAACTGGATATATTACACTGTACAAATTTAAACTGGATACATTTGCACTGTATACATATGCACTGTATAAATTTAAAGTGCATAAAATTAAACTGGATACATTTACACTGCATAAATTTAAAGTGGATAAAATGTTACTTGATAAATTTACACTGAATAAATTTAAACTGTTAAAAATTAAACTGGATAAATTTACCCTGGCTAAATTTTAATTGAATAAATTTAAAGTGTATAAAATTAAGTTGGATACATTTACACTGCACAAATTTAAAGTGTGTAAAGTTAAACTGTATAAATTTACAATGGATAAAATTAAACTGGATAAAATTAAACTGTATAAATTTAAACTGTATAAATTAAACTGGATAAATTTACACTGGATAAAATTTAAACTGGATAAAGTTATACTGGATAAATTTAAAGTGTATAAAATTAAACTGGATACATTTACACTATAAATTTAAAGTGGATAAAATGTTACTGGTTATATTTACACTGAATTTAAACTGTATGAAATTAAACTGGATAAATTTACACTGGATAAAATTTAACTGGATAAATTTACAGTGCATAAGTTTAAACTGGGCAGAAATTTAGATTTTGTGTTGGCGATGGCCCACCAACTTTTCAAAAGGACGCTGTGGGATTTTTAACATCCACCAACTGATGTCAGTACATGAGACGGCCAGTTTAACATCCATCCGTAGGACAGAACATGCATTGATGCCTCACCCTGCCTGTGGATGACTGTTTTGTAGCTTGGCCAAGATTTGAACCAGCGCCAGAAGGCTCAGACATGAGTGTGCATACATCTATTTTAGGCCATCCTGTCAGTCTTTTTGTTGGACTAATAAAAATAAACCCCAAAAAAATCAATGTAACATTTGTACCATATATAAAACACAATGCCAGTTTGTGTGTTTGTACAGATGTCTGTCCCCCTTCATAAGGGTAGGTTTTAAAGGCCAATCTTTTAACAAGAATGTGTGTTCACTCCGGTCTATTTTTGAGGATAAAACAAAATCCAAAAACATTTTCCATAAAAGAGTAATTATGTCTATTTTATTGGAATTGTAGATGGTGGCTTGCAAACTGAGCCTCAAGGGCGGTGTAATGTAGCGGTTTAAAAAATAAGAATAAATACAAGGTGCAGGGTGGTGAAATTCGCTCCATGTGATGTACACCGCGTGCAGAGTAAACCGAATGCTCATTTACGTCCGTTTGATGTCGAATAAATAAAGAAGATACAAGCACACAAGAAGATATAGCAATTCTTGGGTAAAATGCAAGGGACATAGA
This sequence comes from Myxine glutinosa, assembly GCF_964187855.1. Classification (NCBI taxonomy): domain Eukaryota; kingdom Metazoa; phylum Chordata; class Myxini; order Myxiniformes; family Myxinidae; genus Myxine; species Myxine glutinosa. The sequence continues at coordinate 121,641,753 of NC_136270.1, read as the reverse complement.
AAAGGCCCCTATATATAAGAGTATGTGCCATGTGGCAAAGTATAGAGAAAAGGGGACATTTCATAGCTTGTAGAAAATGCCAAACAATACAAAATAAGGGACATTCAAAAAAATCTCGTGTGCATGCTGAACTACCCTTGTGTTCTTAGGAGGAACCAAGTAATGCTCTAGAAAAGTTCATATAAAGGGGCGCTCTACATCTGGCAAATAAAATACATTTACTTCTTCATGCAGCTGTATGAATCAAATTGGTGACCCTTTATATGAACTTTTCTAGAGAATTACTTGGTTGCTCCTCAGAACACAAGGGTAGTCCAGCATGTACACGAGATTTTTTTGAATGCCCCTTATTTTTTATTGTTTGGCATTTTCTATAAGCTATGGAATGTCCTTTCTTTTCTATACTTTGCCACATGGCACATACCCTGATATAAAGGGATCTTTTCTATGCCCCTGGCTTTTTTCACAAGATACATTTTAAATACGAACAAAATGCATTTGTTCATCGTACAAGACTTTACTCAAGACGATATAAAATACTTCAAAAAGTAAGGGAAAAAGACATTCAACCCAGACAGGATTCAAACCCACAATCCCCAGCGTGGGAGTCGGATGCTTTATCCATTAAGCCATTGAGCCAGCACATTAGATTTGGGTAATAACATTTTGAAGAGTTATAAAGAGTGTATATATATTTTAATATATTTATTTAGGTACAGTTACGTGAAAAAGTAAGTACACCCCATGTAAAGTTTTGAGTTTTTCAACATATTTCAACATACAGCTATTTGATCTTCATTTCAACAATATTGATAGATAAAGGTGATATAATATAACAAATATCATGAAACATTTACATTTTGTAGTCCATTGTATAATTTAAATAAACATAAATGCAAATTTCGCATGTGGAAAAAGTAAGTACACCCTTGGCTCTAATAGGTGGTATTGCCCCTTTGGCAGAAACAACCTCAAGTAGGCGTTTCTTATAACTGTCTACCAGTCTCTGACATCGACTGGGAGAAATTTTTGCCCACTCCTCCATGCAGAATTCTTTCAGCTGTGCGATGTTTGAGGGGTTTCTTGCATGCACAGCTCGTTTCAAATCCCCCCACAACATCTCGATGGGATTTAGATCCGGGCTTTGACTTGGCCATTCCAGAACCCTCCATTTCTTTCTTTTCAGCCATTCCTTGGTGGATTTACTGGTATGTTTCGGGTCATTGTCATGTTGCAAGGTCCCCCTTCGGTTGAGCTTCAACTTTCCGACAGATGGCCTCACATTATCCTGAAGCACCCTCTGGTACAATGAAGAATTCATAGTGGATTCTATGATGGTGAGCTGCCCAGGCCCTGATGCAGCAAAGCTGCCCCAAACCATAATATTTCCACCACCATGCTTTACAGTTGGTATCAGGTTCTTGTGGTCAAATGCTGTCTTTGGATTTCGCCAAACATGTCTTCTGCTACTGTGGCCAAATACTGTGTCCTTCTGGTACTGTGTCCAGAGCACATTGCTCCAGAAGTGCTGGTCTTTGCCGAGGTGTTGATTGGCAAACTTTAGTCTTGCCCTGATGTTCTTTCTGGACAGCAAAGGTTTCCTCCTGGCACACCTCCCATGTAGAACAAATTTGTGCAGCCTCTTTCTAATGGTAGACTCGTGCACTTTGACATCAACAGTGGCAAGAGCTACCTGTAGGTCCCGTGATGACATTTTGGGGTTCTTAGAGACTTCTTTCAGCATCTTGCGGTCTGCTCTCGGGCTGAACTTGCTGGGGCGGCCTGGCCTGAACAAGTTGGCAGTTGTTTGGAATCTTCTCCACTTGTAGATGATCTTCCGGACAGTCGAATGATTGATTTCAAACTGTTTGGAGATCTTTTTAAATCCCTTCCCAGACTCGTAGGCATCTATAACCTTCTTTCTGAAGGCCTCAGAGAGCTCTTTTGATCTAGGCATGGTGACGCCGCACACTTCAACAACAAAGAGCAAACCAAACTAAATGTCTGAGGTTTAAATAAGACAGGTTCCTCCAAGATCCTCTCTAACGATGTTCTAATCATTTGCACCTGAGCTGGTGCACCTGATTCAAATTTTAGGTATTTGAAGTAGTGATAAATGTAGGGGTGTACTTACTTTTTCCACATGCGAAATTTGCATTTATGTTTATTTTAAATTATACAATGGACTACAAAATGTAAATGTTTCATGATATTTGTTATATTATATCACCTTTATCTATCAATATTGTTGAAATGAAGATGAAATATCTGTATGTTGAAATATGTTGAAAAAGTCAAAACTTTACATGGGGTGTACTTACTTTTTCACGTGACTGAAAATATATATTTATATATATTTAATTTTAAAGCAAAAACAATAGCACTTCGGTGGAATTTGTTTCGAAATCCATAAACTAGATATATTAACCGATGTATATTCCAAGTTTCAGCTCGTTTCAATGTATAACCCGTTGAGATATGAGCACCAACACATTTTGGGTGGACGATGGACAGACAGTTGGTGTCTGTCCAACACAGATGGACAGACACCAACGTGATTTCGAGGGTTTTCTAAATAAAACTCAAGAATGTGGAAATAGACGTTGCTGAAATTTGGAACATATTACCTCGACGTACAAATCATTTACTTCTGAAACTTGCAGCTAATTTCGTCCAGTAGAAGCACAGAAACGAATTTTCAGTCCCCATGTTAAAGCTGCATACAGAGAAACAATCCCATATATAAAGGGAGGGGCGCTTTGCACCTTCCTTTGATCCATACATAACTTTTTGAGATATCGTGCTATATATGTTTTTTAGTCCTATCACTCAGTGGTGAAGAATCACTTTAAAAATTCTCAGATCCAGATCCGGATAAGGATCTTTACCAGAATCTATTGATTTCGTGCTTGTCACATACCTTACCCCTTCACCAAATTTCGTTTGGATTTGTCCACAACTTTTTTAGATATCCTGTTCACAGACAAACAGACAAACAAATAGACAGACAGGGGTGAAAATATAACTTCCGCCGACCTTCGGTGGTCACCACATGGTCACCAAAAAGACACATGCTAACAATAAAAGAGAATATGTTTTTTGTTAGAGTAATCTAAAAGCGCCTGAGTTTGATATGTTATATGTTGCAAACTCCTAAAGAGTACTGTTTCAAACAATACTTGGGTAGGCTGGTAATGTACAGTAGTCCCATCTCAATACTTAGCTCATAATGCCTGGACCCCAGGATTCAAATACTTCAACACTTTATGATGATTTGTCCATTGTCAACAAACATCCTTGTAATTCATATTGAAGTACACTAATGTATTGTTACGGGTCGCGGACAAGATGTTACTTTGGGCCGAGCGGATGGTCAACCGCGACCGTTACAGGATCCCCGATTGGCCCGACTCCCCCAAACGTTGACCAAATCGCGCCACAGGTATTCAATTTGGAAACCTCTAAAGCGACCGAAAGAGAAGGAAGAGAGGAGGAAGACAGAGTACAGAGGAAGAACAGATTTATTATACACACACAAGCAAAAAGGAGCAATCAAGTTATTTACAAGCAATGGATGGAAGAAGCAGGTGACACAGGGAAATCATTAGCTTATACTATGCAGTTTACTTATAAACCCCAGGACAACATTCAAGACAGACGACGTTCACACTTACACGGGGGAAATTGCAGGCAGGTATGGCTTGAGGATGGATGGTTGTTTTGGGAGGCAATGGAGGGTCCAGCGTGGATTGCTGCCTGGCGCACCCTTTTCGTGGCCTGCGTCTCCTTAGCTGCAGCGCAGCTGGTCGCACGATGGCTCGCAGGCTCGGTCACACCTGCTCGTTCAGGCGTCTTCCTTCTCCCCAGCAACAACGAGCGACAGCAAGCAAGAGGACGGGGTAAGAGCAAGAGGACGGGGTCAGAGCAAGAGGACGGGGTAAGAGCAAGAGGACGGGGTCAGAGCAAGAGGACGGGGTAAGAGCAAGAGGACGGGGTCAGAGCAAGAGGACGGAGTGCGTCCCGCGGCGGTTTATATTGGTTTCTCACCGAACCTTCGCGCACTTTCTCGGGGGTTCCCGCTCCGCCCTCTCTTAGCCAAACCCCTTGTTCTGGGTTGGATGAGCGGGGCCGACTTACTCCTCCCCCCTATGACGAGGGGGGTGACCCGTCTTCTCTAGCCACTCCCCTTGTTCGTAATGGCCGCAAATGTCGAAAACCGGTCAGCAGCTGCAGGTAATGCGCCGTCACGTTGCACAGCAGTTCAGTACTGCAATAAACGGTTGCTGTCAAAGCTCAAGTGGGGGAATCCCTGGCACTTGAGCTGCCATGGATCATCGGAGGGGCCTACGCTTATTTCGTTTGATGCAATGCAGAGTCAATCTAGTGGGAAACACATATTTAGCCTACATAGAATAAGGAAATAAGCTATTTAAAAAGATATATCGTGGCCTGTCTGTAGGTTCATGGAATTAACTAGGGGGACGTCTTTCGATCTTATTTACTCTACGAGGGCCAGTTAAAACACAGCAAACCAGTTCTCACATTCTTTACACTTTCCAAATTCGTTACATTGCACCCTCCTTTCTTCAGGGCCGTGCCCGAGCCTACAACTTTAATTTAGTGTGACACGTAGGTGTTGTTCCCTCTACTTTTAACCTGACCCTGAGTGTGACGATTTTAAAACACAAATAAGTATGTCCCCCTATTGCATTGCACCCTGTCTAACAGACTCAAGCCCACAGCTAACCGAATTACGGAATTGTTCTCAAACTATACATTTACGGTGGGGAGCATTATTTACAGTGACGTTATTTCTTATTTACAATGCAACCCAGGACCTGTGTTTTTTTCCTTTTTAGGGAACAAGAAAAAGAAATTCCTGTTGGGAGGGAGGAGACAGCACGCATTGCATCGATGCACCAGTACCAATACCACCAAAGCACCCAAAAGCACCAAAAAGCACCAAACGCACCAAAAGCACCACTCGGTGCACAGTCACCACTGTTCATAATAAACACAACAAAACAACTGGTGGTGGTCTTCTCTTTTTCTGCTGGGCCGATGTTCTTCCCGACGTCTTCTGGCTTCATGCGGCCTACTTGGAAATAATAAAAAGCACAACTTGTGTTCATTTTTATTTAGGGCCTCAGGGGCCAACTAAGGGTGGTCCACCTGTTTGGCATAGGTGCCACCTTACCGAGGTCCGCAAGCAAGATTCCCTGGCCACTATGGCCGGTCTCCAACAGAAGTGCCCTGCCCCAGAACCTGGGGTCCATCAAGTGGTACTTGGCCATCGAACAGCGGTCCATAAAGTGGTACATCAACGCAATGCATGCTGGTTCTGAGAATCTCGTGCGAACAATGGCCACCTCACGCACGCTCCCCTCGGCGCCCAATGGCGCACAGGTCCTCAAGTGGGAGACAAAAGGGGGGAAGACAAATGAGCGAGGGGTAAGGTCACAAGGGTACACGTCAATAAAGGCAATGCAGGGTGAAGTGCGTACGGAGAGCGAAGTGAGAAAAACTCGTCCCTACCGTACGTCACCCCCCCTGTCACCTACACTACCCTTGCCCTTACCCCATATTTACAACAATTTACACCTTTACAAATTCGTCACGACGTCTTGTCTTCCCCATCTTTCCCTTCTACACCAAATTCGTCTCCAATCCCCCTATCCAAAATTTGCCATCACCAATTCATCATCAATCCTCATAAGGAGGGAGAGATGGAATTACGCACAATGTCACACCCACGTCATGATGCGTCTCACATTCCAAACATTTGCACAATAAAAATAATAAAACAACCTGGCATGGTGTGGAGGTACCTGTCACCTCAGGTGAGTGGATGCAGATGGTGCGAGGAGACTCCAATCCTAACTATCCTCTAAATGACTTTAACACACTTTACACTACCCTGGGTCTTTCCCTGCCAATCCATTGGCCATCTTACTCTATGTGGTTTTAAGAACCAATCCCCATTGACCAACTGTGGTGCTTCTCAATTTGGGGTCTCACTCCCCCGATTCATCTCCCTGTGCCCTGGCACAATTTCAGGACTGGGGCGTGTAACTCTCCCAGCAGGTCTACCCACCTGCACACCTCCACCACTGTAGTTGCCACCCGAGCTTACCTAGCTCCTCACCCTAACCTATCTAACTGGGGAAGGCCCCTCCTGGCTCTGTCACCCCACTGTTGCCCTCTGGCACTGGGCTACCCGGGTCCATCCTCCGGATCCTCGGGCCCCATCCACAACTACCGGCTCCCAGAGCCCACCTGCGGCCTCACCTGGCCGACATCCTCACAGTGGTGGAGTGCCCAAACCAACTACGCACACTAACAGGCTACACGCCCAGCCATTTCCACAACACTAATGCACCCATCCAAATACCATTCTTTCACCTCGCACCACAGATGCCAATATCCAACCACAATTTACCTGTACCCTCTACCTAACACTTACACTACCCACCCCGGGTATTCGTGATGGGGGTCCATCCTTCCCCCATTCACACCTTCGCACCATCCACTCCACTCCATAGTTTCCATCCTACTCACTCCACGACCATCCATTCCAATACTCCAGATATTCCACACTACCATTTATTCCACACAACCACATACACCTGTTGTTGCACACCTGTGCAATCACACCTGGTGCCACCTGCACCCTCCTCCTCTTCCTGGACCATTTGGTCAGCACAATACACAATCACCTTCACTCACTCATACACTGCTCCACACACCTGTCCAGTTGCACACCTGTGCAATCACACCTGTTCACTCTCACCTGTTCAATCCTCAAACACACGGCATCATCTCATCTACCTGTTGCCCTGCTAACTTAGTGCTCCCCGTCTTCCCTTTAAACTAAGCACATACCACGTCATTATCATCCACACTAATCTACCTGCGTCCCCACTACAGGTATCCTTGTCACTAACTAATCTTAACGTTGCCTAATGTCATCTTCTAGGGCCCTACACACAATATCCTAACCCACCCGGGCTAGTTTTCACTGCCATCAACCCCATAAGCTAGTGCTCCTTTGCCCCCCTACTGTGAGGGATGGTGGATTGGCCATCCCATCACATCGGGGAGGTCCCACTATCAATTTTGCTCACCAAATTTCAGCCAATCAAAAATTTTGCCAATCATCTGCCAATCACCGTACCAATCATCAAATTTTGCCTTTTTCTAATTTTGGGTCCAAAACACTAACCTCATCACCCGTCTACTTATTAGATCCTCTCGGTGCGCCAATTCACGTCTACAGCCCGGCTTCGTACAGCCGAGCAATGAATGCGGGTTCTTTGGTACCGGCGGTTGGATGCGTCCGACATTCGGTGCAGGGAAGGAGGCTTACCCGGGCCGAGATCCCACGCACCATCTCGGCACCGAGCCATCCAATTGCCCGATCTCGACCTGCCGGAACGTCTCAATAAAAAGTGGTCGCCATGACGACCCTTCCTATCGGGCTGCCCGCTCCGCCTAGTGGAGCACGGACGCGGCCGTTCCAAGCGAGGCCCAGCGTGGATCGCGTACAGCGGTCCTTTCGAACCCGCCGTGGCTCGGATCACCGCTGGTTCTCGCGGCACGCGAAGCCCGGCACGCACCGAGGGCCAGATTCGGCTATAAGTCGCTCTAACCGCTAACCCGGTTACCGTCGATGCCTCACCTGCATGCTTACTCGCATACGCTACCCCTTTCTTGCTCATACATCCAGCTGTTCCCATGCTCCTCGTCGTACCTTCTCTTACACACCTCGGTACACTCATTCCGCTCACAGACTTGGTCACACACCTGACCACCGAACACCTTGGCACACATTCGTCGCTCGCACACCTCACCAACACACCTCTTCGCGCCCCCTTCTCGGTCACCTCCTCTGTGACTATCACAGGTGTGCTCTCACTCGCACACCCAACCACGTGCCTCACTACTAATTCAAGTGTGCATTCCCACACACGCTCTGCCATTCCAGGTGTGCATCCTTCCATGCCAGGTGTACATCCTCGCTCACCTGTCACAACCAACTCACGCTCCGTGTCACTCTCACTACTTTGACCACCACCCTTGACAGCGCACTCACCCTTACTCTCGACAGCACACTCTTTCCTCATGCACCTGTCCGTTACACACCTTTCTCGTGCACACTCTTGCACACACTCCCCCGTTACACCCTCTGTAACACTCACCACAGGCGTGCGTTCTCCCTCACTCTTGACTGCGCATTCTTTCCCTATGCACCCGTCCGTTACACACCTTTCTCGCGCATCCTCTTGCGCACACTTTTTCGTTACTTCCTCCGTAACACTCACCACAGGCGTGCGTTCTCCCTCACTCTTGACTGCGCACTCTTTCCCCATGCACCCGTCCGTTACACACATTTCTCGCGCATCCTCTTGCGCACACTTTTTCGTTACTTCCTCCGTAACACTCACCACACCGCGCTTCCATGTGCTCCCTCGCACACGCGCTACTACCGACTCACTCTCGACAGCACACTCACTGGTCGGCGCGCACTTTTTCCTCACACACCCCATGGTCGGACATTCTCGCACACCTCTTTTTTCGCACACCAGACCTGTCGCACACTTCACCAACGGCCTCTCACGAACACCCGGATCCACAACAACCCCCAAGCCGACTGAAGCTCCCCTCACATCATATACATTTCCGAATATATCGCCACTCACCTTGGCACCTCGTCTCCTCACCTCCTTCACCACCTGCAAACTCTTTATTTGGTTAGTGAGCACATAATTATGAGTTGAGCACCGACCTTGTACATATTCCATCACCTCTTTAGTAAGGGAAACATATGAAAATCTGTTAACTAAATTGTTACCAAAAAATGTCTTCACCAATATGTTTGTAAAGGTGTGTAATAACATGTGTTAAAATGTTGAAGGTCAACTCCCGTGGGAAACCCAGAAAAAAAGCTGTTGAATTCGGGTACCGAAAAATTATTTTCGAGAATTTTTATTTTTTTAAATCGGCCCTTAAGTAACTTATGAGGGGTCAAATAAGGGTTTTTCATGATTCTGAGTTGATTGTTAACATTTATATTTCACCACAGACACTCCTTTGTGGAAAAATAATTTCTAAATATATCTCATTTTCTACTTTGCAGGACATGGAGTCTAGCAATATGGATGAAGACGTTACTCCACCTGTGCTCAATTGCTTCATCTGTGCACGCTCGGATACACCAGCTGAAAGGCTCATACAGGCAACTCCAAAGGGATACTCAACTTTATTGAAACAAGCAGAAACTGTCGAAAATGTTACTGTTGTGGAACGTATGAAGGAGGCTCAAAAGGAAGGAAAACTGAGGTACCACCAGAAGTGTAAAAATGATCTGTACAACAACTTTGTTGCAACCACCAAGAAGTCAGCTCAAGCATCAAAGGCAGAGAAAGTCATCAAAGTTGAAGAGAAGACGCACTACTTGTGAGGTCAGTTCATCAACTGGCTGCAGTTCTAGAAGATCACAGTCAGTTGACCTCCTGTATAAGGATGTATGCATTCTTTGCAACCAACCAGCCCAGCTCTACAAAAATAATCCAGCACAAGCTAGAAAGAAATACAGAGTGCCAGATAATTTGACTGCAGATACACTGAAGGCAAGCTTGCTGAAGACAGCACGGAGTCGCGGGGATGACTGGGGCACTGAAGTCACTGGACGCCTGGAAGGGATCAACGACTTGGTAGCAGAAGAAACACTGTACCATTTGCGATGCAAACTTATGTTTGCGAGAGGTGACAGTTTGTCCAAGACTGATGAGGAAGGAAAAAGGAAGAGAGGACAGAGGAGTATTGATGAGGAGCAAGAGGCAGTTTTTATTGAATTCTGCGAATGGTTAGACTCAGAATTAGAGCATGGGGTAATGAACATGGACCAAGTCCATGAAAAGCTGCAGGAGTTTGATCAGTCACCAGAGAAGAGCCTTTCTTATTCAAAGCATTGGCTAAAGATAAAACTTCTAGAGAAATACGAAGACACCTTGTATTTCACAACACAGGAAAGAAGGGCAGATGTACTCTGTCTCAAAGATGGCACCGACAATATTCTGCGAGGGCATCATGCTAATCTTGACCATGGAGATGAGAAGACTCAGATCATAAAGACGGCACTCAAGTTCATATCCAATGATATTGCCTTGATTGATTTAGGTCCAAAGTCATACCCCACCACACACAGTATGACTGACATCGATAGTCAGCTGACACTTGTTCCTGCAAGCCTTCAGATGTTCTTGAGACCGATTGTCAAGACAGACGAAAGAGTTGCCGTTTGGGGGCAGAATTTTATTAAGGCCTGTCGACCTCGGTCTGGAGTATTGCCACACCAAATGGGGCTTGCCATACAACTTGATCATAGATTTGGGTCAAAATGGATGCTCAACAAGTTCCACCGGCTGGGATACACTGAGTCTTACACGGAGACACAAAACTACAAATACTGCTTCCTTAATAGTAGGAGTGGAGATGATGTTCCAGATACTTCTGGCACTCTTGACACCATTGTGGGGGAAACCGATGAACAGATCAATGATGAGGTTGCGGTTGATGCTGCGCTTGAGGATCAATCAGTGATGACAGCCAAAGTGCCAGCCAGTGAAAGTGAATTGTCAAGTAATGATCAGGTTGTGGCGGACACAAAAGCCCACTGGCGTGGTGACATCATTCCACGCACCAAGTGGGCGGTGGCCACGCCCGAGGGGTAGGCGTGGCCTCATGATATACACCGGGCGACCAGCCCGGAACATTTCAGTGTTACAGTGTAGTCTTACAATAAAGACGTTTATATGTTACCGCTTGTCCGCTTCCTCCTTGCTCACAAGCAGCGCGCGTAACGCCGCGCTTTATTGGTGACCCTCGACGTTGGATCTGCCGGAGCGATCCTTCCACACGCGACGCCATCGCCATGGCCGACTTCGTCAAACTTCCGGAATTTTGGGAGGCTCAGGCCGAAGTCTGGTTCGTCCAGGCCGAAGCCCAATTTCAGCTTCGGCACCTCACCGGCGATGACACGCGCTATTGCCACGTCGTCGCCTCCCTCGGGCCCGGCACGGCCGCTCGAGTTGTGTCCGTCCTTCGCCACCCACCGAAAGGCCACAAGTACGAGGCACTCAAGCGGCTACTCCTAGCCACGTTCAGCCTCACGGACGACGCACGGGCCGACCGCCTCCTGGATCTCCCCGAGCTCGGTGAGACGCGCCCGTCGGTCCGAATGGACCATATGCTGTCACTGTTGGGCGACGAAGCCCCCGGTTCGCTATTCCGGGCGCTTTTCCGTCGCCAACTTCCAGCGCAGGTTCGCCTCGCGTTGGCCGGGACCGGGCTAACGGAACCCCGAGCATTGGCGGCCGAGGCGGACAAGTACTTCGCCGTTTCGGACACGCGGGCGAGCGTCGGCGTGGCCGTCACGGCATTCGACGCTGATGTTCAGCAGCGCGCTGATGTTCAGCAGCGCGCTGATGTTCAGCAGCACGCTGATGTTCAGCAGCACGCTGATGTTCAGCAGCACGCTGATACGCACCTCGTGAACGCCGCCACGCCCCGCCCACCGCCGCGGCGAAAACCGCCACCGCGGGGAAACCCGTCGACTCCACCGGCCTGGCGGAGCCAGCCGCGCTCCTCCAGCTCCACCACCTGGTGCTGGTTCCACGCCAATTTCGGCCACGAAGCTCGGCGGTGTCATCCGCCGTGCTCCTTCAACGGGTCGGGAAACGCCCGGGCCGGCGCTCAATATTGGCGATGAGCGCCGGCCGTTCGAGCAGCCTGCTGTTCATAACGGACACCTTCTCCGGGCGCCGTTACCTGTGCGACATGGGAGCGCAGGTGAGTGTCATTCCCGCCGGCACGTCAGACAAGCACGCTGCGGGTGGGGGCCCCGCGCTGCTTGCCGCGAACGGGACGCCCATCCGTACGTACGGAAAACGCTGCCTCTCTCTGCGGTTTGGAGGGCAGGTTTTCCGATGGACGTTCGTCACCGCCGACGTGCCCATGGCACTGCTTGGCGCGGACTTCCTGTGCGCTAATGGGCTCCTGGTCGACGTCAAGCGCAGACGGCTTGTCCAGGCCGAGACGTTCAGCTCGCTCGCTTGTGCGTTGCCCAGCTCAACGAGCGGCTTGCCAAGCGGCTTGCCGAACGATTCGGTTCCGGCCACGTTGGTCTGTACGCTTCCGGCAGCGGACGCATTCACCCGCCTCCTCACCGGTTTCCCGGCCCTCACGCGGCCCACCTTCTCGGCGGGGGCCGTCAAGCACGGGGTGGCCCATCACATCCCCACCGTCGGGCCACCGGTCTACGCCCGGGCACGCCGCCTCGAGCCGACGAAGCTGGCGGTGGCAAAAGCGGAGTTCGCTACCCTGGAGCGACTCGGCATCGTTCGGCGCTCAGAGAGCGCTTGGGCGTCGCCGCTGCACATCGTGCCGAAGCCCGGCGGGGGATGGCGACCGTGCGGGGACTATCGCCGTCTCAATGACGCCACGACTCCCGACCGCTACCCCGTCCCCCACATTCAGGACTTTTCCGCCCGTTTGGCGGGCAGGTCCTTCTTCTCGAAGGTGGACCTCATACGCGGCTACCATCAGGTCCCTGTCAGGCCGGAGGACGTCCCGAAGACGGCGGTCATCACGCCATTCGGACTCTTCGAGTTCCTGCGCATGCCCTTCGGTCTGAAGAATGCGGCTCAGGCGTTCCAGCGACTGATGGACAGCGTCCTGCGCGACTTGGATTTTGTCTACGTCTACCTGGACGATATCCTCGTCGCCAGCGCGTCCCGCGAAGAGCACCTACGCCACCTCCGCACGCTCTTCGAATGCCTGGGCCAGCATGGCCTGATTGTGAACCCCGCAAAGTGCCGGTTCGGCGCCGCCACAATCGATTTTCTGGGGCACCGTGTCACCAGGCACAGAGCCGTCCCCCTGCCGGCCAAGGTGGAGGCGGTGAAGGGGTTTCCGCGCCCCCGCACGATCAGAGGGCTGCAGGAGTTCCTGGGCATGGTGAACTTTTACCATCGGTTCCTGCCCCGTATCGCCCAGCTCCTGCGCCCCCTGCACGAAGCTCTCCGAGGTAAGCCGGGCAAAGGCGACGTTACCTGGACCGAGCAGATGGACACGGCGTTCACGGGCGCGAAGCTCGCCTTGGCTAACGCCACCATGCTCGCGCACCCGGCGCCCGATGCACCGATCGCCCTCACCACCGATGCCTCGGACTACGCGGTGGGCGTGGTGCACGAGCAATGGGTGCGTGGAGCTTGGCAACCGCTGGCGTTCTTTAGCCGGCAGCTTCGCCCGCCCGAACGCCGTTACAGTACCTTCGACCGCGAGTTGCTCGGACTTCACTTGGCGGTCAGGCACTTCCGCCATCTGCTCGAGGGCCGGGCGTTCACTGCCTTCGTCGACCACAAGCCGCTGATCTTCGCGATGGGCAAGGTCACCGAGCCGTGGTCGGCCCGGCAGCAGCGTCACCTCTCGGCCGTGTCCGAGTACACGACGGACATCCAGCACGTCGCGGGGAAGGACAACCCGGTGGCGGATTGCCTTTCCCGGGCCGTCGCCCACGCAGTCCACCTCGGCATCGACTATGCCCGGATGGCAGCGGACCAGGCCGCTGACCCCGACGTCCAGGCCTTGCGGACCGCCGTCACGGGCCTACGCGTCACCGAGGTGCCGTTCGACGGCGCGGGCACGGCCCTCTTGTGCGACGTCTCCCTCGGGCGTCCTCGCCCCATTGTGCCCGCGGGCTGGCAGCGCCAGGTGTTTGACGCCATCCACGGCCTGTCCCACCCGGGCGCGAGGGCCTCCCAAAGGCTGATCGCCGACAAGTTCGTCTGGCATGGCCTCCGGAAGGCCGTCCGCGGCTGGGCCAGGACGTGCCTCGCGTGCCAGCGCGCCAAGGTGCACCGGCACACCCAGGCCCCGTTGGCCCCGTTCACGGTGCCGGAACGCCGGTTTGACCACGTCCACGTGGACCTGGTGGGACCTCTGCCCCCCTCGCGGGGTTTCACCTACGTCCTCACCATGGTGGACCGCACCACCCGGTGGCCGGAGGCCGTGCCCTTGGCGTCGACAACGGCGGCCGATGTCGCGCAGGCTTTCATCGCCACCTGGGTCGCCCGGTTCGGCGCCCCCTCAGACATCTCATCCGACCGCGGCCCCCAGTTCACCTCAGAGCTCTGGGGGGCGGTTGCGCAGGGGCTCGGGGTCCGGCTGCACCGAACCACGGCCTACCACCCCCAGGCTAACGGCCTGTGTGAGCGATTTCACCGCTCATTGAAGGCCGCGCTCCGGGCCACCCTCCGCGACGGCGGCTGGGTCGACAGGCTCCCCTGGGTCCTGCTGGGCCTCCGGACGGCGCCCAAGGAGGACCTGCGCGCATCTGCGGCGGAGTTGGTCTTCGGGCAACCGCTGCGGGTGCCGGGCGAGTTCCTCCCCGACTCCACGGCACCATGGTCCGCGGCACAGCAGCGCTCCGCTCTGCAAGAGACCGCCCGGAGGTTCGCCCCGGTGCCAACGGCATGCCACGGGCACCCACCGACGCACGTCGCCCCGGAGCTTCGCACGGCGGAGTACGTCTTCGTCCGCCACGATGCCCATCAGACACCACTGCGGCCCCCGTACGACGGGCCTTTCCGCGTGCTGGAGACCGGGGCGAAGCACTTCACCCTGGACATCGGCGGTACTCCTGACCGTGTTTCGGTAGACCGCCTCAAGCCGGCCCACCTCGATGTGGACCATCCACCGCCAGTGGCCCGACCCCCACGTCGGGGCCGCCCTCCTGCGGGCGGACCCCCGGCACCGCCCAGCCCCGCCGCCACGCCGCCCCCCGGTCCTGCACCCATCCCAGGGGCAGCCAGGGGCATCCCACCTGGCATCCCTGCACCCCGGACGCCGCCGATCGCCAGGGGGCGCTTCGGCCGGGTCATTCGTCTGCCCCGCAAACTGGCCCTCCAGGTGCGCGGGAATTCTGGGGGGGCGCGTGTGGCGGACACAAAAGCCCACTGGCGTGGTGACATCATTCCACGCACCAAGTGGGCGGTGGCCACGCCCGAGGGGTAGGCGTGGCCTCATGATATACACCGGGCGACCAGCCCGGAACATTTCAGTGTTACAGTGTAGTCTTACAATAAAGACGTTTATATGTTACCGCTTGTCCGCTTCCTCCTTGCTCACAAGCAGCGCGCGTAACGCCGCGCTTTAAGGTGGTCTTTATGGAGGTTGGAGAAACAAACAATGCAGTCACTCAGTTTGTTGGAGACAATATAGATTTAAACATTGTCTCTATTCACGGAAACACTCCCTTTCACTCAATGGGTTGGATCGAAGTCACCTCTGCGGCACCACCTTTGCCAGATCCACAGACAACAGCAGCTTTCCCCCGGGTGAAGTTGAAGGCACTCGACAAAGCTAAGATCCTGAGAGGAACTGAAGTAAAGATTATTCCATTTACGAACAGGAAACAGATAGGAACGAACGCGATCATGTTTCTCCCCCTCGCTGAGCTTTCCTCCTCCCTGGCTCATGATCAGCCACTCCTCACTCCAGGTGACACAATCTGGGCAGCGGGGTGGGTGATCAAACCAGAGACTCTACCTCCAACAGAGGGTGCAGCTGCACAACATTCACTCCGTGCCTACCTGCAGACCCGGGACTGGATCCTTCTACAGAGCATGTCTCTGAACCCCAGTGACTATGGATGGACAATAGGTGTGCATGGGTATGAGCCAGTTCCAACACTGGACCCCACGGCTCCTGAGGAGCTATTGCAGTTCACGAGCTGTAATTGTCATGGAGATTGCAGCAACCGGCGATGCAGCTGCAAGAAGAATGGGGTCACGTGCATCTCGGCCTGTGGAGTCTGTAATGGCATTACATGCAGAAACTGCAGTCATGATGTTGTTGAGTCTGAAGAAGACATAGACAATGACTGTTGAAACTTCTGACATTGTGAATGAGAAATAACTCTTGAGTATTATATATGTATGTGAAATAAAAGCTACTTTGTGTGTAAATGTAAAAGTGAAAATATAAATGTTAACAATCAACTCAGAATCATGAAAAACCCTTATTTGACCCCTCATAAGTTACTTAAGGGCCGATTAAAAAAAATAAAAATTCTCGAAAATAATTTTTCGGTACCCGAATTCAACAGCTTTTTTTCTGGGTTTCCCACGGGAGTTGAACTTCAACATTTTAACACGTGTTATTACACACCTTTACAAACATATTGGTGAAGAAATTTTTGGGTAACAATTTAGTTAACAGATTTGTGAAATATCTCATAAAATGCCCTTACTACTTCCTGTATTTCTCTCTTAGTTTCTGTCCGTCTCTTCTTAATTTCACTCACCTCTTCTTCCACTTCCTCTAATTTTTGCTTCACCTCTTTTATTTCCCGGTGCGTCTCCTCAAGTTCGTCCTCTAAGGCTACCTTGACCGTTTCTATGTGCGTCCTCACCTCTCGGTCCTTCGTCTCCATTACCTCCGTCACCTCGTCCAACCTCATTGTCAGTCCCTCACGTACCATCTGACATTGCCTCTGTGTCGCTATTAAGTCATTTTTAATTTCTTTTTGTGTCGCCTTTAACCCTCCTAGTACCGCAGTGTTCCTTTGAACCTGCTCCACTAACTCCGTCTGTCCCTCTGTCAGCTGTTCCACCTCCTCCGTCAGATCTTCTATTCCCCCTTGTAACTTTGCCGTCCCATTTCTCACCTCTTTCTCTATACGCTTTTCGCCTCGCTTTACCTCCTCGCGTACCCCCGAGACCTCCTCACTTACACCTCGTCGTATCTCCTCCTTCATCTCCTCCATCTGGTTCCCCATCTGTTCGATTTCCCGGGCGGATTGCTCCCCTATTTCCCGCAATTTGTCTTCCATCCTATTTTCTAACCCCATTAACCCATTTTTCACCCCCTCTAACTGATTCTCTTGGGCAGCCATTCTATTTTCCACCCCCGTTAACCCATTCTTTACCTCTTTTATCCCGTTGTCTAACCCCTCAAATTTAGCTTCTAGCCGTTCCCCCATTTCTCCCATTTTGCCCCCCATTTCGCCCATTTTGCCCCCCATTGCCCCCATTTGCTCACTCTGAGCCTCCATCTGGTTCCCCATTTCGCTCCCCAATTGCTCACTATCAGCCCTTGCTTCGTCCCTCATTGCCCCCATTTGCTCACCCTGCAGTTTGAGGAACGCCTGCATTTGCGCCATAAATTGCTCCATGAGGGCCTGCATTTGGGCCATCCCTCCCACTTGTGCAGCGGGTGCGGCCCCCGTAGCCATGTGCGAGGTGCCATTTTGCGCGCCTGAAGCCTCGTGCGTGAGGACGCCATTTTGTGCGTCTGATACCCCCTCAACCGCCTCCTCATTGCTCCCCTCCATTTGATCCTGGGTTATTCCTAACCCCTCTCCTAGTTCACCCACCGGCATCCGATCGCCTTGACCAGCCATGGCGCGATTTCAAAATTCGGGTTTTATAAAACAACAAAATTTCGGCAGCTCGTAATTTTGACCAAATTTTTTCTACACGTTTTAAAAATTTGGTTCGGGCCTCGTATCCCACTCCTAGACACCAATTGTTTCGGGTCGCGGACAAGATGTTACTTTGGGCCAAGCGGATGGTCAACCGCGACCGTTACAGGATCCCCGATTGGCCCGACTCCCCCAAACGTTGACCAAATCGTGCCACAGGTATTCAATTTGGAAACCTCTAAAGCGACCGAAAGAGAAGGAAGAGAGGAGGAAGACAGAGTACAGAGGAAGAACAGATTTATTATACACACACAAGCAAAAAGGAGCAATCAAGTTATTTACAAGCAATGGATGGAAGAAGCAGGTGACACAGGGAAATCATTAGCTTATACTATGCAGTTTACTTATAAACCCCAGGACAACATTCAAGACAGACGACGTTCACACTTACACGGGGGAAATTGCAGGCAGGTATGGCTTGAGGATGGATGGTTGTTTTGGGAGGCAATGGAGGGTCCAGCGTGGATTGCTGCCTGGCGCGCCCTTTTCATGGCCTGCGTCCCCTTAGCTGCAGCGCAGCTGGTCGCACGATGGCTCGCAGGCTCGGTCACACCTGCTCGTTCAGGCGTCTTCCTTCTCCCCAGCAACAACGAGCGACAGCAAGCAAGAGGACGGGGTAAGAGCAAGAGGACGGGGTCAGAGCAAGAGGACGGGGTAAGAGCAAGAGGACGGGGTCAGAGCAAGAGGACGGAGTGCGTCCCGCGGCGGTTTATATTGGTTTCTCACCGAACCTTCGCGCACTTTCTCGGGGGTTCCCGCTCCGCCCTCTCTTAGCCAAACCCCTTGTTCTGGGTTGGATGAATGGGGCCGACTTACTCCTCCCCCCTATGACGAGGGGGGCGACCCGTCTTCTCTAGCCACTCCCCTTGTTCGTAATGGCCGCAAATGTCGAAAACCAGTCAGCAGCTGCAGGTAATGCGCCGTCACGTTGCACAGCAGTTCAGTACTGCAATAAACGGTTGCTGTCAAAGCTCAAGTGGGGGAATCCCTGGCACTTGAGCTGCCATGGATCATCGGAGGGGCCTACGCTTATTTCGTTTGATGCAATGCAGAGTCAATCTAGTGGGAAACACATATTTAGCCTACATAGAATAAGGAAATAAGCTATTTAAAAAGATATATCGTGGCCTGTCTGTAGGTACATGGAATTAACTAGGGGGACGTCTTTCGATCTTATTTACTCTACGAGGGCCAGTTAAAACACAGCAAACCAGTTCTCACATTCTTTACACTTTCCAAATTCGTTACAATATATTGTCCTTGCCTTCCATATAATTATACAGTATTATATATTTCTTTTTCTCTTTCTCTTTCTCTTTCTCTTTCTCTTTCTCTTTCTCTCTCTCTCTCTCTCTCTCTCTCTCTCTCTCTCTCTCTCTCTTTCTCTTTCTCTTTCTCTCTCTCTCTCTCTCTCTCTCTCTCTCTCTCTCTCTCTCTGTCTCACTCTCTCTCTCTCTCTCTCTCTCTCTCTCTCTGTCGCCACCTATCGGCCGTCGGTACGTTGGGTGTAGCGTCATGGCGGCTGTGAGCAACTGCTCTGTGTTTTGGTGAGTTCGTCGTGAGTTTTCCCCCCTCTCCTGCCCTCCCCTGCCCCCCCTCCCTCTCCTTTTCCATCCTGTGTGCTTTGGCATTTGTTCCCATCTGTTCTACACCTTTGCCTTCGAGAGAGAGAGGATTGAGAGCGGGCCCATTCTGGGCGCGGCCTACTGGCGTTGACGGCGCGTTGTAAGCCATTTCTGTGCTTATAATGCACGTTTATTTTTTACTTTAGTTCGTTTTTTTAGGTTTGATACCCTCTTGTCCGGCTCGGACAAGCGGGGAGAGGGGGGGGGGGGGTATTTTCGCCGGAATGGCGAATGCACGCTCTCGTCGCGATGACTTTGAAGGCTTAACCAGGAAGCACGCGTTTGTGTGCGTGCCTCCGGATGGAGTCCCTGTCGAGGACATCATCCTCGCTGTGGGGAGCATTGTTGGAGATGAAAATATACGTGCAGCTTCGCGTATGAACCAGAAAGTGGTGGTGTTCGTTTCGGACGAGGAACTCGTCCATGACGTGGTAAGCGCGGGAATAACCACGGAAAGCGGTCACTTTATGATGGCATCGCCGCTATTAACTCCCGCGACGAGAGTGGTTATTTCCAACGTACCACCATTTATCCCAAATGACAAGTTAATGACCGTGCTATCACGGTACGGTAAAATGGTATCGAGGATTTCAACAATCCCTCTTGGGTGTCGGAATGAACGTGTTAAGCACGTAATGAGCTTCCGCAGACAGGTATATATGGTCCTTCCAGACCGTGGGGACGACACAGGCCTCAATATCACTTTCAAAATTAATTTTGAAGAGGCAAATTTCCAGCTATACGCATCGTCCACCACCTTAACATGCTTTCAGTGTGGAGCGTATGGACATTTAAAACGTTCTTGTCCCAAAGCCTCGTGTGTCAGGTGTGGCAAGACGGGTCACACTGCCATAGTTTGTAAGGTGGAGGTTGCTCTGCTAATGAATACGCCCAGGGGGAGGGAGGTAAACGCTGCTCCACTAATGAATACTCCCAGTGGGAGGGAGGTTAACGTTGCTCCACTAATTGAGATTCCCAGTGGGGGGGAGGTTATCGCATTGCCACCGCCTAAAATTCCTAATGAGGGTGAATCCAGTGTTCCAAGCGTGAACGTATTTATTCTTCCTCAGCAAAATGTTGAAATGGACACTGATAGCAAGGTGGGGACGAGTAAACGAAGGGCTCCGGATGATAGTGACTCATCTGGAGCAGGTAAAAAGGTTGTGCTCGATTTGCAGGCTGTTAGTGAAAAAACTCTTCAGGATGCACCTGGAATCTCTCTGCAAAGCGCGGACCAAATAAATAAAGAAGAAAACCCAGAAAAGAGCATCAGGGTTCAGCCGCTAAAACAACGCGCTTCCATTACTCACACAGACGACGTTAATGATGTAAAAAATTCAGGCCACGATACCGTGAATGGCGCATCATTGATCCAAGCGAATGTCGCCGAACAGGCTGACATCCATAATAAATCTGCCAATATAGCAGAAAAGGGCGGAAACATAAATCCACAGGAATGTGGGAATAATGATTTCATGCCAATTGAGGAAATCAGTAATCAATGTGCTGATGTTTCCCAAACACAGCACTGCGTGGACCCCCCAGACAAGGGAAGGCTAGGTTGCATAGCAGGAGAAGAAAACAGTATTGACCCAGACCCCATTGGACCACTTTCTGATTTATCAGAATCGGAAGAGGAGGTGGAGGTAACAGCATTATCACAATTAATGCCAGATCAACCCCCAACCCCTCCCCATATTGTTCTCTCATTCCTCAATGAAACGTATAGACAGCGAAATGTCATCATTGGGGATCATTTCCCTGATTTGGCTCCCTTTATTCAGGCTGCAAAACTAGTCATAAAAAAATCTGAGGAACTAAACCTAACAAAATCGCAGTTTCATCGACTAAAGAAAATCATAACAAAGGCAAAGACTGAGTACTCACAGTGTCAGACAAAATTTACTAATGAGTGATGAAGACGCTTAATCTTGCAACACTCAATATAAATGGCGGTGCGGCCAGTCACGTCCGCCAGATCCAAGTGAATAGTTTATTCAAAAGGAAACAAGTCGATGTAATATTACTGCAAGAAACTCATATTACTGAGAAGGTTGAACATGACTGGAGCAGCATGTTCAAAGGTAAATGTTTCTTCAGTAATATGTCATCTGTATCTGCTGGAGTGGGGTTTTTGCTAAAACCAGGACTTGTACCTGAATCTTGCCTCTTTCAGGAGGTGATTCGGGGACGTTTTGCCTCCCTAGAATTGGTGATCAATAGCCTGAAGCTTATTATTTTAAATGTATATGCACCAAGTGAGAGTACTGACCGTAAAGCCTTCTTTACTGAAGTGATAAACCATTTAAATTTGTTTGACCCAAATCAGTGCATATGCATGGGGGGAGATTTCAACTGTACGCTAGAGCCCAAAATAGACAGAAATTCACCGGAACCACATCCCGAGTCCCACGGTAACCTCTCCCAGTTCCTTTCAGGTGGGGCTTTTTTGGATGTATGGCGATTGATGCACCCAAATGACCGGCAGTTTACATGGTGTCGATGCTCCAATGGCCAAGTATCCTTAGCGAGGCTTGACCGCTGGTACATCACCCCACGATTAAGGAATATTGCAACCTCCTCAACTATTACCCCTTCCATCTTCTCTGACCACCACATGGTCACGATGGGCCTATCTTTCCCACAATTCAAACGGAGGAGCGCCTATTGGAAATTCAATACAAGCCTTTTGGATGATACCCTGTTTAAGGAAGCCTTTCGCATCCTATGGATAGCAATAGTTGGAAAAAAGCCCCTCTTTGCTTCCACTAACCTTTGGTGGGATAATATGAAAACTCATATACGACTTTTTTGTCAACAGTTTAATTCCCACATCACCCATGAAAATCAAATCACATTGGCACGGTTGGAAACCGAAATTCTAAAACTGCAAAACAAAATGGCAGAGCAGGAAAATGAGGCAAATTATAAATTGCTCCTTGAAAAAAGGACCCAACTCCGGGAACTATTACAGGAGAAGGCTGCAGGACTGCTAGTTAGACTGAGAGTAAAAAGCATCAAAGTATCGGATAGTCCTAGCAAAGCCTTCTTCCACTTAGAAGCTGAAACGAAGCCTCCCCAGCTTATTTCATCAGTTAAGGACCCCAGTGGGAATGAAATTACAAGTTCTGATGGGGTAAAAATCACTATTAGAAAGTATTATTCTGAACTATTTGCTAAAAAAGATATATATGAGGATAAAATAAAATGTTTTACCTCCCATCTCCCAACCCTAACTGAGACTCAACGCCTGGAGCTGGATGTGCCTTTAAGCCTTGATGAATTACAGCGTGCCCTGGTTGGAATGGAATCTGGAAAGGCTCCTGGAATTGATGGCCTGCCAGCTGAGTTTTACATGGAATTTTGGGACATTTTGGGCCCAGAACTATTGATTGTAATCCAAGAATCCTTGCGAAAAGGTGTAATGCCACTAAGCCTAAGGAGAGCAGTGGTGAGTCTTCTCCCAAAGTCAGGAGACCTCCGGCGGATGGAGAATTGGAGACCGGTTTCAATAATGTGTACCGACTATAAACTGTTTTCGAAAGCAATGGCAAATCGCTTAAAAAAAGTCATTGGTGATCTGGTTTTACCTGATCAGACATTCTGCATCCCCAGTCGTTCGATTTACGACAACATTTTTTTCGTGCGGGATTTAATGTATGCTCGCCATGACCAAAATGATTTTGGAATATGTTTTCTAGACTTTGAAAAAGCCTTTGACAGCATTGACCATGTTTTCTTGTGCCATGTTCTTGAAGCATGTGGGTTTGGGGTAATTTTCAGGGCCTTTATAACTTTATTGTACACTGACATCTCCAGTGTAATTAAGGTGAACAATGAACTGGTTCCCCCCATAAAGGTTCAGAGGGGGGTACGGCAGGGTTGCCCAGTTTCAGGTTTGCTTTTTGCGCTAGCAATGGAGCCATTTCTTTGCACACTGAGAAAGAATATCTCTGGCCTGACCTGTTTTCCTGGAAGCCCACCAATGACTATATCGGCCTATGCAGACGATGTTTGCGTCATTATAAAAAACCACCAAGACATTGTTGCTCTTGTAAAGTCCTTAAGAACCTTTTTCATGGCTTCATCTCTGAAGGTTAATTGGACGAAAAGCAAAGCTCTTTGGGTGCCATACCTTAATAGCTGCCTACCTGTCTCAACACATCTGCCTGCTCTTCCAGAAAACTTGGAGTGGAAAACAGATGGTGTTGATTACCTTGGTGTGTCCCTGGGCTCTACACAATTTGAGAAAAGGAATTGGGAAGGTGTGACCGGAGAAATAGACAGGAGGCTGAACCTGTGGAAAAGAGCCCTACCACACCTCTCATTTAAGGGCCGAGTCTTAGTGGCAAACAACTTGGTTGCTGCAACGTTGTGGCATCGCTTTATTTGCCTGCAACCACCAGAAGTGTTGCTGGACAGGATACAGGCCAAACTTGTGGACTTTTTTTGGGGAGGCCATCATTGGCTGCGGCCAAGTGTAATATGCCTTACTTCATCGGAAGGTGGTCAGAGCCTTGTTCACGTGAGATCCCGTCTCATGGCTTTTCGCCTGTGCTCCATTCAACGCCTCCTATTTGGTGAAAACCTGCCAAACCATGCCTTGGCTTGCCATATTTTACAGCAGGCGGGTAGACTCGGCTATGGTCTCGAAGTATTCCTGACTCACCTCAAGTACGTGAATACATCAACGCTCCCCATATTTTACCAGAGCCTTCTCAGTGCCTGGGAAAGACTTTCCGTGAGCCGTAAAGCGGACACCTACTCCCCAGGGATGTTCGAGGTTGAACCCCTGTTCTTCAACCCTCTCTTCCCTGATGTTCTCAAGAGTCGCCATTTGTGCCAACGCTTTATTGAGGCAGGCATAAACAAAGTATGGCACCTTCGGCCAAACTCCGGTGTCGGGTGGAGGAATGTGGAGGAAATTTCAACCTTGATGGCGATTCGGTCCAAGAGGACAATTGGAACGATGTTGAGGAAAGTTGTTCAAAAACGTCATCAGCTACAGAAACTTTGCACTTGGAATACTTTTGGACACCCCAACGAGTCCCCGTTTCCGAAACTGATTTTTGCCTGCTTTCCCAACGAACTTCCACCTGTAAGCACAGGGACAAGTAAGTGTATTGCATGCTGAGAGCAGCAAGAGCCTGTATAGGTGGTGGTTATCTCAAGTTCTTGGTATTCCTCCGCTAAATGGAGTAGCACGATGGAAGAGGCTACTCCCTGCCGGGCCCCCCAATGAACCTGTATGGGAATCAATGTATAGTAAGCTGATCAACAAAAGAACAGGTGATCTTCAGTGGCGCCTTGCCCACGGGATCATCCCATGTAATACATATGTATGGAATTTTGCCCCAATATCTGCATGTTGCCCCTTTTGTTCTGTAAATGAGGATGTTTTTCATTTTTTCATTGGCTGTGAAAGACTTTTTCCTTTATTTGAATGGTTAGACTTTGTGTCGTTCAAAATGAATTTCAGATTTACTTTTCGATCCTTTATTTTTGGGCTCAAAAAGAGACGGCAACACAACAAGGACTATGAACTGTTGTGCTTTTTTGTAGCTACAGCAAAGCTTGCCACTTACCTGTCCAGAAAGGAGAAGCGGAATGGTAAGCCCATTCATCAGTGCAAGGTCATGACGTTTTTCAACGCACTGTGTGCTGCAAGGCTAAAACATGAGTTTGAGTTTTCCAAGAGCATGGGCGAAATTGATGGATTTGTGGAAAAATGGTGTTTGAAAAGTGTCTGTGAAGTCCGCCAAAACGAGTTGGTATTATTTTTCTCATGATTGTTCATAATTTCTGCAATTCATAATAGTGCTGCAGAAGATTGCATTTGTTTTCGGTAAAAGTTGAACTGATCAACGCATATATCTGTATTGTTTCCTCGCTTCATCGTTTTCTCTTGTTTTTGGCTTTGTTGATTTTATACACTGTACATCCATGCACTTTATAATTTTTGGAATAAAAGGACGTCAAAAGTCAAAAGTCTCTCTCTCTCTCTCTCTCTCCTCCCACTTTGCACAGCTGCCGCTCGCTTAGCATGCACGTGCGAGCACCAGGTCTGTTGCTCAGTCAGTAACTGGCGGTACATGCTGTGTCTCTGGTTGCTTTTTCCTTTCTTCCTACCTTTTGGTCCTTTCTGCTGTCCGAGTGTCGGTGTCCCTTTCTATCGTCTTGTCTACTGAGCGAGAGAGGGAGAGACAGCGCGGTTAGAGTTATCCACTTTAGGTGGTTAACGGGATTTATTTATTTATTTCCCAGTTATTGTTGTTTTTTTTTTCATTGATTTAGGCGACCTGTCTCCTTATTGTGTGTTGATTACAAGATTCTCTCTAAAGTACTTGCTAATCGTATGAAGACTGTGATCAGTTCAGTTATACACCCGGACCAGACCTACTGTGTGCCTGGGAAATCTATTTATGATAATATTTTTTTGGTAAGAGATGTTATTTCATGCAATAATTTCCTGCGTGACGATTTTGGATTGCTGTTTCTTGATCAAACTAAGGCCTTCGATCGTGTTGACCACAAGTACCTTTTTTCTGTCCTGAAAGGAATGGGGTTTGGTGAAACTTTCACCTCTTATGTGAAACTCCTGTATACTAATACTCAATGTATGATAAAGATCAACAATAGGTTATGCTCTCCCTTTCCTTTCCAACGGGGTATTCGCCAAGGGTGCCCCCTCTCTGGGCTTTTATATATAGTCGCCCTTGAACCACTCCTTCGGTCTATTAGACAGCAAATACCTCGGGGAATGAGAAGTATAGAAGGAGCAGAATTTGTGCAGACGGCTTATGCTGATGATGTCTGTGTTTTGATTAGAAGCTCCAATGATGTCTCTGCTTTACAACGTTGTATGCGAGATTTCTCTGCAGCCTCTTCCGGTGGGATCAATTGGAATAAAAGTACAGCATTATGGTGTGGCAAAGGCAATCTCTCTTGTGTATCACCACCCTCACTCCCACACAACCTGGTTTGGAGAACGGATGGGGTTAAATATCTTGGAGTGCATATTGGTAATCATGAAACAGAAATGAAAAATTGGGAAGGAGTGCTGGAACAAATTATGCACAGATTGAAAGCATGGGAAGGACTGCTGAGGTCCATCTCCTATCGAGGCCGTACCCTTGTCATAAACAATGTGGTTGCAACAAAATTATGGCACAGAATTATTGCTTTACAGCCATCAAACCAACGAATTATGGCTACTCAGCGAATGCTGGTAAACTTCTTTTGGAGTGGCTACCATTGGCTGAGGCCTGAGATATTGTACTACCCCCGGAAGGAAGGTGGCCAGGGCATTGTTGATATCTCTGGCCGGGTTGTGGCCTTTCGGCTGCAGTCTCTGCAGAGACTACTGTTCGCTGAACAGCTGCCCTGGCGGCCCTTTGCATTTTTTCTGTTACAACAGGCTGGTAGACTGAGATATGATCGGCAGCTTCTTTTGATAGACCTCGAGCATATAAATTTTGCCTCTCTTCCGAGATTCTATCAGAGTTTATTGGACACTTGGAAAAGGTTTGACGTCCACCGCTTCCTTGAGGGCTATAATTATCGAATGTTCCTTCAAGAACCCCTTTTCTTCAATAACTTTTTTCCTGGTATCCCTCATAGCCATGCCCTGATTAAAAAATTTATCCAAGGAGGGATTAACAAAGTATGTGATCTGAGAGATTCATCTGGAGTTAAGTGGAAACCTGCTGGTCTGGTGGCAACCTCAGTTGGATCTCGGTCTGTCCGACTTGTAGACCAAGTTGTACGTATAGTCATTAGAAAATTTAGACAGCTAAACATCGGCTGGGAAGGTGTTGGTAACATTGAGGACTTTCGGTTAGGTTTCCCTGAAATCAAAGTGCTCATTTCTTCTTCTCTTCAGCCGGAGATTGAACATACCCCCCCTTTTCATCTTGTAACTAAGATTGGAATCCGTGATCTCTCTCGACAAAATAAGAATGTACCCCTCTTTGGGAGAACACGAGTAGCTTTGTGGTCAGAGCGGTTAGGGTCGGGGTCTCCGTCTACTCCCCTTTGGCCTCACATGTACACCTTACCAATACATGGTGTGTTAGCGGACATACAATGGAGGTTAGCACACTGGGCGCTTCCCTCCAATATTTTTGTTCACCGTATTAACAGCTCACTGCCGGAAACTTGTCCTTTCTGTGATCAGAAGGAGGATATGTTTCATGCTTATGTACAGTGTCGTAGACTGACATCGCTTTTCTTGTTCCTTGAATATCTTTTTCACCAACTGTCCTTCCCCTTCAATATGCATATGTTTATATTTGGTGTGTCTTTCCGGCCCACATGTAGAGACGTGGGTGTTCTTCTCAATTTTTTGGTTGCTGTCGCAAAATATGCGATATATAAATCTCGGAAAATTAAAATAGATAACGGCTATGGCTCTGATGCTATTTCTATTTTTAAAGGGTTTGTCTCAACACGACTCAAGCTAGAATTTGATTTCTTTGTCAGTAATGGAAACGTCCAGCTTTTTGAGAGAAAGTGGTGTATTGGCAATGTTCTGTGCTCAGTCGATGATTCAAAAGTGGTAATTACTTTATAATTCCTGATTGATTTGACTTTTTTTCTTTGGAACTGATTGCATTGCATATATGTTTCTTCCTGTGTCCTTGAATACATTTCTCTCTCTCTCTCGCTTAGTTTTTCGCTTAATTTGCTCTTGATGTATTTATAGCTCTTGCATGAGCATTTCCTTTAAAATTGGTTGTGGCTTTGTTTGTGTCTTCACCTTTGGTTTGTAAAATATATATTTTTTGTATATTTGCTGGTTTCTTTTAAATACCCTTTGCTCTTTTTGTGGTGTATTCATGATCCTTATGCAATTTCTTTAAACTGGTTGCTGTGTTTTTTACAACTGCTTTGTGAAATGGCTTTACATTTGTTATAATAAAAGGACACAAAAGTCAAAAAAAGAAAAGAAAAAAGTCTCTCTCTCTCTCTCTCTCTCAGAAATAAAAGTAACACCCTTTTATCTGGAATGGTAACGAGGATTCCCTGTCGTGTGCCACATCAGCAAATGCTGCTACTAGGGTTTTGACCGACAGAGGATGCCTGCCACACATTCATCCTATTAAAGTACTAAATAATCAATGCTGTGGTTCATGTTCATGTACACCAGAGGCCTGCGAGGCCTGAGAACCGACACGGAATGGTGGCGATTTGATTCTGAAACGTCTACATCATCCAACCTATTACGTGCTGGTTATTAATTTTTTTTAAATGTAGCTGTGAAGATGTATATCAGAATTAAATACACATTCTGGCTGAGTTTACACACTAAGTTTACATACCGCTCACTGAATAAACTAATGTTGCATCGCTGATTGCAACATCAGTCAGCCCACATCGGCTTTAGAAGCCTTTTATTGAGAAACTAGCAGATAACCTGGTTCCACCGGGCGGTTCTAAGGGAATTTGTCCCTAATAGAGCGTGGAATATTTAGGGAGTTTGCTCGCAATTGCTGGTTTCTTTGCAATTGCAATGTTCTCACAGCATAATGCCAGCAACCGGCAGAAATCTCGCGAAATGAAAATGTGACTTCAAGTCCTCAACTCCACTCCCCAACGTCTCCCAACCCCAAGTCCGTATAATAGTCACTTACTGTTAAAACTGACAAAGTAGTAAATCGATGGGGTAAATTGATGACAAGGAAATTTCCAAGTTGGACGGAATTAACTGAATAATTTGTGGTTACATATAATATATTTATTTTACTTCTGGTTGGTGTGCAAACCAGCAACTCTGAGCCTATACACCACATGTGAAACTTCGTACATCTGCTCACACAAGGCATTGTCAGAGTGTTCTTTTGTCCGCCTCACATGTACATGACAAGTTAGTGGGAGCATTAGTAAGGAGTCCCAGGTTCTATTTTTAAGGGAATTAGTTCCCAATGGAGTATGGAATCTTTACGGAGATTGCTATGAATGTCTGTTTCTTATGCTATGTCCTTTTGTCCATAGATTTGTCCATAGATATGTCCCCAGATTGCTATGAATGTCCTTTTTCAGCATAATCGTCACTATCTGTTAAGACTGCTAAGGTTTCCAGGTGAAGCAAATCAACGAATAGGTAATTATTTGTTGGATGGAATTGACCGAATAATTTGTGCTTATATTGTTTTTTTAAATTTCTGGTAGTTGTGCGACCCGACGACTCGGTGCTTATACACCACCAGTGTGCACAACAAAAATCCACATAACTCAGAATTGTGTGGATATCAATATTTCTAGACCTCCACATGCACTGTCTGGACCCAAGAGCTTTTAATTGAGGTGTCATCCAGCATTATACATGCTGTGGTTATGACGTTTACCGCGTTCAGATGCACTCGGGAAACTTGCATTTATATATCGATAGAAGATTGGAATTGAGTCGGAATGCATATTTATTCATCACTTCTTATAAACCGCTCAGGCTCTCATGCATCACTTCAACTATCGTATCCTGTCTTTGAGTCACATCAATAAACCACCTTAAGCAACCCCTAGCATTATGCTTCCTCAAGAAGGACAAACCCAAAATATAGTTTGGCCTCAGGTGATGAAACTTGAAACACATATTTACACCTTTAATGAATCCTTTAATCATTTAAATGACCTGGTCCAATAGCTTTCCCTATCTTGAGTTTCCCCCAAGAGCTGCAACAACCTCTTCCTGATCGATACCTCTTACTGGCGTAATGATGGTGGTGGAGTTTGTGGTAGTAGTGGTGGTAGTGGTTGTAATAGTCCTCAGTTTTGTTTTAACGTCTACGTCATCTGTACTTAATTAATATAGTATGAGGGTAAACATACATTAATTGTTGCTGTTGTTGGGGTTCTTGTTGTGGGTAGATTTTTGAAATGTGCACCCATTGGTCGGACAGCTGCCGGACCGCACCCACATCTGTCGCTTGCCTCCACCCACTATTGCACCCAGACAAAATGAGATGGCTGCCATAATGTTTCCGCGTCTTGCACATTAGGCCCATGCAGACCTCTGCTGATTATAATACACTGCCCGGCTTTGTTGCGTCAGATTTCCATTGGCTTTTTTGGGTCACGTGTTCAATTATATTAATATGATTTAATCAAGTTTGTACGTACCTCCTTAAAAAAAAGAGTTACGTTGAAGTGCGGTGCTATGCGCACGACTTGTTAGCCAAGAAGAGAAGCAACAACGCAGGTAACCAAAAAAAGAGTCTTTATTACAAAGCTCAACTATAGCACTGAGGTGCTCGGGGCTGCGCACCCCGTGTATATCCCGAGGCCACGCCTACCCCTCGGGCGTGGCCGACACCCTCTTGGTGCGCGGAATGATGTCACCGCGCCAGCGCCATCGTGTCCGCCACACGCGCCCCCCCAGAATTCCCGCGCACCTGAAGGGTCAGTTTGCGGGGCAAACGGATGACCTGGCCGAAGCGCCCTCTAGCGGCTGGCGGCGGCTGGTATGCCGGGATGTCATCTGGGATGCCTCCGGCAGCACCTGGGATGGGTGCAAGACCAGGGGGGGGGGGGGCCGGGCGGTTCCAGCGGTCCGCCCGCCGCGGGGGCCGAGCCACTGGCGGGGGGTGGTCCACGTCGAGGTGGGCCGGCTTTAGGCGGTCCGCGGAAACGTGGTCAGGAGTACCGCCGAGGTCGAGGGTGAAGTGTTTCGCCCCGGTCTCCAGCACGCGGAAGGGCCCGTCGTACGGGGGCCGCAGCGGTGTCCGATGGGCGTCGTGGCGGACGAACACTTACTCCGCCGTGCGAAGCTCCGGGGCGATGTGCGTTGGCGGGCACCCGTGGTGCGCCGTCCGCACCGGGGCGAACCTCCGGGCGGTCTCCTGCAGTGCGGAGTGCTGCTGCGCCGCGGACCATGGTGCCGTGGAGTCGGGGAGGAACTCGCCCGGCACCCGCAGCGGTTGTCCGAAGACCAACTCCGCCGTGGATGCGCGCAGGTCGTCCTTGGGTGCCGTCCGGAGGCCCAGCAAGACCCAGGGGAGCCTGTCGACCCAGCCGCCGTCGCGGAGGGTGGCCCGGAGCGTGGCCTTCAAGGAGTGGTGGAAGCGCTCGCACAGGCCGTTGGCCTGGGGGTGGTAGGCCGTGGTGCGGTGCAGCTGGATGCCGAGCCCCCACGCGACCGCCCCCAGAGCTCCGAGGTGAACTGGGGGCCGCGGTCAGACGAGATGTCCGAGGGGGCGCCGAACCGGGCAACCCAGGTGGCGATGAACGCCTGCGCGACATCCGCCGCCATCGTCGCCGCCAAAGGCACAACCTCCGGCCACCGGGTGGTGCGGTCCACCATGGTGAGGACGTGGGTGAAACCCCGCAAGGGGGGCAGAGGTCCCACCAAGTCCACATGAACGTGGTCGAACTGACGTTCGGGCACCGTGAACGGGGCCAACGGGGCCTGGGTGTGGCGGTGCACCTTCGCACGCTGGCACGCGAGGCACGTCCTGGTCCAATCGCGGACGGCCTTCCGGAGGCCATGCCAGACAAACTTGTCGGCGACCAACCTCTGGGAGGCCTTCGTGCCCATGTGGGACAGGCCGTGGATGGCATCAAAAACCCGGCGCTGCCAGCCCGCGGGCACGATGGGGCGAGGCCGCCCGAGGGAGACGTCGCACAAGAGGGCCATGCCCGTGCCGTCGAACGGCACCTCGGTGACGCGGAGGCCCGTGACGGCGGTCCACAAGGCCTGGACGTCGGGGTCGGCGGTCTGGTCCGCCGCCATACGGGCATAGTCGATCCCGAGGTGGACCGCGTGGGCGACGGACCGGGAAAGGCAATCCGCCACCGGGTTGTCCTTTCCCGCGACGTGCCGGATGTGCGTCGTGTACTCGGACACGGCCGAGAGGTGACGCTGCTGCCGGGCCGACCATGGCTCGGCGACATTGGCCATCGCGAAGACCAGGGGCTTGTGGTCGACGAAGGCCGTGAACGAACGGCCCTCGAGCAGATGGCGGAAGTGCCGGACCGCCAGGTGGAGCCCGAGCAACTCGCGGTCAAAGGTGCTGTACCGGCGTTCGTGCGAGCGAAGCTGCCGGCTGAAAAACGCCAGCGGTTGCCAAGCACCACGTACCCATTGCTCGTGCACCGTGACCACCGCGTAGTCCGACGCGTCGGTGGTGAGGGCGATCGGTGCATCGAGCGCCGGGTGCGCGAGCATGGTGGCGTTAGCCAAGGCGAGCTTCGCGCCCGCGAATGCCGCGTCCATCTGCTCGGTCCAAACAACGTCACCTTTGCCCGGCTTCCCCCGGAGGGCCTCGTGCAGGGGGCGCAGAAGCTGGGCGACACGGGGCAGGAAACGGTGGTAAAAGTTTACCATGCGCAGGAACTCCTGGAGCCCCCTGATCGTGCGGGGGCGTGGAAACCCCTTGACCGCCTCCACCTTTGCCGGAAAGGGGGTGGCCCCGTGCCTGGTGACGCGGTGCCCCAAAAAGTCGATTTCGGCGACGCCGAACCAGCACTTGGCGGGGTTTACGATCAGGCCATGCTGGCCCAGGCGTTCAAAGAGCGTGCGGAGGTGGCGGAGGTGCTCTTCGCGGGACGCGCTTGCAACGAGGATGTCGTCCAGGTAGACGTACATGCAATCCAAATCACGCAAGACGCTGTCCATCAATCGTTGGAACGCCTGAGCCGCATTCTTCAAACCGAAGGGCATCTGAAGAAACTCGAAGAGGCCGAATGGTGTAATGATGGCCATCTTCAGTACGTCCTCCGGCCTGATGGGGACCTGGTGGTACCCGCGGATGAGGTCCACCTTAGAAAAGAAGGACATTTTTGCCAACCGGGCGGAAAAGTCCTGAATGTGAGGGACCAGGTAGCGGTCGGGGGTGGTGGCATCGTTGAGGCAGCGGTAGTCCCCGCACGGCCGCCATCCCCCTCTGGGCTTCGGCACGATGTGCAGTGGCAACACCCAAGCGCTCTTGGAGCGCCGTATGATGCCCAGCCGCTCCAGCGTAGCGAACTCCGCCTTTGCCACTGCGAGCTTCGTCGGCTCGAGGCGGCGTGCCCGGGCGTAGACCGGTGGCCCGACGGTGGGGATGTGATGTTCCACCACGTGCTTGATGGCCACCGCCGAGAAGGTGGGCCGCGTGAGGGCCGGGAAGCTGCCGAGGAGGCGGGTGAACTCGTCCGCTGCCGGAAGCGTACAGAACAACCTCGCCGGGAACGAACCGCTCAGCAAGCCGCTCAGGGAGCTGCCCAACGAACTGCTCATCGTGCAAGCAAGCGAGCTGAACCTTTCCGCCTGGACGAGGCGTCTGTTCTTCACATCCACAAACAGCCCATTTGCACATAGGAAATCCGTGCCGAACAATGCCTTGGGCACGTTGGCGGTGACGAACGTCCATTGAAAGCGTTGCCCTCCGAACCGCAGGGAGAGGCAGCGCTTCCCGAATGTGCGTATGGGTGTACCGTTGGCTGCAAGCAACGCGGGGCCCTGGCCCGCGGTTCGCTTGTCGGACGTGGAGGCGGGATAATGCTCACCTGTGCGCCTATGTCGCAGAGGAAGCGACGCCCGGACAAGGTGTCCGTGACAAAAAGGAGGCTGCCGGAATGGCCGACGCTCAGGGCCGCTACTGAGCGCCAGCTTGGTAGTTTCCCGACTTGCCAAACGAGCACGGCGGGCAACAATTCCTAGCCTTGTGGCCAAACCTGGTGTGGAAACGGCACCAGGTTTGCGGCGAAGGCCGCGGTTTTAGCAGTGGTGGTGGGCGGGGCGGCGGCCACGCGGTGTGCATCGGCATCAGCCTCGGGAACCACGAGGTGTGCATGCGCATCAGCCTCGAGATCCGCGACGGCCGCACCGAAGCTCGCCCGCGTCTCACAAGCCGCGAAAAACTTGTCGGCCTCAACGGCCAGCGCGCGGGGTTCCTTTATTTTGGAACCGGCCAACGCGAGGCGTATCTGTGCCGGCAGCTGGCGTAGAAAGAGCGCCCGGAATAAAAAATCCGGGGCTTTGTCACCCAGTAGTGAAAGCATGTGGTCCATCCGGACCGATGGTCGTGTGTCGCCGAGTTCGGGAAGGTCCAGGAGGCGGTCGGCCCGCTCGCACTCCGTGAGGCCGAACGTGGCGATGAGGAGGCGCTTGAGCGCCTCGTACCTGTGGTCGGCCGGTGGGTTCCGCAGGACAGACACGACTCGGGCGGCTGTGCCGGGCCCGAGGGCGGTGATGACGTGGTAATACCGCGTCTCATCTGCCGTTATGCCTCGAAGTCGGAACTGTGCCTCGGCCTGCACGAACCATACTTCGGCCTGAGCTTCCCAAAACTCGGGGAGCTTCACCGCTACCGCGTTGTTGGCCATGGCACGTTCTGTTGGTCAGCGGCGGCTGAACCAGCGTCGAGGTCACCAGTGAAGTGCGGTGCTATGCGCACGACTTGTTAGCCAAGAAGAGAAGCAACAACGCAGGTAACCAAAAAAGAGTCTTTATTAC
The DNA here is from genome assembly GCF_964187855.1 of Myxine glutinosa. Lineage (NCBI taxonomy): Eukaryota > Metazoa > Chordata > Myxini > Myxiniformes > Myxinidae > Myxine > Myxine glutinosa. Next base: position 121,607,150 of record NC_136270.1, on the reverse strand, counting down.
AAAGCTGAACTATAGCACTGAGGTGCTCGGGGCTGCGCGCCCCATGTATATCCCGATGCCATGCCTACCCCTCGGGCGTGGCCGACACCCTCTTGGTGCGCGGAATGATGTCACCGCGCCAGCGCCATCGTGTCCGCCACAACGTAATTTTTGAGCGGTGCCATATGCAGCCAGTTGTCAGATTTTTAAAGCCAATTCCACCTCGCTTAATGACAGTCACTTACTTCGAATGACCACGTACAGGTTTTTATGAACAAAAGGTTTATTACCACAGAGAGCGCGGAAACTTGCAAACTGCAGAGTACACCTCTGATGTTCTTGACGCCCGAGCCTAGATCTACTGTAATCTATATATACCCCACAGAGGGTAATAATATAACGCTTCCTGCCGCTCCTGTTCGGAGTGGGGACACCAGTTGCCTGAAACCAGACCAAGCTTTCTGTCAGATTCGTAAGTAATTGATATTGAACCGAACCGTGAAGACCCTCGAAGATGAATTATATAAATACCTTCAACAGTGAGGAAGAGGAAGTTTAGCGGACAGAAGCGGCGAAAAATATACATTTTGTCGTAGGTTGTGACTAGAGTCCCTGTATATAGAGAGTTGTGTCAACTCAAATTTGGACGCCATTTTGTGTCTAAGTGTGTTGGATTAGATATACATGTACATTCGCGATATGGGGTGATATATTCTAAACCTGCTAAAAAAAAATTTGCTACACATATTTAGTCTTATTATTACATACAGGTGATATTTGTTTTGTCAAAAACTCAGCTATTGCTGTGAAAAAGAGCTGTGTGGTGATATTAAAAGTGGTATGGCAATGCATATTACAAGCCAACACTGCATATAAGAGCTAACATTATAAGTAAGACAAACCAATGCTGTCGTTCTCTGAATTTTAATAACTTTTAGAAAGGAGTGTGGGCATATCCAATATTTTTTAAAGGGTGCCGAGAGCAATTCCGGTGAGGACTTCCAGCCGACATATAGTCTAACACACTTAAACAAATTCTGTACGTGGTATTGCCATATTTCTGACTTTTTATTATTTTGTTATTTTTTTATTATTTATAATTTTTTATTTTATTATTTTTATATATTTTTATATTTATATATTTATATATATTTTTATATATATTTATATTTTTTATATATTTTATAAAATTATATAATATTTTATATATTTTTTATATAATATATTATTATTTTAATATATATAATATATATATAATATATATATATATATAATATATATAATAATATATATAATATATATAATATATATATATAATATATATATATAATAATATATATTATATATATATATATATATAATAATATATATTATATATATATATATATATTATATATTATTATATAATTATATATTATATATATATATATATATTAATATTATATATATATTATTATATTATATATTATATATATATATATATTATATAATAATAATATATATATTATTATATATATAATAATATATATATAATAATATATATAATATATATAATATATATATTATATATATTATAATAATATATATAATATATATAATATAAATATAATATATTTTATAATATATTATTTTATATAATATATATTTATATTTATATATTTATATTTATATTTATATATATTTATATATATTTATATATTTATATATATATATATTTCTGACTTTATTATTTTTATTATTATTCTGACATATTCTTTTCCATATTTCTGACTTTATCACTTGGAAATCTATACATCTTATATTTCCCAGATTGGTTTGAACAACCAAAAGCAGAACAACAGTCATTTTGTTTGGCAATAAACAACATTCCCGTACCAAGCTGACGTTCACGCACGGTGAAGTTAGACACAAAATGGCGCCACGAAATCACGTGACCAGAAATCTCGGGTCAGCGCATGGCGCAACTCTCTTTATACAGGGACTCTAGTTGTGACCATAGCGCGGTCATTCTTGTTGTTCAATAATCGGAATTGTAAAGGAATTTGGGAGGGATAAATGGGAATACGACAGGATGGGATAAAAACTGGAATAATTATAACTACTCCACTTGGGTGATTTAAACATTTTATTTGCTATATAAAACCGTCATTCCATGTAAATATAATTACTTCGTATATTTATTATTTAAGCAGGGAAGGCGAAATTGAGAGATTTGAGAGGGTAATAGTGAAAAAATTATATGGAGGGGGAAGGGTTCGTGAATGGTTTGGGAGGGGCTTGCGCCATATTTGCGTACGTATTAAATACATTCATCCAGAATAAACGAAGGAAAACGTTATTGGTGGGAGGACGTCCATCTTTTGAGGAAAGTTTGCAGAAAATGATTAATTGCATGAAATTTTCATGAAGTCCTGAGAGAAACTCCGGGGAGTAGTTGTAGTTTTATTAGCGGAAGTGTCAAAGGTGGGGAAAAAAAGAAAACAGTCGAAACCTCTGAGGTGAACGAGCTAACATCATATTTAGGGTATTGGTAGTAGGGGATCAAGAGAAAACTAAAGGATAAGTGCGACATGCCACTAATTTGGAGTGGATTTTAGGATTTCGGGCGATTTAGACTAACCGTAAAACAACAACAACCCTCAATGGGCTGTCCTCCGGTGTGAGAGGTCACGGTTAACATGGCGATGTACATGCGGTATTTGGGCCGGCTCCGCTGTGGAGCCTGTGGGTTAAGATTTCGGGTTTTCTCGGATGGAAAGCGCTGTTTCACATCCAAGGCGGTCACACAACCAGATGTGCTGATGGAGAGAAAACTGCAAGGTAGAGTTTAACAAGTCCACTGTAACTTGAACCATCGTTGGTACATACATGTCATGTGACGTGTTGTCTGTTGAACGTCGTAATAAGCGTTTATCAAACTTATTCAAACCCACTGTCATTGGTTCCTTATACTGGAGTTAAACTCCCATGTTTCATCATTTCCAACGTTTCACTACAAACGACAATTTTTAAAATAATTATTAGTAGAGAGGTTGGGAGATTGATTAGTGGAGGTGGTGGATGAAGCATTAGTGGAGGTGGTGAAGGTATCATAAGGGAGGTGGTGAAGGTATCATAAGGGGAGGTGGTGAAGGTATCATAAGGGGAGGTGGTGAAGGAATCATTAGTGGAGATGGTGGCCGAATCGGTGGTGGAGGAATCACTCGGGGAGGGGTGATGGTGGAGGAATCATTAGTGGAGGGGTGATGATGGAGGAATCACTAGGTGAAGGTGTGGAGGAATCATTAGAGGAGGGGTGGGGGTGGAGGAATCATTAGAGGAGGGGCGGGGGTGGAGGAATCATTAGGGAGGGGTGATGGTGGAGGAATCATTAGAGGAGGAGTGGGGGTGGAGGAATCATTAGGGGAGGGGTGGGGTTGGAGGAATCATTAGGGGAGGTGCAGGGGTGGAGGAATTATTAGGGGAGAGGGTGGAGGAATCATTAGAGGAGGAGTGGGGGTGGAGGAATCATTAGGGGAGGGGTGATGGTGGAGGAATCATTAGTGGAGGGGAGATGGTGAAGGAATCACTAGGAGAGGAGGTGGAGGAATCACTTGGTGATGGTGTGGAGGAATCATTAGAGGAGGAGTGGGGGTGGAGGAATCATTAGGGGAGGGGCGGGGTTGGAGGAATCATTAGGGAGGTGCTGGGGTGGAGGAATTATTAGGGGAGAGGGTGGCGGAATCATTAGGGAGGTGCTGGGGTGGAGGAATTATTAGGGGAGAGGGTGGAGGAATCATTAGGGGAGAGGGTGGAGGAATCATTAGGGGAGGTGCTGGGGTGGAGGAAATTATTTGGGGAGAGGGTGGAGTAATCATTAGGGGAGAGGGTGGAGTAATCATTAGGGGAGAGGGTGGAGGAATCATTAGGGGAGGGGGTGGAGGAATCATTATGGGGAGGGGCTTGGGTGGAGGAATCATTATGAGAGGGGTGGAGGAATCATTATGGGAGGGGGGTGGAGGAATCATTATGGGGAGGGGCGTGGGTGGAGGAATCATTATGGGAGGGGTGGAGGAATCATTAGGGGAGGGGTGGAGGAATCATTAGGGGAGGGGTGGAGGAATCATTAGGGGAGGGGTGGAGGAATCATTATGGGAGGGGCGGGGGTGGAGAAATCATTAGGGGAGGGGAGGGGAGACGGATTATAGGACGGGATGGAGGAATGATTTGTGGAGGGAAGGGGAGACAGATTAGGGGAGGGGTGGAGGAATCATTAGGGGAGGGGGTTGCGGATGGATATGGGAGATTGGTTGGAGAGTAATTAAGGTGTGTTGTATATGTTGAAAAAAGAAGGGGATGGGAGATGGCTATGGGAGTGGGTGGTAGATGGATAATGGGAAGGGTGTGGGAGGGGGGGTGGGGTGGGGTGTGAAAGGGTATTATGAGTTGAAAAGAGGATGGCTGAGGAGTAGGAAAAAGGGAGGGGGTTGGGGGTAAAAACCCACCATGTATACTTATGTAATAAATATATGGTGCCTAATCTATATAATAATAGCGTAAGAACTCGACTTTGTTATCCCTTTTACGCCGCACCCAGTGACCCGATGCCCACGGCACTAATGGATTTACAATCTACGAACCGTGCTCTTTGTTTATCACGTACAGCCATACTCGAAAAATCTGAATTAGCCGACGTTGGGGCCCAAAAGCATCCGATTAACTGCCGATACGACGCCATCTTACGACGCCATCGTATTGGCGTCTGCTGGGCGAAGGCGAAGCGAGCCGTCCACTGATTGGACAGGCGAAGGCGAAAGCAAGCCGTCCACTGAGTGGACAATCCAGAGCATGCATTTGTGCCGGTGTCGGCGATCGTTGTTCATATACGCACTCTTCATTCTCATCTTTCTTCCTAACTCTTACTCGGACAAGCAAATCCCCTATGCCATCCATAATGGTACACTCTATCCATACACCACATCCTCCCTTCCGTGGATGTTCCACGGGTTTCGGCTAGTATAATACTAAAACAAGAAAAAGGAGTTGGGATATCATACAGGTCATGGACAACAATAATGGAAACACCCACAGAATGTCTCTTAGTAGGGTGTGGCCCACTATGTGCATCCAGGATGGCATGGATACGACGTGGCAATGGAGTCAATAAGGGTCAGGAACAGTTCTGCAGGAAATTGGTACAATTCTCCCAGAAGGAAGTCCTCCAGTTCACGTCGATTTGATGTAGGTGGAAACCGCTGTCTTTGGGCACTTCTCCTGGCAATTCCACAAATGTTCTGTGGGATTGAGGTGCGTTGTTTGGGAGGCCCATGGAAGATGTGTAACTTCATTCTTGTCTTCCTCAAACCACCCTTGGTGACAACACTGATGGATCTGAGGTGGGAAAAAGAGTAACGAATGGGATTTAGGCTAAACAGCTTAGAGATGAGTGTGCATACGTCTCGGCCAGTGTTTCCCAACTTTTTTCGCTAAGTGGCCCAACTGGCTTTTGACCTGACATGTCATGGCCCAGTGGGGATCATAGCAATTTTTTGAAACCAAAGAATTGTCAATAAGAACCACAACTTAATTCAATTTAGACTTTTAGAGTATTTAATGGAACAATATTTCTCATTTGAACAATTTGTTTGTGAAATGCATTAATGTGAGTGAAGTAAAGCAAATTTATTTGTGACAAAGGGTCTTGCGAGAAATTTTTAGAACAGAACATCAAGAAAATCAATTGAAAAGGCAAATGAACAATTCACACTTCAAGGCTTTTCCATAAAAAAACAAATATTTATTTTAAATTAAGAAATGAAACTCTATTAACACATTGCAATAATAACCAGGAAAAGAAAAAATATTTGAAAACTCATCTCCAGGGTGCTTTGCTTGTGGGCTGTAACACAAAACATTGCAGTATCTGCCAATTGAAAAAAAACTCAAAAAAGTTTGACATAAAGCTACTTTAATGAGAGATGTTCTCATGAATTTTCTGCACCAGTTTCCAAATCCAAGTGCTGGCGCTTCACGTTCTCTTCCATTTGCTTGAAGAAGTCACATCCTTATGTTGATGATGTGGATGAATCTTCTCCAAATGGAGCTTCAACTTCGATGCCCGCAAAGATTGATTTCCGAGAACTTTCTGGCACAGGACACATTGTCCCTTTAATTCTCCACGCTCATGTAAGGATGTGAATCCAAACTTTATATATTGCTCATCATATCCTCGTTTTGTCATTTCAGAAGGGGTTCTGGAGAAAAAAAAGAAGGAAAAATATTTAAAAAACAAGACTAAAAAAATATGCAGGGAATAGTGGGTGGCTACCACTGGCCACCACCAGCAACACACACAGAATTGAACTCTTGTTTTAGGCCTTGTGCGTGAAAAGATTATATTATTTGGGCAAATATTGGGTAGTCTCTGTAGCCCACCTCGAAAACGTGCTGTGGGCCATGGCCCACTTATTGGGAACCCATGGTCTGGGCCATCCTGTCAGCCTCCATAATTATTACTTGCACATAATATTGTTACGTTTGTGGGGGGTAGGCAATACCTTAGTCCAGGTAGAATTGCATAGGTGGTGTGTTCCGATTGTCTTGAAGAAGAAGAATCCCCATGTACATACGTCGGAAATTTGTTTAGACTGGATGTCGTGTAAGCGCGTATCTTTGGTCCCATCACGAGGGGTGGGGTTATGTTAATTGGCAAATATTGGGCAGTCTCTGTGGCCCACCTAGAAAACGTGCTGTGGGCCATGGCCCACTGATTGGGAACCCATGGTCTCGGCCATCCTGTCAGCCTCCATAATTATTACTTGCACATAATATTGTTACGTTTGTGGGGGGTAGGCAATACCTTAGTCCAGGTAGAATTGCATCGGTGGTGTGCTCCGATTGTCGTGAAGAAGAAGAACCCCCATGTACATACGTCAGAAATTTGTTTAGACTGGATGTCATGTAAGCGCGTATCTTTGTTCCCATCACGAGGGGTGGGGTTATTTTAATTAGTTCGGGGTTATGTTAATTAGTTAGGGATTATGGGTAATTAATCCCCTGTATGTAATGGCCTCTGTTATTTTTCCTCTGTTCCTTATGACACCAGCAGCACACATACAAAGCCAGGCAATCGCACATTTATAACACTAAATAAAAGTGACCGGAACCAGGACATTGAACAATACCGCTGGCACTGCTAGCCGCGACATCGCCACATCAGGCAGGCAGGGCCGTAAGGCCATGCCCCAAAGAAGAGTGATTTGTCCGAGATTGATTGGAGCAAGGACTGCTAAGATGGGACTATCGGTGGAGCAGGCACAGATGACGTCAGAGCCTTGAGTATGAAAGAACGCTCTCCCTGACATTCTCTCATCTTCTGGCTTTGGTGGTGAACGGTTAAGATTTCATATCTCTCTGCTTTGGGATTTCACGGTGAGCGGTCGGAGTTCATAGCGCTCCTGCGCGAGGAGAATTCATTGACGAGCACGTGAACATTTTGTAGCGCTCTTGCACCGGGGACATTGGAAGTCAAGACGATCGGGAGGACGAGTGCGGCTGAGTGAATGAGGGCACGCCAAGGCCTTTTTCCCGCCAGGGCTGGTGCCGCGTCCGGATTGCCCGCTCGGGTCCCCGATGATTCCTGATGAGGTTCAAGAGCAGCTCGGAGCTAAGTGCCCACAAAAATGACACGCATTTATTTTCACCTTTATTTTTCCCTTTGTGTGTATTTGAGTCTGTATGAAGATGTACCGTTTAGGAATCTTATTTTGCCGTGTTTTATTTTGTTACCGGCCTTTCTTCAATAAAACCGGTATTTTTGTACATTTTAATTCCGTGTCGGTTTGAGTTGATTGTTGCAGGTTCGAAGACTGCCGGTGGACCCGTGAAGGTAAGCGCTCTTGGCTCTTCCCCCCACTCCCCTCTTCATGTGTGTGCTTGACAGAGACCTGCCGAAGGAAGACGTTTGCTCAGGAACAAGCAGATCGCCTGGAACAAGCTCACAGGAGTATCCTCATAAAGTGCCCTCAAAAGGTCAACAAGCCCCAGCTGCTCAAGTCATTAGCAAAGCATGGCAACATTGCCCACCACCACTTCTTTGGGTCTTATGTGAGTATAGAAGGCACAACGTTTTGAAAGTGTTGCTTTTTATTTACTTATTCTGCCACCCTGAAGCACATCTGTGTGGAACTGATGTTTGTTGTCACGACTATTGTTTCTTTTTTCAGTTACTTTCATAAGATCGTGTTGAATTGCCCCCTGTAGCTGTTTTACAGATGTGTCAGACTTCCTTCAGCCGTTTGATTTCTGCTTCTTTGCCTCAATTTTTTTGATTGTAATCATCCTCTGGATTGTACACATGATCGCAAGCCTTCATTCGAAAATATCAACAACATTCACAACATAGGTAAAACTAAATATCTGTCAACCTATGATTCTTACCCGTTGTGCACTAACAATCCACGTCACAAACACGTAGCCACGTACATACTGAAGTTTACATTACAGATGAACAAAAAAAAGAGCACACATGTCTGTAAAGGAAAATCAATCTTCATGGAGTTTGTCAAAAGATAAACTTAAAGAAAGGATCTGATTCCTTTTCACCCCTCAGCCCAAATTGGGCTAAGGGGTATTGTCGTCACGGGCATCGTCCGGGCGTCCGGGCATCCGTCAACTTTTGGTTTCCGTCAATTTCAGTGAGAATGGCTTGTCCGATTAAATCCATTTTTGCAGTGTTTGTTGGGGTTGAGTAGCGGAAGGTTCCTTTCGAAAATGGGCGCGCTGCGATTTTCAATATGGCCGCCACGGCAGCCATCTTGAAATTGGTTTCCGTCAATTTCGAGCAGAATGGCTTGTCCGATGAAATTCATTTTTGCAGTGTGTGTTGGGGTTGAGTAGAGGAAGGTTTTTTTTTTTTTTTTTTTTTTTTTTTTTTTTTTTTTTGTATACAAGATCGAGGCTCGTGAAAGAGCGAACATTAATCACACAGAAAGACAAACAGACACATAAAACAAATAACATCGGGAGCGGTAGACAAGATGGGGAGAGAGCGGGAAGGACACAAACACAACATTTGAGAGCAGGGACCGAGAGACATGGAGACATCGAGAGATCTGTGGGAGGGAGAGGGCTTTGGGGGGGAGGCATGTGAAGGGGGGGAGGCATGTGAAGGGGGGGGGGGGGGGTGGGAGAGGTATAAACATATGGACACTGCCAGGATTTCCAGGAAATAAGTTGGAATTTCAAACAAGGTGGATCTGGGGTGAATTAGTGGGGGTAGAAAAGATCAAGGTTATGGATGGGGGAAGATAAGAGATGGTGGTGAACAGCTGTTTTAAAGACCTGGAGGGAGGAGAGGGATTGAAGGGAGTGTGGGAGTTTGTTCCACAGGCGGGAGAAAAGAGGAATGAAAGAGTGAAGGTGAGCAGAGAGCCGAGATTTCGGCAGTTTAACCATCAGAGGGTTGCTGGCAGATCTTGTGCGACCTGTAGGAATATTTGGGGGACAGAGCACAGAGAGAGCTGGGGGAGCAAGGCCGGAGAGGAGTCGGTAGAAGACAGAAAGACCACCTACCTGCCTGCGGTGAGTGAGTGAAAGGCCCTCAGAGATAGCTTCATCGCGGGAGATTCCAATGATTTTGAAAGCTTTGGATTCAACAGCGTGAAGCCGAGCCAGGTGTGAGGCAGGAGCACCAGCCCATAGGGGAGAACAGTATTCCATTGAGCTGCGGATGAAAGCCTTGTAAGTGGTGAGGAGCTCAGGTGTGCCGAGGAAGGACTTCGCACGACGGAGGATGCCCAGTCGGCGACTGGCTTTGGAGGCCAGCTTGGAAATGTGGTTTTCCCAAGAAAGATCATGGCAGATAGTGAGACCCAAAAGCTTGAGTGACAGAACTTCTTGGAGAGGATTGTTGAGAAAGTAGATGGGAGGGTTGTCCAGTCGATCTTTTCGGAGAGACATAGTAAGAGAGTGAGATTTGGCAGGATTGAAAGACATGTTCCACTTGTTTGACCAGTCTGTGATTTTGTCCAGGTCTTCAGAGAGTGAGGAGGCTGCAGACTGCCGATCTGAGGGAAGAGGAATGGAGCGGCAGAGAGTGGAGTCATCAGCAAAGAGATAGAGAGGATTTTCCAGAGAGTCAGAGAGATCATTGATAAAGACCAGAAAAAGCACAGGGCCCAGCACACTTCCTTTCGAAAATGGGCATGCTGAGATTTTCAATATGGCCGCCACAGTAGCCATCTTGAAATTGGTTTCCGTCAATTTCGAGCAGAACGGCTTGTCCGATTAAATCCACTTTTAACTCAACTGGACTACAGTCCAGTTGAGTTCATCACATACTGCACCCTCCGGCGTCCGTCGTCTGTCGTCGTCTGTTAACTTTTCGACGTTAACACTCCCCTCCCCTCCAAATCTCAGTCTCGCGAGATCTCGGAGACGGTGGGAGGGATTTTCGAAGCTCCACACGGTCTCCACGTTTTTCGAAGTTAAGTCTGTTCACAATTGTATTTTGTCGAAACTGTATTTATCCTTCGGTGTGTGCAACTTTTATTGTGTGCAACCTTGGTTGTTTCTCGGTGTTTATCTTTCATAAATTGATCGTCTGTTTGCCGTGTCGCGAGCAAGGCCTTTGCCGCGTCGCGAACGATTTGAAATCGAAGTTAAGTGATTGTTCCCATTTGTATTTTCGTTAAAACTGTATTTATTTATGGTGTTGTACGTATATTGTGTCCCGACGAAGATTTTTCGGTGCAAATCTTTCATACCTGTATTGAAAATCGTGTTAATTCGTGTCGTGTCTTGAGGCCTTGTACAGTGTACACTGTACAACCTTGAGGCTTTGTTTTTCTCTCAGCGGTCCGTCGTTTGTGATCCAATAACTTTCGTTCTCTGTATTCCCAGTCTTTTCACCCATAGCCTACTTCCTTGTGTAAATCTCAACTAAAAAAAAAACAAAAAAAACAACATTTCCTTCTCTGTTCTCATTCGTTTATTCATTCTTATTCGTTCGTTCGTTCTTCGACCACGTGTTTCTCCCCCATTTCCCCAGATAGTTTTCACTGTTATTAACCTTCAATGTTTACACTTTCCCCTCAAGTTATGTATTCCGTCATATTTTATAACACCTTTTTCTTCTTCTTCTTTAAAAGGCTGCTTTCGACTTGCTCACCAAATCAATTCATCCCAAAAAAAATATCCATCTCCTATAGTGCCTTTTTTCTACATTCCCTAAACTCTCCTGCACTCCATCCTCCATCCAGCGTCCTTAAACGTATTTTTAACTCGAAGGTCACAAGAAACTCATTTTGCAATAAATGTTCGTTTCCCATAAATCGTACACTTTCTAAAATCCAATCTCACCCCTCCCCTCCAAATCTTCCCCATAACCCCTCCCCTCCAAATCTTCCCCATAACCCCTCCCCTCCAAATCTTCCCCATCACCCCTCCCCTCCAAATCTTCCCCATCACCCATCCCTTTCAAATCTCCCCCCTTGCCCCCTCCCTCCTAAACTACCCCCTCACCCCTCCCCGCCAAGACGCCCCCTCGCTCCTCCCCTCCTAGACTCCTCCCTCACCCCTCCCCTCCAAATCTCCCCCATATCCCATCCCTTTCAAATCCCTCCCCTTGTCCCTTCCCTCCCAAACTCCCCCCTCACCCCTCCCCTTCAAATCTCCCCACCCTCATTGCTTCTCAATTTCCCTCCTCTCACTCCCCCTCCTCAAAGCGTCCTCCCCGCTTCTTCCCCCTTCCAACTCTCACCTCCATCTCCCCCAACCTTCTGCCTCGCTCTTCCCCCTCCTCAAATAACACCTCATTGTGCCTCACCCAATCACCATCAAACCTTTTGTCCGGCCCATCCTTCCCTTTCTCCGAGCTATTCTGAAATCTCTGACGCACCTTCAACAGCTCTCCCTACCTCTTCCACCTCTTCCACATCTTACCCTACCCCTCCTCCCCCCTGTTCTGTATCTGATGCTCCCCCTTCCTCTTCATTAACGGTATGGACCTCAAACATCCGGGGCCTTCGTTCAAACTTAACTGATCTCTCCATACAGGTTGCTTCTGTCAAACCATACGTGATCTGCTTAACAGAAACTTTCCTCCTTTATGATGTCTCTGATTCCTTAGTATCTCTCCCGGGCTACTCCCTCCTCCGGTATGATAGACCTGAGCCTCGTCCTGGAGGCGGGGTTGCTATCTTTATCAAAAACTCTCTTCGTCACTCGCCCTGCACTGCACTCTCTCCACCTCACCCCCAGGAATACCTCTGGCTACGGCTTCCCCTTCGCTCCCACCTCTTGTTCATATGTGTGTTGTACCGTCCACCAAACAGTGATGACTCCATCTACATCTCGCTGTCTGATAATATGGACCAACTTCTATCGACTCATCCCAACTCTCTCTTCCTCATATGTGGTGATTTCAACTGTCATCATGCCAGTTGGCTGGGTGTGGGTACCTCTCTCACCAGCCATGGCTCCTCAGCAAAGGACTTCTGCGACTCACTGGGACTGACACAATCTGTCAATTTCCCGACCCGGATCTCAGTCAACGGAACATCTTCTCTTCTGGACTTGGTTATGACTAACTTCCCTGAAAATGTCTGCTGCTCTTCTTCTGCTCCAATCGGATCATCTGATCATGTCCTTGTTAAAGTGGACATCTCTCTGACCATCCTCAGGGAGCCTGCTCAGCGTCGACGAGTCTGGCATTTCACTCAGGCCAACTGGCACGGTCTTCAAGCAGCCATCAATCATCTGGACTGGTCTCCCATCTCTACCACCTCTGACATCAACTCATCCTGGGAATTCTTCCAAAGTAAATTGCTCTCTCTCATGCACAGATTTATCCCATCTCGTCTTCAGTTGTCATACCCTTCCTCCCGTCCATGGTACACGGAATCTTGTGGTGAGGCTGTTGCCCAGAAACAACTTGCCTTCGTCTCCTGGAAAGCAAATCCAACGGAAGGAAATCTCATTTCCTTTCACAAAGCCCGAAACAAGTGTGTGTCCACCCTCAGGAGAGCCAGGAAACAATATCTCTCCGTTCTCAAGACCGAACTCTCTTATCTGTCTCCCTCTTCCAAATCCTGGTGGCGTCTGGTCAAATCCGTTTCTGGTGTTTGTTCCCCTTCCATCCCCTCCCTTACCTCAAACGGCTACACAGCTGACTCCGCACGTGAAAAAGCTGAATGCCTCAACTCTGTGTTTGCCTCTAAATCTTGTGTCCCAAACCCATCCCTCTCTGTACCCACCATACCCAGTCGTACCCTGCTGCTCCTGGACTCCGTGTCCTTTCCTCCTGACAAGGTGGAAAAGTTTCTGTCAACCCTCGACTCTGATTCTACAACTGGACCCGACGGCATCAGCCCACGGGTCCTAAAATCCTGCTCTGCCGCTCTATCTCACCCTCTCTCTGTTCTCTTCACCCTCTCTTTTGCTCAAGGTCAACTGCCATCTGCTTGGAAATCAGCCAACATCACCGCTTTGCACAAAAAAGGTGCAAAAACAGATCCTAGCAACTACAGACCAATCAGCCTTCTCCCAATTATCAGCAAAGTCATGGAATCCATCATTGCTTCGGATATGAAATCTTTCCTCTTCTCCAATGGCTTGATCTCTGATCATCAATTTGGTTTCAGACCAGGTCACTCTACTCTGGACATGCTGCTTCTGCTGTCTCAACAACGGATGGAGGTCCTCAATGCCAAACAGGAAATTAGAGCTGTCTCCCTCGACATATCACGTGCCTTCGACACGGTCTGGCACCCCGCTCTGCTCACCAAACTCTCCTCCTTTGGTATCCATGGAAATCTCCACGCATGGCTGGTGGACTTCCTCTCTAGTCGTCGTCAACGTGTGGCCCTGAATGGGTTTCTCTCATCTCCTCTTCCTGTTCAGGCTGGAGTTCCGCAAGGCAGTGTTCTGGGCCCCGTGCTTTTTCTGGTCTTCATCAATGATCTCTCTGACTCTCTTGAAAATCCTCTCTATCTCTTTGCTGATGACTCCACTCTGCCGCTCCATTCCTCTTCCCTCAGATCGGCAGTCTGCAGCCTCCTCACTCTCTGAAGACTTGGACAAAATCACAGACTGGTCAAACAAGTGGAACATGTCTTTCAATCCTGACAAATCTCACACTCTTACTATGTCTCTCCGAAAAGATCGACTGGACAACCCTCCCATCTACTTTCTCAACAATCCTCTCCAAGAAGTTCTGTCGCTCAAGCTTTTGGGTCTCACTATCTGCCATGATCTTTCTTGGGAAAACCACATTTCCAAGCTGGCCTCCAAAGCCAGTCGCCGACTGGGCATCCTCCGTCGTGCGAAGTCCTTCCTTGGCACACCTGAGCTCCTCACCACATACAAGGCTTTCATCCGCAGCTCAATGGAATACTGTTCTCCCCTATGGGCCGGTGCTCCTGCCTCACACCTAGCTCGGCTTCACGCTGTTGAAACCAAAGCTTTCAGAATTATTGGAATCTCCCGCGATGAAGCTATCTCTGAGGGCCTTTCACTCACTCACCGCAGGCAGGTAGGTGGTCTTTCTGTCTTCTACCGACTCCTCTCCGGCCTTGCACCCACAGCTCTCTCTGTGCTCTGTCCCCCAAATATTCCTACAGGTCGCACAAGATCTGCCAGCAACCCTCTGATGGTTAAACTGCCGAAATCTCGGCTCTCTGCTCACCTTCACTCTTTCAATCCTCTTTTCTCCCGCCTCTGGAACAAACTCCCTCACTCCCTTCAATCCCACTCCTCCCTCCAGGTCTTTAAAACAGCTGTTCACCACCATCTCTTATCTTCCCCCATCCAAAACCTTGATCTTTTCTACCCCCGCTAATTCACCCCAGATCCACCTTGTTTGAAATTCCAACTTCTTTCCTGGAAGTCCTGGCAGTGTCCATATGTTTTATACCTCTCCCACCGCCCCCTTCCCATGCGCCCCCCCCCCAAAGCCCTCGCCCTCTCTCAGATCTCTCGATGTCTCCATGTCTCTCGGTCCCTGCTCTTAAATGTTGTGTTTGTGTCCTTCCCCCTCTCTCCCCATCTTGTCTACCGCTCCCGATGTTATATGTTTTATGTGTCGGTTTGTCTTTATGTGTGATTAATGTTCGCTCTTTCACGAGCCTCGATCTTGTATACAAAAAAGAAAAAGAAAAAAAAAGGCGTCCACAAATATCGACTGATTCTGATCAAACTTGACATGCAGCATCCTTACCCCAAGGACCAGGTTGGTATTACATTTCAGCCCGATCCGTTGAAAAATGGCGGACTTAGGCGACCATTTTGTTTTTGGTCATGAAAACGATGTTAACACTCTGGCGTCCACAAATATTAACAGATTTTGATCAAACCTAGAATGTTTAACCCTTACCACACAAGGTAGGTTGCTATTGCATTCCAACCCGATCCGTCACAAAATGGCCGCCATCGGCCTCCATATTGTTTTCAGCTCCGAAACGACGTTATATATTTTGTATTCATTTGACATCTATATTATAATAGCCGTAGATGATTCTGTCTGTCTGTCTGTCTGTCTATCTGTTGGGTGTCTGTCCGGGGTGTGGCTTACTCGGTTTGCAGAGTAGCTCCACCCATAGCTCCACCCATTCTGGGAGTGGCTATAAACAAATATCCACCATTTTATTAACTCGCATAGCTTTGAGTCCTGTTTTGTAGGCCCGTGGTGTCTTGCTCTCCCCCAGTTTTATTTCAAATCAAATTCGATAAATCATTTCATTTTTCACAGTCGCTAACATAGTTTTAGACTCGGTTGAAAAAAAACGGGAAGAAAATCCGATGAAAGTTGCCGTTTATAGAACGAAATGAATTCTCAAAGGCCTGTAACTTCAAGGCCATTGAGTCTCTCTCACGCCTTTATCTCCAATCTAACTCACCATATGATTTCATTTTTATCGATGGTTTTACTTTTAGACTCGGTGTCAGCAATAATTGAGAACAATCCACACACGCGGGAAAATGCAGAGATATATTTTTTAAAATCGCGTCATGGTGTATCATACACCGCCCAACATGACACCGCCGGCAATGTGTCGATATATATTAAAAATTCGCTTTTGCTTTTCCGTTATGATATATTACTATTTCGTTTGATGATAGTCGTCACAAAAACGTCAACAATGATGCCGACATATATTTCTTCGTTTTTATTTCATTCAACATATTAGCCGGAAGTAAAATATGTTTCAGGAAATTACCGAGAGATATTTCTTCGTTTTTTTTATTAGTTATGTGCGCATACACTTTAAATAGGTTTATTTGAAATCTTTAATTTTCCACAATATAATTTACTTGCCATTTATCATTTGATGATTACGAGACAAATTCCTCTTGAGGATCGTGACAATTCATGCGTTGCGTGGAAACTTCCATTTCCAAAATGAATGAGACGATCGATGAAGAACGACTCGGTGTCACCAACGCGGGAAAATGCAGAGATATATTTTTTAAAATACACCATATCACCGCACAACACCGCCCAACAGCCAACAAGTATCATACACCGCCCAACAGCCAACGAGTATCATACACCGCCCAACATGACACAGACAGCAACATGTCGACATTATCGCTTTTTCTTTAAACCGAGTGAACCGAGCCGAACCGAATACACCGCGTGAATTCACCGAGCGAATTTCAGCCAATTCCACCTATTTCTTCGTTTTTATTTTATTCGTTACCAGCAGAAGTACCCAGCGTTGCCGGGCGGGGGAGGGGGGAAGGGCACGTACACTTTAAACATGTATATACATGTGGGATGTGGGATATATACATGTGGGACATGTGTACGTGTGTGTGTGTGTGTGTGCGCGTGAATATGTGTGTGTGTGTATATATGTGTGTGTATGTGTATGTAGGCTAACCCCCGCTCTAGCAGGGAAAATGGCCTTAAAATGCATGTTGTTGTATGTGTATATACATGTCTGTGTGTGTGTGTTTGTGTGTACGTGTGTGTGTGTGTGTGTGTGTGTGTGTGTGTGTGTGTGTGTGTGTGTGTGTGTGTGTGTGTGTGTGTGTGTGTGTGTGTGTGTGTGTGTGTGTGGAGATGTATGGAGATGTATATATGTGTATATATGTGTATATGTGGATACATATGTGTATACATATTTGCATATGTGCATATGTGTATATGTGTCTGTACGTGTGTGTGTGTGTGTGTGTGTGTGTGTGTGCATGTGTGTCGATGTACGTGTGTGTGTATGTGTATATGTGTGTGGTTGTATATGTGTGTGTGTGTGTATATGTAAACATGGGCCGGTGTGTGTGTAAAGTGTGAGGAGGTATTGGAGAGGAAAATGCAGAGATATATATTTTTAAATCGCGCCATGATGATAAACGAAAATACACCGCCTAAAATAACAGTCGACATATATTTAAAATTCGCCATACACATCCATGCGGGAATCCCACGGGCATGGATGTGTGTGACATTTCGACATATTGAGTTACATGCTGCGCCTGCACATTCAGTTATATAAGATGGTTACTGGCAATTGATCACATCCACAAATGATGTAATCCACACAATTTATGTACTTTACATAACGTTAATAGGAATACATGCCCGTGTAGATGGGAAATACAGTTTGTTTGAAATAAATCACAAATATCAGAAGAAAGTTTTTTAAACCATTTTATATAACTGAATGTGCAGGTGCAGCATCGAACTCAATATGTCGAAATGTCACACACATCCATGCCCGTGGGATTCCCACGGGTGACCCCGCTAGTATATAAATATCATGAAACATTTACTCCTACTCAATTCTATTTCTGCAATGTTGTTGCAAAGCTTAAAGATGCATCGTCACGTTTGCAGCCGTAGTTTCTGGCAGTCAGGTAACATTTTTCTCAATGATTAGCATGTATATGAAATGTCCATATACATTTTCCCTATAACTTTCATGACGAGGATTCCCCACAATTTCTTCTGACGTCACTTAAATATGCACTTGCGACGTTTTATGGGCATGTTCACTGGGACAAGATGTTGGGGTGGGTGACTCTGAAAGCGAATTACACCGGTACACCCGTTTCCTTTTATCTACACAACTATATTTCTGCAACATTGTTGCAAAGTGTAACATTGTATCAATTGTAAAACAAGGCCAAGTATAAGGATACAAGGACCTTAAAATTATTACACAAGGTTGTTGGCTTTTCATTCAAGTCAAATCTAGTACAGACAACTGACCTACTTTAAAGTTGTCCAGTCAGTTCAGTTGAGTTCTGCTTCCCTGGAAGCTCTAGTTGCAGTGTGTTTTGGGGTTGAGTTGAGTAGAGGAAGGTTCATGGGCGCGCTGCGATTTTCAATATGGCCGCCACGGCAGCCATCTTGAAATTGGTTTCCATCAATTTCAAGCAGAACGGCTTGTCCGATTAAATCCATTTTTGCAGTGTGTGTTGGGGTTGAGTAGAGGAAGATTTCTTTCGAAAATGGGCATGCTGCGATTTTCAATATGGCCGCCACGGCAGCCATCTTGAAATTGGTTTCCACCATGCATGGGCTGAGGGGTTACGCCCGTTTTTCGGTGCTATTTATTAAACTAGAGTTCATAGAACACCTTACCCCTAACACGTTGCATTAGTTAGTCAAGCCTGTTGATTGTGTCTTTCATAACGTCCTTAAAAACAGTAAGTTTTCTGTTTGGAATAATTTTCAATTTTGTTTGACTGCCAGACATGCAGACAGAGTAAAAATAAAAAATTCTCAGTCCTCTGCGCATGTGCGATCGGGACGAATTCAGAGCCAAAGTACTGTTAAACTACAGGTTTGACTTCCGATTCATGTTCAAAATCTAACATTAAATTTTAATTAAATTGTTCCTCGATCATAAAGTAATGTTTGTAGACAGGTAGACAGACAGACAGACAGACAAAGTGAACCAATTGCTTAACCAACCCCTGCTTTTCACTTCACATGCGTGGGGTAACAATGCCGACTTTACATTAGTCAACAGGATACTCTCTCTGGCAGACACTAGGAATACATATAATTGGTTCATATCTGGTTCCTTTCTGTGTAAATTTGATCTTGGACTTGTACGAGATTGCTTTGGCCCAGATCATGAGTAAGAACATATCTGTGATGACTGAGGGGGTGTAAGATTCATTGTTCATTTGCTAGCAATGAATGATTGTTATTCAATCCCGGTGTGTACCCTGGCCCGGTGTGTATCCCAGTGTGTACCCTGGCCCGGTGTGTACCCTGGCCCGGTGTGTACCCTGGATAAGAATAGGTACGCCGTATCCCTGCGTGTCGTAAGAGGCGACTAAGAGGGTTGGCGTCAGGAAGGGCATCCGGCCATAAAAAAAAAACATTGCCTCAAAAAGAGAACCATGACAATTACAACTACAGATGGGCAGGGTACAGCCCGAAGTGGAGATCGGTTTCTGAGGTTTGGGACATGGAATGTAGGGTCAATGACAGGGAGATCAGGAGAAGTGGTGGAAGTATTGGTCAGAAGAAGAGTGGACATATGTTGTGTGCAAGAGACGAGATGGAAGGGAAGTGGTGTGAGAATGGTGAAGGGTAGGCAGGGACAGAAATACGAGTTTGTGTGGCAAGGGTGCCCGGAAGGCGTGAATGGTCACTTTCATCCTTCCTCAACACATGACCAAACCATCTCAACCTGTTCCTCTTCACAGCATCAATCACAGGCTCTATTCCCATCATCTTTCGCAATTCATCATTTGTCTTCCTCTCTCTCAACAATACTCCGCACATCCGTCGAACCATTCGCATTTCCACCCTTTCCAACCTTCGTTGCTGCTCTACGTTCATTACCCAATACCCATGTCTCGCTCCCATAAATCATAACATTTCTCACACATGCAGCATACATCATACAGCATCATACAGCATCATACATACATCACACATACATCATACATACATCATACAGAGATACTATTATTATAATACGGTAAACCACTGAGAATTGCAATACACTTTCACTGGGAGTGGAGCTACACGATAAAATATTTACATAGAGTATGTGCATCCCTCCCTTCACCCCACTCCTGAACACTCATGACTCTGATTTTTATTATTATTACACCCTTTTATTTAACTTCATCTGAACTTTGTTTGTTTGTCCCATTTCAAATATTTGAGCCGTTCGTTTTCTAGGTTCCATACGTCCTAGAGAGCTGAAATTTGGCCCACGGCCCTCTTTTCTGGTGCAATTTCATCTATCAAAATTTAATTAAATTTAAAAAAAAAATTTTTAAACTCAAAAAATAAAATAAAAGTGTGGAACCCTAAAACATGTTTTTTCATTTACTTGTTAATGCCTAAAGCCCTCCCGGGTATACCCCAAGTACAACCACCGAACTTCAACTCATTCCGGCCAGCAGTTTACAAGTGCATATTCGTCAAATGCATGTGCGCACGCACACACACACACACACACACACACACACACACACACACACACACACACACACACACACACACACACACACACACAACGGCGTTTATCAGTGGAATTAAACTGACGAGAGAAATACCCGTGCTACGCACGGGTGGGAGGCCAGCAGCAAACAGGCAATGCAGACACGGCGAATGCTAAAGCATGAAACCAATAAATCCCACATTCCTGTGGCACCTTCAGTCGCACATCAGACATGGACAGCAAGTTCGTGAAGGACTTCCATGAAAAACGTACCCGTTCGCAAACAAACGGGTACGTTCACGTATAGAAACATCGATCATGGGACAGTGGCGAATCTGCATATGGCGATGGCAAAATCTGAGAAATTGAAGGTTTTTTTTATTTTAAACGATTAATATAAACATCGGTTGAATCATATCACACGCAAATCATCAAAATCTAAACAGTATCTTTAGAATTTCAATAAAAGCCATATCACTGTTCATATCGGTAAATATTGTTCCATCGTGTTTCAAATCGTGATCGATACACTATGATCGTGATGATCGTGATCGTGAATTGTGATCGAGAATCATGTTCACAATCATTACATCGTATGTACTCCCGATACGTGTACCAAATTCCGGATACGTGTAACTCTACCAAATCAACAGTGAAAAGGATTTTGAGCCGACAGCTGTTACGGCCTTGGCAAGATCGATGGAGACAGCGATCTGTTAGCGATCGATGGAGACATGTTGCTTTCCCGGGTGCAGCCATTTGTGCGTCGTCACAATGAGAACAATGAACGTCATGCGAACGCGAATGTTATGCGGGAGTCCAAACCTGAGAATGCTGGAGACTAAAGCTGAAATTGGGAAAACGAAATAGCCTATTTTACTCCTGGGGATCCCAGGATTATCCACCGAAAATATCTTTGTGATCGGTTCAGCAGTTTTTACGGTACCTACGAACGGACAGACAGATGGACATTTGGTGAATAATAGTAAGATAGTCTAATAACCCGGTGTGTACCCCGGTTTAGAATAGGTACACCGTATCCCTGCGTGTCGTAAGAGGCGACTAAAAGGGTTGGCGTCAGGAAGGGCATCCGGCCATAAAAACATTCCCTCAAAAAGAGAACCATGACAATTACAACTACATATGGGCAGGGTACAGCCCGAAGTACCCCGTGGGGGACCCCACTCCCTCTCGTCAAAACTCAAGGTGAGGAACCCAATCGAAGCAAGGGTGGAAATCACTCCATTTATGACGACGAAACGTCTGATACCCGACGTGGAGATCGTTTTCTGAGGTTTGGGACATGGAATGTAGGGACAATGACAGGGAGATCAGGAGAAGTGGTGGAAGTATTGGTCAGAAGAAGAGTGGACATATGTTGTGTGCAGGAGACAAGATGGAAGGGAAGTGGTGTGAGAATGGTGAAGGGTAGGCAGGGACAGAAATACAAGTTTGTGTGGCAAGGGTGCCCGGAAGGCGTGAATGTTGTTAGTGTCTTGTTTTCTGAGGAGTTTGTCGACAGTGTGGTGAGTGTGACTAGAGTTAGTGAAAAGTTGATTATGATGAAAATGATGATTGGAAAGCTCTTGGTGAACGTCATCTCGGGATATGCTCCGCAGGTTGGTCGGAGCGATGAAGAGAAGGACAAGTTCTGGTGTGCGATAGAGAAGCTGATGGAAAATGTGAAAGATGAGGAAGTTGTTGTGGTCGGAGGAGACCTAAATGGACATGTGGGAAGGAGTATGGACGGTTTTGAGGGAGTTCATGGGGGTTATGGATATGGTGTGAGAAATGGTGAAGGTGAAAGGATTTTGGAGTTTGCTGATGGAGCTGATTTGTTGATTTGTAATTCTCAGTTCCAGAAAGAGGATAATAAGCTTGTTACATACACGTCAGGTGGGTTGACGACAACCGTTGACTACCTGCTGGTGCATAGGCGAGATAGGGGGCACCTCCAGGACACAAAGCTGATCCCGGGGGAGGAGGCTGTTTCACAGCACCACTTGGTTGTCTGTGACATAAGGGTGAAAGGTGCGAGGAGAGCTCAGCGGATGAAGTACCAACCGAGAATGAAGGTGTGGAGGTTGAAAGAGGTGACAGTGAGGGAGGCATTAAAAGAGAGGCTGAGTGTGGTAGAGGATGATGTGGTTGAGCTTGAAAGTGGTTGGATGTCAATGAAAGATAGTCTGTTGGGAGCCGTTGGTGAGGTATGTGGATGGACAAAATGATCACCGAGGCACTCGGAAACATGGTGGTGAGATGATGAAGTTGGAAAGAAGATTGACGAGAAGAGGAAGAAGTTCAAGGAGTGGCAGAAGGCGAAGGGTATGGGGGCAGAAAAGGCAGAGCATGAAAGTTATAAGGCAGCCAAGAAGGCTGCAAAGAAAGAGGTAGCAAAGGCGCAGGAGGCATGTAGGAAAATGTTCGGAGAACGCTTGGATTTGGAAGAGGGTCAGAGAGCGGTATTCAGGATTGCAAAGCAGATAGCGAAAGAGAGGTGTGATGTGATGGGGGTGAGTTGCTTGAAGGATGAAGTGGGACAAATTGTTATGGACCCAGATGGAATTAAAGGAAGATGGAAGAGATATATGGAAATACTGTTGAATGCAGAGAATGAATGGGATGGCAACATAGAGAGTAACCCAGTTTTAGGACCGGCAGAGAAAATAACCGAGAAGGAAGTTGAGGAAGCGATAAAAGCCATGAAGAGGAGAAAAGCGGGAGAGCCGACGGGAGTTGTGGGAGATATGTTTAAGGCAGCGGGAAATTGGGGTGTGAAGAGAATGACAGAGATCTGCCATCTGGTAGTGATAGAAGGCCACATTCCAGTGGATTGGGAACTGAGTACCCTCGTCCCTCTATACAAGGGGAAAGGTGACCCTCTGGACTGTGGCTCGTATCGAGCGATGAAGTTATTGGAGCATGGAATGAAGGTATTGGAAAGGGTGTTGGAGAGGAGGATAAGGAAGAAAGTGAAGATTGACGAAATGCAGTTTGGATTTATGCCAGGAAGAGGAACGACAGACGCACTTTTTATTCTAAGGCAGTTGCAGGAGAAGTACATGGAGAAGAGGAAGAAGTTGTTTCTTGGGTTTGTTGATCTGGAGAAAGCATTCGATAGGGTTCCACGTGAAGTAGTGACATGGGCATTGAGGAAGTTAGGAGTGGAGGAATGGTTGATCAGAGTAGTGATGGCAATGTACAAAAGAGCGCACACAGCTGTAAGGACGAAGGACGGGAACAGTGGTGAGTTTGAGGTGAAGGTGGGAGTGCATCGGGGGTCGGTACTAAGTCCACTACTATTTGTAGCTGTGATGGAGGTGTTGGCTCGGAACGTAAAGGAGGGTTTACCGTGGGAGTTGTTGAATGCAGATGATCTGGTGTTGATTGCAGAAAGTATGGATGGACTGAAGGAGAAGATGAACAAGTGGAAGGAATGTATGGAGACAAAAGGTCTGAAGGCGAATATCAGAAAAACGAAGGTGATGGCAAGTGGTAAAGCATGTGGTGAGGTGGAAAGAACTGGGAAGTGGGCGTGTGCTGTGTGCAGGAAGTGTGTCGGAGTGAATTCCATTCAATGTACTATGTGCGCTGAGTGGGTTCATCAAAAATGTAGTGGTTTGAGAGGGTCATTAACCAGTGTGGCAGCTACATTCAAGTGTAAGGTGTGCACAGAGGGAGCTGCAGATGGAGGAAATGTTGAGTTGGATCTTAGAGACGGCGTGAAGCTGGAAGGTGTGAAAACATTTTGTTACCTCGGAGACATGCTGAATGGAGAAGGTGGATCAGACTCGGTAACGGTTGCGAGAGTGAGATGTGCATGGAAGAAGTTTCGGGAATTGAGTGGCGTGCTGACGAGGAGGGGAGTGTCGTTGAAGCTGAAGGGAAAGGTGTATGCTGCATGTGTGAGAAGTGTTATGATTTATGGGAGCGAGACATGGGTAATGAACGTAGAGCAGCAATGAAGGCTGGAAAGGGTGGAAATGTGAATGGTTCGGTGTATGTGTGGAGTGTCGTTGAGAGAGAGGAAGACAAATGATGAATTGCGAAAGATGATGGGAATAGAGCCTGTGATTGATGCTGTGAAGAGGAACAGGTTGAGATGGTTTGCTCATGTGTTGAGGAAGGATGAAAGTGACTGGTTGAGAAGAGTGATGGAAATGAATGTATAAGGAAGTAGAAGACGGGGAAGACCGAGAAAGACTTGGCTAAAGATGGTCGAAGAAGAAATGCGGGCAAGGGGGTTAACAAGGGGAGATGCAGAAAATAGGGCAAAATGGAGAAGATCGTCATGGGGACCGCAAGGCTCATCCCCGCTCTAGCAGGGAAAATGGCCTTAAAATGCCTGTTGTGTTTGTTGTAGTCTTAATGCTAAGGCAAGGAGCTACAATGAGTGGATTAAAATATTCCTTGAACTAGTAAGTGAAACGACATGGAATTGAAATACAGTAATACCTTCAAAATCATTAAGGATGGAATATTTTTTCGTAAATCAATTATGTAAATATTTAAAATGTAAATGAGTAAAATTGAATAAACTTACTAAATAATTTAGTTTTGGAATATTGTAACATGTATGGGCCCAGACTAGTCAAGCTGGGTAGTGTTGCCCCAGGATGAAACTGAGCAATCTGATTGGTTGGTTTCAAATAAAACACGCAAATGGTCATGTGGCCTCCACGTCCAACTAACCAATGTTTGTCTACACTGGATTTCCAACCAAGATTATATATATATATATATATATTCACGTGAAAAAGTAAGTACACCCCATGTAAAGTTTGGACTTTTTCAACATATTTCAACGTACAGCTATTTGATCTTCATTTCAACAATATTGATAGATAAAGGTGATATAATATAACAAATATCATGAAACATTTACATTTTGTAGTCCATTGTATAATTTAAATAAACATAAATGCAAATTTCTCATGTGGAAAAAGTAAGTACACCCTTGGCTCTCATAGGTGGTATTGCTCCCTTGGCAGAAACAACCTCAAGTAGGCGTTTATTATAACTGTCTACCAGTCTCTGACATCGACTGGGAGAAATTTTTGCCCACTCCTCCATGCAGAATTCTTTCAGCTGTGCGATGTTTGAGGGGTTTCTTGCATGCACAGCTCTTTTCAAATCCCCCCACAACATCTCGATGGGATTTAGATCCGGGCTTTGACTTTTCCATTCCAGAACCCTCCATTTCTTTCTTTTCAGCCATTCCTTGGTGGATTTACTGGTGTGTTTAGGGTCATTGTCATGTTGCAAGGTCCACCTTCGGTTGAGCTTCAACTTTCCGACAGATGGCCTCACATTATCCTCAAGCACCCTCTGGTACAATGAAGAATTCATAATGGATTCTATGATGGTGAGCTGTCCAGGCCCTGATGCAGCAAAGCTGCCCCAAACCATAATATTTCCACCACCATGCTTTACAGTTGGTATCAGGTTCTTGTGGTCAAATGCTGTCTTTGGTTTTCGCCAAACATGTCTTCTGGTACTGTGGCCAAATAGCTCTACCTTTGACTCATCTGTCCAGAGCACATTGTTCCAGAAGTGCTGGTCTTTGCCTAGGTGTTCATTGGCAAACTTTCGTCTTGCCCTGATGTTCTTTCTGGACAGCAAAGGTTTCCTCCTGGCACACCTCCCATGTAGATCAAATTTGTGCAGCCTCTTTCTAATGGTAGACTCGTGCACTTTGACATCAACAGTGGCAAGAGCTACCTGTAGGTCCTGTGATGACATTCTGGGGTTCTTAGAGACTTCTTTCAGTATCTTGCGGTCTGCTCTCGGGCTGAACTTGCTGGGGCGGCCTGGCCTGAACAAGTTGGCAGTTGTTTGGAATCTTCTCCACTTGTAGATGATCTTCCGCACAGTCGAATGATTGATTTCAAATTGTTTGGAGATCTTTTTAAATCCCTTTCCAGACTCGTAGGCATCTATAACCTTCTTTCTGAAGGCCTCAGAGAGCTCTTTTGATCTAGGCATGGTGACGCTGCACACTTCAACAACAACGAGCAAACCAAACGAAATGTCTGAGGTTTAAATAAGACAGATTCCTCCAAGATCCTCTCTAACGATGTTCTAATCATTTGCACCTGAGCTGGTGCACCTGATTCTAATTTTAGGTATTTGAAGTAGTGATAAATGTAGGGGTGTACTTACTTTTTCCACACGTGAAATTTGCATTTGTGTTTTTTTAAATTATACAATGGACTACAAAATGTAATTGTTTCATGATGTTTGTTATATTATATCACCTTTATCTATCAATATTGTTGAAATGAAGATCAAATAGCTGTATGTTGAAATATGTTGAAAAAGTCAAAACTTTACATGGGGTGTACTTACTTTTTCACGTGATTGTATATACACATATCATGAACTGCTAATAATTTCTTCAAAACGCTTTTTAATGCAGTATACTGTAGTGTATAGCCATGTACGCATCTGCTCCATCATACATAGATATCCTACATGTGACAGTAGTCAGTGATATTATGCGTGTTCCTTCTGTAGGAAACAATGCTGCTGCTGCAGTTTGAAAGGCGGGATGGAATCCTCTCTGTGAAACAAAGCTGCAGCATGCCAAGACCAGGAAAGGCGTTCCCTTTCCCTGCCAGGTCCCGGGTGATTTTGATGACCAGGCACAATGAACCCACAGTGGGCAAGGCTGACCTTCCAGATAGGAGATCACCTGAGAACGAGAGGTTCCAGGACCTGTTAGAGATGCTGAGGCACCACTCCAATGTGAGTTCACCCTCGTAGAATCTTCCTGAGCAATTCTTTCTCCTGAAGGAATCAGATGAAAGCATCTTTGATGGAAAATAAAAACATGCTCCAGGAATAAAGTATAGCTACAAATATGCTTGTCTCGGCCCAAATAGGTGCTTGTCTGAATGAGTTGTGATCCATTGTTTGTTTATCCCGGATGTTTTAAAATGTCGGTATAATTTAAACCAAAACCATATATTGTAATAGGTAACTGGTCTGTTTGGAATTCTCTTGTGAACACAACTTGTGATGCTGCGGTCCCAGGTTCAAACGGGGCCCTTACCCATCCTGGAGGTGCTGTTGCTGTCTGTGGCGATATCTCCAATCCATTGTCCGTGTTCCTAGCCCACTGGAATGCCTCTGGCTGCACATTCCTCTCCACACCCATTTAATGTTTGTGTGGTGTATTGTCTGCCGAATATGCCTCTTTCCGCTAATATGGATCAACTCGTAACCATGGATTCCAACTCGTTGTTCTTAATCGGTGGCGGTGGGTCTATGGTAACTATGGTATTGCAGTTTTAGCTTTTTGCAAATATGTCAGTCTGACCCAATGTGTTAACTTCCCAATGTGTTAACTCCCCAACCTGCTTCTCTGGTAATGGCATTGCCTCCCTTTTAGACCTATTAATGACAACCTTTCCATCCAACTTCCCGTGTTCCTCCTCTGCTCATCTTGGCTCCTCTGATCAGGTTTTTGTTGAGGCCCATATCTCTGGTTATTACTAGAGAGCAACCTCAATGCCACAAAATATGACCGTTTGTGCAGGCCAACTGTCTGGGCCTTCAATCTGCCCACTCACAAAAGGTTTGGGTTGTCATCTCCACAACATCTTACATTGACTCATCCTGACAATATTGTCTCAACTACATACTATCTCTCATGCACCTGTTGATCCCACTCTGTCTGCAGCTATTCTATCCATGCTTTTGGCCTTGGTACTCTGAATCCTGTAACAAGGTAGTTGCAGTCAAGCAGCATGCTTCCTCAACATTGAAGGCTAATCCAACTGAGGGCAAATTACGTTCACTCTGTAAAGCTCCTAACAAGGGCTTGTCTATCTTTACGCAAGCTGGAAAGCATCATTTTGCAAATCTCAAAGCTGAAATTATTACCCAGTCTCCTTCCTGAAAGTCATGGTGGCACCTTGTTAAGTCCATCGCTGGTGTATGCTCTCCTCTCCATCCTCTCACTTTCCTCAAACGACGTCACCACGGATTATGCTGAAAGTATGGCAGACTGTTGCAACTCATTGTTTGCCTCCAAGTCTTGTGTTTCCAACCTGATCTACTTTGTCGCCATATTAACCCCCTCGTATCCACGATCTAATGCAGTGTGTGTCTTTCTCACCGGAAAAGGTATGTAATGTTCTGTCCAGCCTTGGCCTTGCATCAGCATAACTGCTGTGTTCTCAAATCCGGCTCTGCTGCTCTTGCTTCTTCTCTGTCTGTGCTCTTCTGCCTGTCCTTCTCCTTTAGCTGCCTCCCTTTTTATACAAAGTCGAGCCTCGTGGAGGAATCGGGACATTCTATAACAAAAGGTACATGAGAAAGAAAGGGGGCAAGACACCAACAGCAGGGTTTAGGGACAAAATAGAGGGATACTTGCATAAATATGGGATGTGGGCAAGAATGAGGGGTAGGGGAGAATGCACTGGGTGGACAAGATGGATACAGAAGCGAACTTTCAGGAAGTAAATACTGGAAACCTGGACAGAGGTAGGCTTGGGGAGAGTTGATGGGGTAGAAAAAAACAATTATAGTTTTGGATGGGGGTGGTTATCTGAGATGGTCATGAGCTGTCTTGAATACCTGGAGGGAAGAATGAGATTGAAGAGAATTTGGAGGTTGGTTTCACATGTGGGGAAAAAGAGGAAAGAATGAGTGGAGGTGACCATGGAAGTCTGCCAGCATCACTCTCATTCACAACAAGGGTGGAAAAAAGTGTCCATTTTCACGATAGCCCAGCAAGCTTACTTCCAAATACAAGGAAAACCATTGGTTCCATTTCCTCTTTATGCACATGCTGATACCCGACCATCAGTTTATATTCAATCTCAGTCACTCAACTTTGGATGTGCTGTGCTGCTCCTTCTCTGTCAACAATTGTTAGAAGTCCAAAATCTCATACAAGAGGAGTTCACAGTCTGACATATATATATATACTCTGACATATATATATACTCTGACAAATATATATACTCTGACAAAAGTAAGTACACCCCATGTAAAGTTTTGACTTTTTCAACATATTTCAACATATTTCAACATACAGCTAATTGATCTTCATTTCAACAATATTGATAGATGAAGGTGATATAATATAACAAATATCATGAAACATTTACATTTTGTAGTCCATTGTATAATTTAAATAAATTTCCATAACATGTCCATGTTTCCAAAACATAAATGCAAATTTCGCATGTGGAAAAAGTAAGTACACCCTTGGCTCTAATAGGTGGTATTGCCCCCTTTGGCAGAAACAACCTCAAGTAGGCGTTTCTTATAACTGTCTACCAGTCTCTGACATCGACTGGGAGAAATTTTTGCCCACTCCTCCATGCAGAATTCTTTCAGCTTGCGATGTTTGAGGGGTTTCTTGCATGCACAGCTCGTTTCAAACCCCCCCACAACATCTCGATGGGATTTGGATCCGGGCTTTGACTTGGCCATTCCAGAACCCTCCATTTCTTTCTTTTCAGCCATTCCTTGGTGGATTTACTGGTTTGTTTAGGGTCATTGTCATGTTGCAAGGTCCACCTTCGGTTGAGCTTCCCCTTTCCGACAGATGGCCTCAAATTATCCTCAAGCACCCTCTGGTACAATGAAGAATTCATAGTGGATTCTATGATGGTGAGCTGCCCAGGCCCTGATGCAGCAAAGCTGCCCCAAACCATAATATTTCCACCACCATGCTTTTCTGTTGGTATCAGGTTCTTGTGGTCAAATGCTGTCTTTGGTTTTCGCCAAACATGTCTTCTGGTACTGTGGCCAAATAGCTCTAGCTTTGACTCATCTGTCCAGAGCACATTGTTCCAGAAGTGCTGGTCTTTGGTTAGGTGTTCATTGGCAAACTTTAATCTTGCTCCGATGTTCTTTCTGGACAGCAAAGGTTTCCTCCTGGCACACCTCCCATGTAGA
Organism: Myxine glutinosa; assembly: GCF_964187855.1. Classification (NCBI taxonomy): domain Eukaryota; kingdom Metazoa; phylum Chordata; class Myxini; order Myxiniformes; family Myxinidae; genus Myxine; species Myxine glutinosa. Next base: position 121,576,860 of record NC_136270.1, on the reverse strand, counting down.
TCAAATTTGTGCAGCCTCTTTCTAATGGTAGACTCGTGCACTTTGACATCAACAGTGGCAAGAGCTACCTGTAGGTCCCGTGATGACATTCTGGGGTTCTTAGAGACTTCTTTCAGCAGCTTGCGGTCTGCTCTCGGGCTGAACTTGCTGGGGCGGCCTCACCTGAACAAGTTGGCAGTTGTTTGGAATCTTCTGCACTTGTAGATGATCTTCCAGACAGTCGAATGATTGATTTCAAATTGTTTGGAGATCTTTTTAAATCCCTTCCCAGACTCGTAGGCATCTATAACCTTCTTTCTGAAGGCCTCAGAGAGCTATTTTGATTTCGGCATGGTGACGCCACACACTTCAACAACAAAGAGCAAATCAAACTAAATGTCTGAGGTTTAAATAAGACAGGTTCCTCCAAGATCCTCTCTAACGATGTTCTAATCATTTGCACCTGAGCTGGTGCACCTGATTCTAATTTTAGGTATTTGAAGTGGTGATAAATGTAGGGGTGTACTTACTTTTTCCACACGTGAAATTTGCATTTATGTTATTTGAATTATACAATGGACTACAAAATGTAAATGTTTCATGATATTTGTTATATTATATCACCTTTATCTTTCAATATTGTTGAAATGAAGATGAAATAGCTGTATGTTGAAATATGTTGAAAAAGTCAAAACTTTACATGGGGTGTACTTACTTTTTCACATGACTGTATATATACATATACTGTATGTCTATATATATATATATCAGTAATTCAACGCTGTTTGACATTAGGCTCTGCTTGACAAGCTCACACACTGCCTGTGATGTAAAGCCGACACCATCATTGGTATCTCCTAAGATGAGGCAAAAGCACAAAGCCCCACACATTACTCCCACATCACAGATAGGTTGGTGGCTTCTATTTTTCTAACCCCTCCACTGGTCTTGTACTCTTTACTCTGTCACCCCTTTAACCCACCCCAGTTTCTCGAGTGAACTCACATTCCCTGTGTAATCCTCTCTGGGTTCAACTCCCAAAATCTAGGCTTTCTGCTCTTTTGGGCCTCTTTTCTCCCGTTCTTGGCACACTACAGCCTTCGGTAGTTGGTTCAATCGCACTCTTCACTCCAGGGTTTCAAACAGATGAGGCACAGCATCGCATGTGACCCACTCTCATTAGCCATACTTGATCGTACCATCTTACTTGCAGGTTACTGTGTTTCCTCCCCTCCTCATCTCTTTATTCATTCCCTTGCTTCTTGTGACTACCTGTGACCCCACAGTCAGTATGTTACCTTTTTCCCCTTTCTTATCGGATTCTTCTGTGAGTATATATTTTAAAATCCCAATTGAGAGTTTATATTATCTCCTTATGTAAACTCGTTAAACTAATTCTTAATTTTTTATTTTATCGATACTGTATTTTAATAAACTTTTGTGTTGAAGACTTTTTCATGTTAATCTCGAAGACTGTTCATTTTCACAAGATTCCTGCAATATTATGTTCATTTGACGATTGTCTACATCCTGTATTTCCTTATAATTAATGTAAATGTTCTTGTAATGAATGAAGTCATCTAACATTCTTTCCATACGCTACAAATTCAAACATATTGATTACAAACAATCCTTTCCTTGCTCCATGGCTGAACAGCCGCATTTTAAAATTTTCTGTACTTGTGCCTTCAGAAAGTATTCATACCCCTTGACTTTTTCACATTTTGTTGTGTTCCAGCCTGAATTTAAAATGCTTTAATTGAGATTTTTTTTGTTACCGTTCCACACATAAATGGGGTATTATTACACATAAACATTTTTGTGCTACACGGAGAGGACTATCGGTTTGCTTTCTGTCCATCTGTCCGTCCCACCTGTGGTTTTCTGCATGTTTTTCATACCCTTAAAAAAATTCAATTGAAACTTTGTACATGGCTTTATTATAAGTTACAGAGGAAGTTTGAGTTTCAGGGCGTTTCATCAATTTTTAATACTTGCTAAAAATTTTAAAAATCATTCATTTGCACTCGTTGGGGACATGTATTGCAAAGCAATTCTTGCTCTTGTTTTTTTTTTTTTGGCTGAAGTTCATCCAAGCCTGTGTCACACCTACAGATAAACGGCCAACTCGAAGAGCTGGTACAACACATGCAGCTCACAGAGGAAGACATTCGACTGCGCTTCCTTGTGAGTTCATTGCTACAGGACCTGTGCACTGCTATTCTGCCAAGTATCCAGATACAACCCTTTGGCTCCTCGGTAAACCTGTTTGGCCGTGTTGGCTGTGACCTCGACATGTTCCTGGACATTGGTAGCCTGAATTTTGAGAGAAACAGTAAGGTGAGACCATGCACATCACAATAATAGGTTGAATATAAAAAAAATTTTTTTACATGATTGTTCTTAAAATAATATTCTCAGGAATGTCAAATGTCAGGGTAAACACGATAAAGTGTGTTTGTAAAAATCCCAGTCCTGTATAAATAGGGAACATTCTCATTGCCCAGCTTCAGAGGATCAAACACCAGATACAGTGGCCTGCAAATGTATTCAGCCCCTCCAAAGTTTTCACATTTTGATGCCACCTGAGCTTATTTCATGATTCTTTCGAATCAAACTTAATATATAGAGTCTTCACAAAGTACTCTAAAGTGATAAAGATGAAAAATGCAGATAAAATATGGATACGTTAGATTAACAGAGAAAATCAGATGATTCTCAGTTGCACAAGTATTCAAACCCTTTACCTAATTCACCCTAAATCACTTCAGAAGCAAATTGCTTGTTTGAAAGCTTATAAAATAAGTGTAATAGGTTTCACCTGTTTATAAAATCAGTGGTTTCACTTAAAAAAGATAAGTTCCCTCACTTATCAAAGGAGTTTTAAGATGCAACTCATGAGGTCAACCAACAACCTTGGTCAAGTCGCTCATTATCCCTTTGGGTACGGTGAAATCCATCATTAAGAAGTGGAAGACGTATCGCACCAATACCACCCATACTCTACCAAGATCAGGTTGCCCATCAAACTCAGCAGCCGGACAAGCAGGAAACTGGTTTGGGATGCAAATGTAAATCCAACAATGATTTTGAAAGATCTGCAAAGCTCTATGCCCAAGATGGAGGTCAGTGTTCATCAATCAACAATATCCTGTCCCTTCACAAAGCAGGCCTCTCTGAACAGGTGGCAAGAAAGAAGCCGTTGCTGAAAAAGATGCATCTAAAAGCTCACATGGAGTTTACGAAAAAGCATCTTAATGATACCGCAGGCATTTGGAGAAAAGTGTTTTGGTCAGACGAGACAAAAATGGAACTTTTTGATCTAAACGTTATGTCTGGCACAAGCCTAACACCACACATTACTCGGTCAACACCATCCCTACTGTCAAGTATGGTGGTGGCAGCATCATGTTATGGGGCTGCTTTTCATCAGCAGGGACAGGCAAGCTTGTCAAGATAGAAGGGACAATGGACGGTGCAAAGTACGGGAGAATTATTGATGAAAACCTGCTTGAGTCGGCCATGAATCTGAAACTGGTAGGAAATTCATATTTCAGCAGGAGAATGATCCGAAGCACAAAGCTAAAGCCACACTGTAGTGGCTGAATAAGAATAACATAAATGTTCTTGAGTGGCCTGGTCAAAGTCCTGACTTGAACCCAATTGAACATTTATTGCGAGACTTGAAGATTGCAGTCCATCGACAATCCCCATCAAACTTCGCAGAACAAGAGCAATTTTCATGTGAAGAATGGACAAAGATTTCACCATCTCACTGTTCAAAGCTGATGGAGACTTATACTACCCAAAAGTACTCATAGCAGTAGTCATTGTTGCAAAAGGTGCTTCCACCAAGTACTGACCTAAGGGGCTGAATACTTTTGCAACCAGTGAATTTTGAATTGTACATGTTTTTCAACAGGTATTCCTGATATGTAACCACCTCCAACTATAACAGTGTTTAGTTTGATCTCTGCAGTTATGAATAAAAAGTTCATTTGGAAAAATTGTTTCTATCTAATTCGTAAATCATCTAAATGTGGTGTTATTGGTAGGGGGTGAATACTTTTGCAAGCCACTCACTGTATATGAAGGAGTTGATGGAGTTTCAACAAGGAATGATAAATCAGTTGTCGAGAGAGGGCACTTCCATTGGAACAATCTAAACAAATCTAGGCACCCCCATATCAACAGTGGAGAATGTCTTTATGAAAGGGAAGACTGCCGCCAAACATGAGTCGCGCATCCAGGATATGATTAGGGTACGGGAAAGTCCTTCAAGCTACTGAATGGCTGCACACCTGTGCATTACTTTGTTAGGATGATATACTTACCTGAAGGCTCAGGTAACATCAGGCCTCTTGAACCTCTTGTCGTATTTCCAGTACTTTTTGATTTCATAACCAACTTCATCTGAAATGTATTGTTCAAGTTGACAATGCAAATGGCAAAGAGATTACAAATGTAAGTGGATGATCAGGCTTCAATACCAATCACTGGCTTGGTGTTGGCTAAACGGTTAAGGTGGCTGGCTTAAGATCTTTAGGTCTTGAGTTTGACCCACTGTTGTGCCGTCTAATACCACCAGGTGGGATGACTCAGCCTGTCATCCTTCTGAGGTCGGCAAAATGAGTACCAGCTTACTGGAAACAAGGGGGGGGGAGACTACATCAGTGGCCCAGCTGCGCTCCCAGTAATGATGCCACCAGCAGCCACAGGCTGCATATGAAATAATATTAATGCCAATGACAAATTTATGCCTTCTGACACAAAAAGGTATGGCAAAAATCCCAAATCTGCTCAACAAAATAACCCACCTCTTCCACTACCCACTTTCAACCCAGAGAAGCATATATAGTATCTGGCACCAAAATGACATGCTCGAGTTTATTTATTTTTGGAATGAGAGTCTGGGCTCATGGAAGAGCTGGAATATAGAACGGATTATGACGTAACAGAACAAAAGGAAGAGCAGATAGAGAGAGGGGAAACACACCATCAGCAACATTGAGGAACAAAATAGAGGGAGACTTGGACAAATGAGGGATGTGGGGAAGAAAGGGGAGGATGCATGGGGTGGATGACATGGATGGAGAAGCAAACTCTCAGGAAGGAAAAAATGGAAATTTGGAAAGAGATGGGTTTTGTGGGAAGGGAGTTTGACAGGGGTTGAAAAGATCTTGGTTTTGGATGGGGTATGGTCCAAGATGGTGGTTAACAGCTGTCTTGAATACCTGGAGGGATCAATGAGATTGAAAAGAATGTGGAATTGGTTCCACATACGGTGAAACAAAAGAGGAACAAATGAGTGGAGGTGAGCAGTGATCCTGGATTTAGGTAGTTTCACAAGAAGGGGGTTGATTGTGGACCGCGTGTGCCCTGCAAAAACCTGGGAGATACAAAGCACAGAAAAAGAAGAGGTTGCAAGACCAGAAAGGAGGTGGTAGAAGACAGACAACAACAACCTGTCTATGATGATGAAGTGATCGCCCCATAGACTCAGCTTCATCGTGGGAGATTCCAATAATTTTCAAGGCCTTGGTTTTCGTGGTGTCAAGCTGAGTAAGGTTCTGAAGCAGGGAAGTCAGCGACGTCCAGAGAGGAGAACAGTGCTCCATCAAGCTGTGGATGAAGGCCTTGTAGGTAGATAAAAGCTCACGTGTGCCAAGAAAGGACTTTGTACGATGGAGAATGCCCAGTCAGCGGCTGGCTTTGGAGGCCAACGTTGAAATGTGTTTTGCCCAAGAAAGATCACGGCTGATAGTGAGACTGAGGAGTTTGAATGAACTTCTTGAAGAGGATTGTTAAGAAAGTAGATGGGAGGGTTTGCCAGACCTTAATGTTTGCCTTTCAGGGCAAGAAATAGTGAGTTTCAGAGATTTGTCATGATCGAAAGGCGTACTCGAAATGTTTGACCAACTTGCGATTTTTGTCAAGGTCTGTGGAGAGGGAAGAGGCTGCATGGTGGAGTCATCAACAAATTGATGAAGGGGATTTTCCAGATTGCCAGAGAGCCAAAGAGATCATTGATGAAGAGTAGAAATAGGACTGGGTCCAGAACACTGCTTTGGGGCACATCAGTCTTAACAGGGAGAGGAGAAGAGATGAGGGGAATCCATAGAGATACACATTGACTACAAGGGTAGAGGAGGTCAGTTAGTCATGTGGGAAGTTGGCATTGGATGCCATCGGCAGAGAGTTTGGAGAGTAAGGCGGGATTCAAGACTGTATCAAAAGCATGAGATATACCCAGAGAGACGGCCCTGAACTCATGTCTGATATTGGGGGCCTCCATTGTTAGGTGTGTTGAAGCAGTATGTCAAAGGCGGAGTGACCTGTTCTGAAACCAAATTGTTGATCTGAGATGAGATTGTTGGAGAAGAGGAAGTATTTCATATCAATTGTGATGGTGGATATCTGTAGTTAAGGGGATCTATTTTGTCACCTTGATTATGTAATGCTGTGATGTTAGGAGATTTCCAAGCAGATGGAAGATGACCTTGGGTAAATGACCGGGTGAAAAGAGAGGAAGTGCAAGAGCAGCAGACCAGGCTTTTAGGACACGTGAGTTGATGCCGTCCGGTCCAGTTGCACTGTCCGAGTCGAGGGTTGAAGAACCTTGTCCACCTTCTCAAGTGCAAAAGACAGAGTCCAGGAGCAGGTGGGTGTGATTGGGTAGAGTGGGTATCGAGAGCAAAGGGTTAGTGTTGTCACATTTGGAAGCAAACACACACTTATTGCGGACTTTTTGGAATTATCTGAGATTGCCTTCGATTGGGTTTGACTTCTTGGAGGAGAAGGCAAATCCTTTGGGTACATAATATACATATATGATATGATATGCGCAAATGCACAAAATGTTATCCCCTGCTTCCAGCAGTTTCCTCCTTGCATCTTTATTTCATTCCCTTCTATCTATTTCCAAAGAATTTTCCTTTTCTTCCTCATCTTCAGCATCTCATCATCTTCATCCATCATCAGCTCTCATGCACAGATTTATCCCATCTCGTCTTCAGTTGTCATACCCTTCCTCCCGTCCATGGTACATGGAATCTTGTGGTGAGGCTGTTGCCCAGAAACAACCTGCCTTCGTCTCCTGGAAAGCAAATCCAACGGAATGAAATCTCATTTCCTTTCACAAAGCCCGAAACAAGTGTGTGTCCACCCTCAGGAGAGCCAGGAAACAATATCTCTCCGTTCTCAAGACCGGACTCTCTTATCTGTCTCCCTCTTCCAAATCCTGGTGGCGTCTGGTCAAATCTGTTTCTGGTGTTTGTTCCCCCTCCATCCCCTCCCTTACCTCAAACGGCTACACAGCTGACTCCGCACGTGAAAAAGCTGAATGCCTCAACTCTGTATTTGCCTCTAAATCTTATGTCCCAAACCCATCCCTCTCTGTACCCACCATACCCTGTCGTACCCAGCTGCTCCTGGACTTCGTGTCCTTTCCTCCTGACAAGGTGGAAAAGTTTCTGTCAACCCTCGACTCTGATTCTGCAACTGGACCTGACGGCATCAGCCCACGGGTCCTAAAATCCTGTTCTTCCGCTCTTTCACTCCCTCTCTCTGTTCTCTTCACCCTCTCTTTTGCTCAAGGTTAACTGCCATCTGCTTGGAAATCGGCCAACATCACCGCTTTGCACAAAAAAGGTGCAAAAACAGATCCTAGCAACTACAGACCAATCAGCCTTCTCCCAATTATCAGCAAAGTCATGGAATCCATCATCGCTTCGGATATGAAACCTTTCCTCTTCTCCAATGGCTTGATCTCTGATCATCAATTTGGTTTCAGACCAGGTCACTCTACTCTGGACATGCTGCTTCTGCTGTCTCAACAATGGATGGAGGTCCTCAATGCCAAACAGGAAATTAGAGCTGTCTCCCTCGACATATCACGTGCCTTCGATACGGTCTGGCACCCCGCTCTGCTCACCAAACTATCCTCCTTTGGTATCCATGGAAATCTCCATGCATGGTTGGCGGACGTCCTCTCCAGTCCTAGTCAACGTGTGGCCCTGATTGGGTTTCTCTCATCTCCTCTTCCTGTTCAGGCTGGAGTTCCCCAAGGCAGTGTTCTGGGCCCTGTGCTTTTTCTGGTCTTCATCAATGATCTCTCTGACTCTCTTGAAAATCCTCTCTATCTCTTTGCTGATGACTCCACTCTCTGCCGCTCCATTCCTCATCCCTCAGATCGGCAGTCTGCAGCCTCCTCACTCTCTGCAGACCTGGACAAAATCACAGACTGGGCAAACAAGTGGAACATGTCTTTCAATCCTGACAAATCCCTCACTCTTACGATGTCTCTCCGAAAAGACCGACTGGACAATCCTCCCATCCACTTTCTGAATAATCCTCTAAGAAGTTCTGTCACTCAAGCTTTTGGGTCTCACTATCTCCCATGATCTTTCCTGGGAAAACCACATCTCCAAGCTGGCCTCCAAAGCCAGTCGCCGACTTGGCATCCTCCGTCGTGCGAAGTCCTTCCTTGGCTCACCTGAGCTCCTCACCACATACAAGGCTTTCATCCGCAGCTCAATGGAGTACTGTTCTCCCCTCTGGGCTGGTGCTCCTGCCTCACACCTAGCTCGTCTTCACGCTGTTGAAACCAAAGCGTTCAGAATCATTGGAATCTCCCGCGATGACGCTATCTCCGAGGGCCTTTCACTTACTCACCGCAGGCAGGTTGGTGGTCTTTCCGTCTTCTACCGACTCCTCTCCGGCCTTGCTCCCCCAGCTCTCTCTGAGCTCTGTCCCCCAAATATTCCTACAGGTCACACAAGATCTGCCTGCAACCCTCTTATGGTTAAACTGCCAAAATCAATACTCTCTGCACACCTTCACTCCTTCATTCCTCTTTTCTCCCGCCTCTGGAACAAACTCCCTCACTCTCTTCAATCCCACTCCTCCCTCCAGGTCTTTAAAACGGCTGTTCACCACCATCTCTTATCTTCCCCAATCCAAAACCTTGATCTTTTCTACCCCCCCTAATTTCACCCCAAATCCACTTTTTTGAGGGGACTTTTGACTTCTTTCCTGGAAGTCCTTGTTGTCCTTGCGTTTTATACCTATCCTGCCTCACCCCGGGCCCTCTCCCTCCCACACATCTCCCGATGTCTCTGCTCTCAAATGTTGTGTTTGTGTGCTTCCTTCCCTTCTCTCCCCATCTTGTCGACCGCTCCCCTTTTTATATACTTTGTTTGCTTGTTTGTTTGATTTGTTTGTTTGATAAATGTTAGCTCTTTCACGAGCCTCGACTCTGCATACAAAAAAAAAAAGATAATAATAATAATAATCTTATAGCATTTGCATGCATTTCTTCATTTTTTTCAGTACATATTTTATAAATGGTTCCTCTTGACATAAGCTGCAGTGTCATGTACCATTTTGGTAAGAAAACCAAATAATGTATTTCTTTGATTATCTCTCACATTTCTCTTGTATTTCTTCACCATGGCTCTCATTATTGTTCTCGCACGTGGAAGCAGAGAGTTCAGCAAGACTCTCCACTCGAGTTCCAGGTGAAGATGTTTAAGTCTGAACGACAGGCAACACAGACAATCCTCTCTCTCGTGGGAAAGCTGTTGCGGCACATATCGCCGAGTTTTGACAGTATTCAGGAAGTGCTTAAAGCCCGCTGCCCTGTTTTACGGTTCTGCCACTCGCCGTCTAACCTGAACTGTGACCTCACAGCAAGCAATCGGTGAGGAACTTGATGTACATTTTGATGGAACTTGTGGTTTTGTGTGCCCTTGTGGTATAACATTACTGTCTTGCACGAAATGCCACTGCATTATATTTGTTTTATTCACTCCACTGAATACAGCGGGAGGACGGAAGCAAAAACCATACCTACCAGACTTCATTTTTTACTCTGCGTGCACAATGCGAAAAGTGGTGTCAAGCAGTTGGTTCACTTCTTTCTGTCGGTATACAAACATCAGTTTATGATCGAGGAACAACTTAATTTCAATTCAATGTTGTATTTTGAACATGAATCGGACAACACACTTCTAGTTTAGTAGTACTTTGGCTCTCAATGCGTCCCGATCACACATCCGCAGAGAGGAGCGAGATAATATTGTCCTGTCCGTGGACGGATGAGTCGAACAAGCTTTAACCCCCGAGGTGATCCAATTATGGCGGTTCTGACGCACGCAGGACCGAAGAACCACACAGCGTTTATTCTCATGAACACAGGTTTATTCCGAACCCACCACCCACCAATAACAACACAACAAAAATGTAAGAATAATTATTTCCAACAAAGCAAGGAGTGGAATGAGAATAAATAAAAGAAGTGCTGAGGTAAAATGCTATGGTGATGATTCTCTCATACAGACACAAAGACACACACAGGGTAAAAAAAAAAAAAAAAAGGCATGCTCCAGCACTCAGCTGGACCAAATCGATCCTGTCGAAAGTCAGAAGCTTTTGAAGCCCGAAGCCACACAGGCGAGGAGCCTGGAAAATGGTGGCAAAGCCAAAAGCCGAGGGCGCCCGGGATCGAGGGAGCAGGGAACACGGCCCTCATTCTCTTCTCCTGCGTCCACTGCTTCACAATCCTTCCGTGTGATAATAAAAATCCTCCGTTTAGGTAAAGGGAAGCACGGCTACGTCCTGCAGCACACCAGCACAGCAGCACCAATCTCCACACGGGCACACTCTAAAACGCTCTCGTCTCTCTTGAATCTTCTCCCTCCCAGCCTTCTTTGCTTCGCGCTCGCCCCGCCCACGTCATCCGGCCGCGTCACTCCAGCCGACATGGACTGGTGGTCCCGTCTCCTGCCCATCTAACCATTGTAGCTCCGCCTCTCCTAGGCGGGTCTTTGCCTTATCGTGTCCATGGAGCGTGAATAACTTGGCCGGCTGATATAAATGTTAGGAATCGCCTCAGAGAGTATTACGAACAGGGGAAATTATCCTCAATCCCTACTACTAATTAAGATGGCATCACCCCTCGTTTGATGCACATTTAAACACAACCGTAAGCTACATTTTCCCTACTTATTACATCGAAATACTCCGACACGTCAAACGGTTCATACTATTCCTATTCAATCCTACCTTTCCTACTGTATTCTCTAACCTACCCCCATAAACGTAACAATATTATCAATGGCTGTCAGTCTAACACGATGGAAAATCATTCCAAACAGGAAACGTACTGTTTTTAAGGACATCATAAAGGACACAAACAACAGGCACAAATAACGAATGTAATGTGTTAAATGAGGTGGTGTAAAATACGCTGCATTCACAGCGGTAAACTTCTGAATTTATTTTCCGACAACTTATAAAATCGTTATTTTATTTCAATTGTATGATATACCTGAACTTGAACACTGGAGAACCCAAATCGTCCTTTTGGCACTTTCAAAACCCTTTAGTTTCGCGGTACTTTGACAAAATATTATGGCATGTTTGTATCATGTCGACCAATCAAATTTTCCGCTCGCAGGCAAATCCAGCCCATTCTTGACCATTCTCAGAGAGCCTCCTCAGCGTCGACGAGTCTGGCATTTCACTCAGGCCAACTGGCATGGTCTTCAAGCAGCCATCAATCATCTGGACTGGTCTCCCATCTCTACCGCCTCTGACATCAACTCATCCTGGGAATTCTTCCAAAGTAAACTGCTCTCTCTCATGCACAGATTTATCCCATCTCGTCTTCAGTTGTCATACCCTTCCTCCCGTCCATGGTACACGGAATCTTGTGGTGAGGCTATTGCCCAGAAACAACTTGCTTTCGTCTCCTGGAAAGCAAATCCAACGGAAGGAAATCTCATTTCCTTTCACAAAGCCCGAAACAAGTGTGTGTCCACCCTCAGGAGAACCAGGAAACAATATCTCTCCGTTCTCAGGACAGAACTCTCTTATCTGTCTCCCTCTTCCAAATCCTGGTGGCGTCTGGTCAAATCTGTTTCTGGTGTTTGTTCCCCCTCCATCCCCCCGCTCACCTCAAATGGCCACACGGTTGACTCCGCACGTGAAAAAGCTGAATGCCTCAACTCTGTGTTTGCCTCTAAATCTTGTGTCCCAAACCCATCCCTCTCTGTACCCACCGTACCCAGTCGTACCCAGCTGCTCCTGGACTCTGTGTCCTTTCCTCCTGACAAGGTGGAAAAGTTTCTGTCAACCCTCGACTCTGATTCTGCAACTGGACCTGACGGCATCAGCCCACGGGTCCTAAAATCTTGTTCTTCCGCTCTTTCACTCCCTCTCTCTGTTCTCTTCACACTCTCTTTTGCTCAAGGTCATCTGCCATCTGCTTGGAAATCTGCCAACATCACCGCTTTGCACATAAAAGGTGCAAAAACAGATCCCAGCAACTACAGACCAATCAGCCTTCTCTCAATTATCAGTAAAGTCATGGAATCCATCATTGCTTCAGATATGAAATCTTTCCTCTTCTCCAATGGCTTGATCTCTGATCATCAATTTGGTTTCAGACCTGGTCACTCTACTCTGGACATGCTGCTACTGCTTTCTCAGCAATGGATGGAGGTCCTCAATGCCAAACAGGAAATTAGAGCTGTCTCCCTTGACATATCACGTGCCTTCGATATGGTCTGGCACCCCGCTCTGCTCACCAAACTCTCCTCTGTTGGTATCCATGGAAATCTCCACGCATGGCTGGCGGACTTCCTCTCTAGTCGTAGTCAACGTGTGGCCCTGAATGGGTTTCTCTCATCTCCTCTTCCTGTTCAGGCTGGAGTTCCCCAAGGCAGTGTTCTGGGCCCTGTGCTTTTTCTGGTCTTCATCAATGATCTCTCCGACTCTCTTGAAAATCCTCTCTATCTCTTTGCTGATGACTCTACTCTCTGTCGCTCCATTCCACGCCTCCTCCCCCCAAGCCCTCTCCCTCCCACACATCTCCCTGCTCTTAAATGTTGTTTGCTCTCAAGTGTTTTTGTGCTTCCCATTCTCTTGTCTTCCGCTCCCTCTTTTTATATATTTTGTTTGTCTGGTTGATTTGTTTGTGAAGTAAATGTGAGCTCTTTCACGAGCCTCGATTCAGTACACAAAAAAAAAAATAAAAGCCCATGTCCTTGTTTCTCAAGACTGTGTGAGGTAAGGTGTTTCATGAATTCTGTGGTGTTATTTGTTTGAGATCAGGATTTTGAATGCCCATTAAAATGCATGATGAATATCGAGCTCATCATAAACTCTGCAGAAATTTGGGATGTTAGGAATGTCATCTTTACTTCGTATAGGACATTGGTGTATGAGGAACGCTGATCTCACAAAGTCCCAAATTTCCCTGACTTATTTAAGTCACACGTAGTTTAAGACATCGTGCATATATTTGCTCGATTTGTTTTATTTGTTTGGTTTTGTTTTTCACAGCATATCTTTGTACAATGAACTCACCTCTCTCTCTCTCTGTCTCAACCCCCTCCCCTCCAGCATTGCACTATACATGTCTGAGACACTCAAAGCTTTTGCTCAAATAGATGCTCGTGTTCGACCTCTCGTGTTCGCTATTCGCTGCTGGGCACGTGCTCAGAATTTGACGAGCAGTGTGTCCGGAACGTGGATCACCAACTTTTCACTCACACTACTCGTCCTGTTCTTCCTGCAGCAGCGCAGTCCTTCAGTCATTCCCACTATAAGCGACCTGCGGAAGCATGCAGGTGCAGCCAAGTTCTGAATTCTCAACAAAATTATGCTTGTGTTAATGTGTTGAATTTTTATTTTCATTTGGGATACTTGATGTGCAGTTGTTTGCCAGGAAGTGCAGTTGATTGGTTAACAAAATAATTGAATAAACTGCTACTCACATTTCAGAAAGGCCTGGGATTCAGAAACCAACAAAAACTAATTACAACTAAAACGGTGCACGGTGGAGTGCACACCTCCCTCCGCCAGGATGAACAGCTTACATTTTGTATCCCACTGACAGGTCAGATCTGCATCCGGGCCTGAACTAAAATCTGATGGGATTGTTCTCGTCACTTGCCTAACCTATCCACCAAGTTTTGGCATAACTCGTCCGAAACGTTTTGGAATATTGTGCTAAATATCGTTTTGGCCCTATCTCTCAATGGTAAAGAATCACTTCAAAAATTGTAGGATCCAGATCTTCATAAAAATCAAATCAATTCATCCTTGTCATACAACCAACCTGTCCACCAAGTTTCGTCCGTATCCGGCCACAACTTTTTTAGATATCCTGCTCACAGACAACAGACAAACAGGGGTGAAAACATAACAAATATGAAGAATATCTGGTGGCAGAGTAAATATAAAGCCACATGAACACAGTGCATGACCTGCCTGATAAGGGATATGGATGAGGAAGCTATGTTAGTCTCCCTATATAGATGTACCTGAAGAAAGTGGACTCCTTCACACAGGTCGATTCATCTTGGAAGAAGCTTCTGTATGTATGGAGCCCTGAGTTTCTTTCGTTTCATTCAAATGCCATCCATGACCAACTTACAACACCTGCTAATTTGAGACTATGGGGCAAATCCAGCCTTGAACTAGACCAGTTATGTCATCACCATCCCATTACATTCTTTCCTATTAATGGCTGTAACTTCTTACAAAGTTGTGGGACAACTGGTGCTACGAATGAATACTGAGAGCTGATTTAACTGGGTACTACTGCATGTGGAGGAAGCCAATAAAATAGATAAGTAAAGGTAGTAGGTTGTAGACAGCAACTGCCCAGGGTAGTACTGCCATCCTGACTTCGGAGTGTTAAAGTGGTGCCCGGAACCATCTTACACTCTCCGTGTCAGGATTGTTGGTCTTACTTTCTGTCTCACTCAAACTACAGCGTACTGTTGTCAGGTGATGGAATAGAGGCTATTATAATGATGATGATGATGGTATAGAGGAATATATATATAGATGGAATAGAGGCTCCGAAGGTGACTTGTACTGTTGTCAGGTGACTAGTACTGTTACTAATTGTAATTCATCCCAGAGGTGATCAGAATAAATGGATACATGTGGTTTGGATAAGTATGCAGGTACAGTGCCTTCAGAAAGTATTTCACCCCTTGACTTTTTCATTTTGTTGTGTTACAGCCTGAATAAAACATGGATTAATTGAGATTTTTTTTTGTCACTGATTTACACATAACAAAGTGGATTTTTTTTTTTGAATTTCTTACAACATAATTAAAAACGAAATGCAGAAATATCTAATTTGCATAAGTATTGAACCCCCTGAGTCAATACCAGCGCCTTTGTCAGGAATTACACCTTTGACTCTTCTTTGGTATGTCTATCAGTTTTGCACATCTGAATTTGGGGAGTTTCTCCCATTCTTCCTTGCAGATTTACTCAAGTTCTGTCAAGTTGGATGGGGAGCATCAGTGAACAGCAATTTTCAACTCTTTTCACAGATTCTCAATGGGATTTAAGTCTGTGCTTTGGCTGGGCCACTCAAGGACTTTCATGTTCTTGTTCTGAAGTCATGCCAGTGTTTCTTTGGCTGTATGCTTGGGGTTATTGTCTTGTTGGAATGTAAATCATCACTGCAGTCTCGGGTCTTTTGCACTCTAAAGCAGGTTCTCCTCAAGGATTTGCCTGTATTTGGCTCCATTCATTGTTCCCTCGAGCTTTACAAGCCTCTCAGTCCCTGCTGCTGAAAAGCATCCCCATAGCATGATGCTGCCACCACCCTGCTTCACTGTAGGGATGGTGTTAGATGGGTTGAGCTGTGCTCGGTTTCTGCTAGACGTAGCCCTTTGCATTCAGGCCAAATAGTTCAATTTTCATCTCATCAGACCCTAGAAAATTTTGCCTCATGCTCTGAGAGATTTTCACGTGCCTTTTTGCAAACTTCAAGCATACTGTCATGTACCTTTTTCTCAGGAGTGGCTTCCGTATGGCCACTCTCCCATAAAGCCTAGATTTGTGAAGTGCTGCAGAGACTGTTGCCTTTCCGGCAGGTTCTCCCATCTCAGCCAAGGAACTTTGTAGTTCTGTCAGAGTGGTGATTGGGTTCTTCGTCACCTTCCTGACCAAGGTCCTTCTTGCTCGGTTGCTCAGTTTGGTCGGATAGCCAGCTCTAGGAAGAGTCTGGGTCATTCCATATTCTTTCCATTTCCTAATGATGGAGCTCACTGTGCTCTGGGGAATTTTAAACACTCTAGAAATTGTGTCATTGCTGGGAGTGCGACTGTGCCACTAATGCAGTACACCTTACTGGTTAGGGCAGGAACTTATTGGCCATGTTGTCAGCAAATACTCACCTACTCTTCACGAAGGACATCATGCGATCTTTAACATCCACCAACTAATTCCAGCAGACGAGGCGCCCCGCCCAGTTTAACGTCCATTCCAGGGACACCACACGCATTGATGAACCACCCTGCCTGTGAAACACCGGGATGACAGTTTATAGCTGTGTCGGGATTCAAACCCAGGCTAGACAACTGATGGGCGAATGTGCGTACCTCTCGGCCATACTGTCAGCCCTTTCTTGTGAGCAGTTTATTGGTACTCAACTGTACATTGCGACTTGTTTTCTTATTTTATAAAATAATCTCCTTTTACAACTCAGCAATTCTGCTTCTCGTTGAGCAACAGCGTTACAACATTCATCAGCTGTAAATTTCTTTATTATTTGCTTAATCCAAAGTAGTCTATTAATATTCACCAAACTTGCCATCTGAGCAAAAGTTATTGCAATATTTGTATTTTAATTATATTTGATAGAATAAAACACATGCTTCTATCGTTGCTTTCCCATTTTATTCTGCTATTTGCATTCTTACATTTATGCACCCCATACCTGTTTGTCTGATGTCTGCAGATCGTAGAGATCATCGTGTCCTCGACGGAATGAACTGCACTATTGTCAGCGACCTTTCCAAGATCGCGCCTTCAAATAATGAACAGTCTGTGGGTGAGCTCAGCATTATTTCCTTCCCACCGTAAGGCCTGATTGAGTGGGTCTCAACCCTTTCCGTTGAACTTTATAGCTTTGAATGTGTTGATAAATTCAGATTACTCTGTCAGGTCATTCAGCTGAGTGTGGAAATCCAAATGCGGCATTGCTTTTGGAACTACAAGAATCTCACCAGGATCCATTTTTGAGGGGATGGTGGTTTTATATAAAAGAATCTTGGATGTGATTATTATGAGTTTATGCTTGTGAAATTGAAGTTACAGCGAAATTTCCCACCTTTTTGCGGGAAGAGGCCGGTGAAAAAATAATGCGTTTGGGGCAAAACAGACCACTTCGTGGGATTTTTTTTGTGGGACTTCGGCGATGCAACATGCTGACTGGCGGGGAACCTGGACCCGTTGCGTGGAGTCTTCCTGATCCTGGGGACAGGCTGTCTGGGACCTCGGGATCTTTTTGTGAACCCCGGCCGTTTTCCGCGGGAGGGGCTGTTTTCCAGTTGGATTTTTGCATCTCCTGCAACCCACGAAAATGTTACACAAAGTGGTCCGTTTTGCTCCACCACTGGCCGTGGAATGGTGTGTCGAGACTGGGAACCTGGAACCTTCTCGTGGACTCTGAGAGCAGGTGCGATTCTGTCTGCCAGGTCCTAGGGCATCCATGAGATTTTTTTTTTTATACCAAGTCAAGGCTGGTGTAAGAGCTAACACAAATAACGTATAATAAATTGAGCGGGAGATAAGGGGGGAGAGAGAGGGAAGCACAACAACAGTGGAGAACAGGGACATAGGGAGATGTGTGGAAGAGAGAGGGCTGGGGCACAGTACACGGGATAAACAGAATGGACACAACAGGGATTTTGAGGTGAATAATCACTTAAAAAATTAAATAATTCTCATATCCGAATCCATATTCACATCTTCACCAAAATCGAATCTATTTGTCCTTGCCAGACACCCAACCATGCAAATGGTTCGCATCACATGCTTTCATATCCAAAACATGCGAATGGTTTGGTGGATGTGTGGAGTATCGTTGAGAGAGAGGAAGACAAATTATGAATTGTGAAAGATGATGGGAATAGAGCCTGTGACGGATGCTCTGAAGAGAAACAGGTTGAGATGGTTTGGTCATGTGTTGAGGAAGGATGAAAGTGACTGGTCGAGAAGCGTGATGGAAATGAATGTAGAAGGAAGTAGAGGACGGGGAAGACCGAGAAAGACTTGGCTAAAGGTGGTGGAAGAATAAATGCGGGCAAGGGGGTCAACAAGGAGAGATGCAGAAAATAGGGCAAAATGGAGAAGATTGTCATGGGGCCCGCAAGTCTAACCCCCGCTCTAGCAGGGAAAATGGCCTTAAAATGCCTGTTGTTGTTGTTATTGTTGCAGACACCCAATGGGTCCACTGAGTGTTGTCTAAATCTGTCCACAACCTTTTGAGATATCCTGCTATGTATCGTTTTGGGCCCTATCTCCCAATGGTGAAGAATCACTTTAAAAATTCTACTAGTCGGATCCGAATCCGGATCTTCACCAAAATTTAATCATTTCGTCCTTGTCACACATGCTACCTCTGTGCCAAATGTCATCCGAATCCGTCCACAACCTTTTGAGATATCATGTTCACAAATGGACAGACAGACAGACAAGACAGACAGGGGTGAAAACATAACCTCCATCCACCTTTGCTGGGGGATGTAAAAATACAATTGGTACCAAAATCAAATGTTTGTGGTTTATATTTGAGCAGTGAAGTGAAGGGTTAGGTAATGTTACGGATTCGTCACTTCCGTTGTGGTGGTTTTCATCCACTGTAAACATTTCTGATTCCATGTATTATTATTGTTGTCATTTAAAGGGAATAGATATTTCTATTTTCAAAAGTTAAAAGTTAATGTTTTAAATGAAACAGGAAACAGGATGACGAAGAGGAAGAGGAGAAAAAGAGGGCGGAGCGAGTGGGTCGGACAAGAAAGAGCCGAGCTACTTGCGGTCTGGAGCGAACGTTGGCAAGCAAGAGTCACGAGTGAACTTTTGGGTTCCCAGGAGAGGGATTCCTGCGACAGAGTTGTGACCGATCAACCTGCGTGTCAGGTTTTTGGCGGTGGATTCCGAGGAGAATTATCGCCGGGCCGTTACGTCTCAAGAACGGGTCGTCGGCCATTTTGACTCGCGCGCTTCGTGCGTCGAGCAAGGTTTCTTTGCTTCGTTAGCCGTTTCCACCGCTTTCAGACGTATCTGGTGTGCGTGTGTGCACCGGGGCTTTTGAAGATTAATTTGCGGTTCGCCGACTGTGAGCCGTGAAAGTCCATACCCGAGGGTGTGATCTCTCAGTCGCCTGGAGGGCGCCTTTGGATTTCCCAGTCGCCTTGAGGGCGCCTTTGTGCAGCTTCGGCTGTGTGACTGTACTTGCCATCCGCACGGAATTCTGGTCTCGGTTGGACGTCGTTCTGGCGATCGCTGGAGCAAATCAACGTTGGCTTGAAGCCGGGAATAAGAGACATTGGGGAATGTTCTTGGTTCACTCACTTGGAGCACAGTGAGTTATATATTACGAAACTGATGGTACCATCATAGGACATATTGATTGTACTTTTGATTACTATTATTGTTGTACTGTTATTCTTGTGTGATCTTAATACAATATGTGTTTGTGAGTAATAATTGGGGTGGTTTCACCATTGATCTTGGACATACAGAATAACACATTTTTCTGCCGTGACTCCTCTCGGGGCTCGGAGGTACACTGTGACCAGGGGGTCGGGGAGGAGCACGTAACAGTAAGAAAGACAGTAGAAGTTATAATGTGCAAAATATAACTTTTAACATGATATTCCACACTTGGTGAGACACACGGAGCATCTGGAGAATGTTCTGTGAAGGAGGAAATCTGAAGAAAAAGCGGTTTATATAACATCGATGAATACTCAGTTTCAGCTCATCCCACCGACGTTAAAGTAACATGAACACAATGGGTGCAGGGGTATGATTCACCTGTCCTTGAATGAATCTTGTACGAGCTCACTAATGGGGATTATTCTCTGCCCGTTGTTTTACAGAGGATCTCCTCCACGGATTCTTCGACTTCTACGGATCTTTTCCTTTTCAAAAGAAGTCTATCAACTTACGGACGGTATGCAAACTTGTGACTTTGTTTCTTTCGTGAACTTCTTAAAGCAACTCTTGGGTGGTGTGTTTCATAAGTCATCATGCAATGGACACATTAAAACTGAAGCGTTCTCGTACCTATAGACTAGACGGATTTCTGAGAAATGTGAATGTTAGGTGCATTTATGGGTAAAATTTGGGAACCTCACGTTTTAACACAATTAGGGTATGCTGAATTCGATTAACCCGGTTCCCAAGCCGAATTTTGAGTTTTTGACCTAATTAGCATAAACAAAATGGTCGCTAAATTGCCATTTTTGGACAATTTATTTGAACAAGCATTTATATATCATGTATATATACATGTAGCTCTTTTATTCTAACTTTACAACTTTTACCCCAAAATGCACCTAGAAGCTTATACATGGCCTTTTTCCATAAATCCGTCTGGTCTACTATTCAGGAAACACCTGTGCCTGGCTAAATGAGAGTTTACTGTTTTTCTCAACTTTTAGTAGAGATTACGATTTCCACCAATGGGTAGTTTAAATACTGTCCCATTTATTGAATGACTGTGGAATACCAAATGCAACTCTGTGACTGCACTATTTTATTCTCGGCCTGGTTAATGTAAGAGCTCAGCATTCCGTATTACTTGGCTGTTGTGTGGTCACATTTTGGAGAAAACAACGTGTATTAATTTTAACGTAATTTTACAGGGCCAGATGCAGAGGAGGAGTGACAACTTTCCAATGGAAATAATCAACCCATTTGAAGAAAACTTAAATGTGAGCAAAAACGTTAACGTGAGACAACTGGTCCACTTCGTAGAGCTTTCCCAGAATGCATCGTGGAAGCTGGAGAAGCATCACCAATCCTCGTCCAATCAGTCCTGGGGGTTGATGACCCTGCTCCAGCACTGGTCTAACCAGCAGGGTAGTGTGACGGATGGTACATCTCTGCACCCCAGGCCAAAGGCAGAGCGATTTAATGACCTTTATCAGTCCTTGTGGAGCGAAAAGAATGGAAATTCCGAGGAGATGCAGCAAACCAGAAACTCTTCACCTCAGACAGACGGAGACAGACAGGTGAAAGGACAGACGGAGTAAGTAGAGTCGGCTTGAATTCGATGTGGAGTGGCAGCAAATGTATTGGACACCAGCAATACATGTTGATTGGAACGGGCAGATTGATCTTCATGCCGTCAGGTTGTTGCAGAAAAGACGCATTATTATGAATGCCGAACGCTTTTTTGGACAAATATGGTTTTACAGACTTTGGAGGAATGTCTGCATGCAAACGGCACATGCTACGTGCATTCCAGTAATGACACGCTGGATGTTATATATCACCCGTTGACACTTGGATATAAACCTTTTCATTTTGTGTACATCATAAAGGTTGTTGAACAGACTGTGTGTAATGGGCCCGATCATATAGCAGTTGTTTTGATTTTTTTTAAATCTTATTTTCTCTTACAAATAACCTTTTTTCGAATCTAGGTTAATTGAGTTTTCCATACTTGGAGAGAAGTGTTTTTGGAGAGAAACAGCAAAATTGTGCTTGGATTACGATAAAGCGACACGCCTGCACCGTTATTGATGTATGAGCCCAAGCGGTTGAGCCTTCCTGTTCAAATGGCTCTGCGCGTGCTGTGAAGGAAGAAAACTGTCCTTTTAAATGTATTTGTAATATATGTGACATTACATATTTTATAAAAATTTAAGTTGAAGATTTGTTTAAATTTTTTTTTTTAAATAAATTAAATAAATCAAAGATTTCAAAAATAACTCCCTTCGGACATGCACACGGGAGATGTAGGTGCATACCGGAAGTTTGGTACAATTTCACAAAAGATTGAGGGAGTAGTTCAGTGACAACACAGACACTGCACAGATATATATATATATATTGTTACAGACGCGGTTGTGGATGTTGGTTTACCGAGCGGTTTGGTATGACCGCGTCTGCACAGTTTACCCGATTATACTCGAACGTTGGCCGAGTCGCGCTACGCTAAATCAATTGAGGAAAGGACACAACGGCTGGGTTAAATGACATGACACCAGGGGTACAGTTCTCAAGACCTCCGGAGGAGGTTATAATATTTCGGAACGTTGAGATTACAAGGACAAGAGGGACAGCATAGGAAGGTAGGCACTTAATCACGGTCTTATAGTAACCCCGACAGACCACAGATAAACAGGACAAGACTGACTCACACCGGGATTGATGGCAAGGAAGGGCAGGTAGTCGGTGGTCAGCACAAGGTGCACCTTGTGCTCAGGGACAGAATCGACCCGGTCCGGTCCAGAGATGCGGGAGGTCTCTCAGCGCTCGGAGGTGGCGACTGGTTCTCTTCACTTCAAGCTCGGGGCGCATCTGACCTCACGTCCGGTAAGTGGCTGCGTATATCCGGCGGGGAGTGACACGCCCTCGGCTCGTTAGCTCCGCCCCAGATGGAATCGGCCCGCCGCTTCTTATTGGGTGCTGGGGGTTACCGGGCTCCGCCCTTGACGAGGAGCTGACAGCCAGCCCCTT
Organism: Myxine glutinosa; assembly: GCF_964187855.1. Taxonomy (NCBI): domain Eukaryota; kingdom Metazoa; phylum Chordata; class Myxini; order Myxiniformes; family Myxinidae; genus Myxine; species Myxine glutinosa. Next base: position 121,554,366 of record NC_136270.1, on the reverse strand, counting down.
CGTGGTAACCCCGTTACCTGGAGGTAACCTGGAGCACATGGGCAATGGCGGCTAACCGAGCCGGAGTGAGGACGCACACTCCCCGCGCGCTGTTGTTGTAGTTGTTGTTGTTGTTGTTTCATGAGGAAGATGGGAGGAGGTATGGGGAGGTCCTAAACTCACTACTGGTGCCATACAATCACATTCTGGTGCAACGAAGAGTCAGAATTAATGGAAACGAGTCCTTAACTGACATAGACTAAGAATAACTAGCAAGATGTCCGAAAGTTGTCTACGTGAGATGCGGTGGACCTGGGCACGACATTTAATGGGGGAAAAAGGGGAAGGTCGGTTCTACAGAGTGTTGTTTACAGACAATGGGACTAGGGATTGGGGGATTGGGGATAGTTGGGGAGTATTGGGGGAAATAGGGGAATATTTACAAGCGGATATGGATGGAGGCCAGATCCCATATCCGCAACATTGCACCCTTCTCTACCCTCGGGGCGTCCCGACCCGATAAATTTTTACCTACTTTAGTGTGGCACTCAGATGTAGTTCCCTCTACTATTAACTCTACCCTGAGTGCGACAGTTTTACAGATGTTCACAAATGAGTAAATATGTCCCCCTGCGACGTTGCACCCTTCTCCTCACAGAAACACACCCACAGGATAACCGAATCGCGGAAAGAATTCGCAAACTAAACATACAGCCGGTAGGGAGCTTATTTACAATACTACACTGATATTTACACTACGATCCAGGACCTGTTTTCGGAGGAACACATGCAGATGTTATGCATAGAGAGAGCACGCATGCCAGCATCGATACACCAACCCACGAGTGCTCTGTGGCCTTACGGCCTTTAATAATGTGCAGAGCACCCCTTCCAAGCACCAAAAGCACCACCCCATCATGTACAGTCAGCACCATCCGGTGCACCAATAAAGTGTTTATAAATCACCGGTGGTGTCGCAGCCGGCCGATGTTCTGCCGCTGGTCTTGCCTTCGTGTGGTGCACTTGGCCTTCTGGCTTCTTTAAAAATAAAGAAAGGCGCCAACCGCGTCCATTTCTTTATTGTGGCCGTCAGGGGGCCAACTATTAGTGGTTCACCTGTCTGGCATAGGTGCCACGTTGACCCATTGGTCCTTCCACGGGTGGTGCTTGGCCGCAAAAGAACTGCGGTCCATGGTGGGCGGCCACAAACATTGCGGTCCATATGGTGTATCGATCCCGGCAGCAAGCAGCGAAAGTGCAGGCCCACAACTGCGGAGCCAGCACCTCTCTCTCCTCTCTCTCTGCCCCAAAGCCAGATCCTCGGAGGTGGGAGACAAAAGAAGAAGACAAGTGAGTAAGGTGGTAAGGGCGCAAAAGTGCACGCAACATTAGGTAATGCACACTAGGGGCACATGGGAACCAGGTGAGACAGGTACGTTCCTACCGTACGCCCCCCCCCCCCCACCAGGTAACCTACATGGCCCCTCCCTTACCCCTTACTGTATCCACAAAACACAACACTACCCATACACATCTACTTTACAAATCAACAAACGTCCCTACTGTCTTCCCCGTTCCTCCCATATACCAAATTCGTCTTCTCTCCCTCCTAACCAATCAAATTTGCCATTTTCAACTCTCATCAAAATTTGCCATCTCCAACTCAACATCATAATTTGCCATCACCAATTCATCATCAGTCCCTCCTAAGGAGGGAGAGATGGAATCACCCCAATGTCTCATCCACGTCGTGATGCGTCTCACCAATCCAACCAGCAATTCTCATTTCCTGCACACGGAACAAAGAAAACACAGGTGTGGAGTCATCATCATCACCACAGGTAAGTGGCTGCGTATGGTGCGACAGGTTCATCAATCCTAACTATTTCCTAAATGACTTTAACAACTTTACATTACCCGGGGTCTTTCTCCTGCCAAACCATTGGCCCTCTTACACTATGGGTTCTAAAAACCAATTCCCATTGACCAAACTGTGGTGCTTTTCAATTTGGGGTCTCACTCCCCCGATTCATCTCCCGGTGCCCTCGCACAATTTCTGGGCCGCGACGTGTAGCTCTCCCCGCAGGTCTACCCACCTGCACACCTCCACCACTGCAGTTGCCTCCGAGCTTACCTGCTCCTCACCCTAACCTATCTACCTGGGGAAGGCCCTCTGGCGCTCTCCCCACTCGGTGCCCTCTCTGGCACTGGGCTGCCCGATCCACACCCGGGATCCTCAGGCACCCACTGACACTAACGGCTCCCAGAGCCCACCTGCGGCCTCACCTGGCCGACATCCTCACAGTGGTGGAGTGCCCAACCAACTACACACACTAACAGGCTACACGCCCAGCCATTTCCACAACACTAATGCACCCACCCACAATACCATTCTGTCACCCGCACCACAGATGCCAATATCCAACCACAATTTACCTGTACCCTCTACCTAACACTTACACTACCCGCCCCGGGTACTCATGAAAGGGGTCCACTCTTCCCCCATCCACACCTTCGCACCATGCACACCACTCCGTTCCACTTACTCCATGTACTCCACACACCTGTACTTGCACACCTGGTGCCACCTGCACCCTTCTCTCCCCAAGCGCATTCGCGCTGATCCACAACACTCACTACTCATCCACTGCTCCACACTGCTCCACACACCTGTTCAGTTCTCACACACACGGCATCATCTCAGCTAACTACTCCCTTCTGAAACTTGCGCTTCCCAGTCGTCCCTTTAAACTATTGCGCTCCCACGTCATTATCATCCACACTAATCTACCTGCGTCCCCACTACAGGTATCAGTCACTAACTAAACTTAACGTTACCTAATGTCATCTTCGCTAGATCCCTGCAATATAACCTAACCCACCCGGGCTAGTTTTCACTGCCATACACCCCATAAGCTATTGCGCATTTGCCCCCACTTTTGTGAGGGATGGTGGATTTGCCATCCCACCACATCGGGGGTCTCTCACTATCAATTTTGCTCACCAAATTTCAACAAATCAAAAATTTGCCAATCACAACTCATCATCTGCCAATCATTACTGCCAATCCTTTGCCAATCATCAAATTTTGTTTTTCTCTAATTTTGGGGCCAAAACACTAACCTCATCACACAGTCTACTCACTAATGCCTCTCGGTGCGCCAATTCCTGTCCAAAACCCGGCTTCGTACAGCCAAGCCATGAATGCGGGTTGTTTGGTGCCAGCGGCTGGATACGTCCGGCACTCGGTGCAGGGACGGGGGCTTACCCGTGCCGAGATCCCACGCACCATCTCGGCACGGAGCCATCCCATGGCCCGATCTCGACCTGCCGGAATGCCTCAACAAAAGGTGGTCGCCATGACGACCCTTCCTATCGGGCTGCCCGCTCCGCCTAGTGGAGCACGGACGCGGCCGTTCAAAGCGAGGCCCGGCACGCACCGAGGGCCCGATTCGGCTAAAAGTCGACCTAACCTCTAACCCGGTTACCTTCGATGCCTCACCTGCATGCTTACACCCCGCAGCCCGTTCCTTGCTCACACATCCAGCCGTTTCCATGCTCCTCGTACCTTTCCTTACACACCTCGGTACACTCATTCCACTCACAGCCTTGGTCACACACCTGACCACCGAGCACCTTGGCACACATTCGTCGCTCGCACACCTCACCAACACACCTCTTCGCGCCCCCTCCTCGGTCACCTCCTCTGTGACAATCACAGGTGTGCTCTCACTCGCACACCCAACCACGTGCCTCACTACCAATTCCAGCGTGCATTCCCACTCACGCTCTACCATTCCAGGTGTGCTTCCTTTCTCACCTGTCACAACCAACTCACGCTCCGTGTCACTCTCACTACTTTCACCTCCACTCTTGACAACGCACTCACCCTTACTCCTGACAGCGCACTCTTTCCCCAGGCACCTGTCCGTTACACACCTTTCTCGCGCACACTCTCCCGTTACACCCTCTGTAACACTCACCACAGGTGTGCATTCTTCCTTACTTCTGACAGCCCACTCTTTCCCCATGCACCTGTCCGTCACACACCTTTCTCGCGCACACTCTCCCGTTACACCCTCCGTAACACTCACCACAGGTGTACACTCTTCCTTTACACCCTCCGTAACACTCCTCACTACGCGCCTCCATGTGCTCCCTCGCACACGCGCTACGACCGACTCACTCTCGACAGCACCCTCACTCCTTGGCACGCACTTTTTCCTCACACACCCCAGAGTCGGACTTTCTCGCACACCTCCTTTTTCGCACACCAGACCTGTCGCACACTTCACCAACAGCCTCTCACGAACACCCGGGTCCATCTCGACCCCCAAGCTCCTTAAATCACCTGGCGCATCATACGCACGACCATATTGGTCACCACTTACACCGGGTCCTCTTCCTCTTCGCTTCTCCCCCCATCACCTGCGAATCCCTCATCCGGTTAATGAGCACATCATCACGATCCAAACACAGACTTTGGACCAATTCTTTTATCTCCTCTTTTATCTCTTTCTTATCCCCTCTCCGTCGCTTCTTAATTTCGCTCACCCCTTCTTCCACTTCTTCTAATTTCTGCTTCACCTCTTTTATTCCCCGGTACGTCTCCTCAAGCTCGTCCTCCAAGGCTACCTTGACCGTTTCCATGTGCGTCCTCACCTGCCGGTCCTTCGTCTCCATTACCTCTATCACCTCGTCCAACCTCGTCGTCAGTCCCTCACGTACCATCTGACATTCCCTCTTCGTCGCTATTAAGTCATCTTTTAGTTCTTTCTGTGTCGCTTTTAACCCTCCTAATACCGCAGTGTTCCTTTGAACCTGCTCCGTTAGTCCTTTTTGTCCCTCCGTCAGCTGTTCCACCTCCTGCGTCAGGTCCTCTATGCCCCCTTGCAATTTTATAGTCCCCTTTCTCACCTCCTTCTCCATGCGCTCCTTACAGTGCCTCACCTCCTCGCGCACTCCTCCGACCTCCTCACTCACTCCTCTTCTGATCTCTTCTCCCATCACTTGCATCTCCTGCCCAGATGCCACCCTCATCTGCTCCATTTCCTCCCTGTGAGCACCCAGTTTGGTTTCTACCCCCATTCTAACCCCCTCTATCTGCTGCCCCATTTGTTTAACTTCCCTTTCCGCTTGGTCCCTCATGTCCCTCAATTTGCCTTCCATACTGTTTTCTAACCCCTCTAACCCCTTTTGCATCCCTCCATTTGATTCTCTTGAGCGGTCATTCTGTTTTCTACCCCCATTAACCCATTCTTTACCTCTTTTATCCCGTTGTCTAACCCCTCAAAATTATTGTCTAACTTCCCAAATTTCTTGTCTAACTCCTCAAAATTATTGTCTAACTTCCCAAATTTCTTGTCTAACCCCTCACCGGTACCCCTCGCTTCGTCCCTCATTACCCCCAATTGCTCACTCTGAGCCCTCGCTTCGTCCCTCATTACCCCCAATTGCTCACTCTGAGCCCTCGCTTCGTCCCTCATTACCCCCATTTGGCCCTCCAATCGCTCACCCAATCGCTCACTATCAGCCCTCATTTGCTCACTATTAGCCCCCATGTCCTCCCTCAATTTCTCGCTATTCTGGGCCATAAGGGCCTTCATTTGTATTAAAAAAAGGTTCAAATCTACCAGCGGCGCTACCACGGTCGCGGGCGTGGTCGCCGTGGCCATCTGCGAGGCGCCATTTTGCGCGCCCGCTACCTCGTGCGTGACGGCGCTATTTTGCGAATCTGCTACCCTCACTGCTTCGCTCTCCTCTTGTCCCTCAATTTGGTCCTGGATCGACCCTGCCTCACTCTCTACCGGAACCCAGCCGTCTTGGTCTGCCATAGCGCGACTTTCAAAATTCGGGTTTTTATTTTTTTGTAAAACACAATTAAATTTCGTTGTTATAATTTCGAGCGCGTGAAACGCGCTCCGGATCGAATCCCACTTCCCGACACCAAATGTTACTCTAATAGTACAATTGGTGTCCCAAAATTTGGGCCTAACAAATTTAGTCCCAGGTCCGAATCCAACTCCTCGACACCAAATGTTACAGACGCGGTTGTGGATGTTGGTTTACCGAGCGGTTTGGTATGACCGCGTCTGCACAGTTTACCCGATTATACTCGAACGTTGGCCGAGTCGCGCTACGCTAAATCAATTGAGGAAAGGACACAACGGCTGGGTTAAATGACACGACACCAGGGGTACAGTTCTCAAGACCTCCGGAGGAGGTTATAATATTTCGGAACGTTGAGATTACAAGGACAAGAGGGACAGCATAGGAAGGTAGGCACTTAATCACGGTCTTATAGTAACCCCGACAGACCACAGATAAACAGGACAAGACTGACTCACACCGGGATTGATGGCAAGGAAGGGCAGGTAGTCGGTGGTCAGCACAAGGTGCACCTTGTGCTCAGGGACAGAATCGACCCGGTCCGGTCCAGAGATGCGGGAGGTCTCTCAGCGCTCGGAGGTGGCGACTGGTTCTCTTCACTTCAAGCTCGGGGCGCATCTGACCTCACGTCCGGTAAGTGGCTGTGTATATCCGGCGGGGAGTGACACGCCCTCGGCTCGTTAGCTCCGCCCCAGATGGAATCGGCCCCGCCGCTTCTTATTGGGTGCTGGGGGTTACCGGGCTCCGCCCTTGACGAGGAGCTGACAGCCAGCCCCTTCGTGGTAACCCCGTTACCTGGAGGTAACCTGGAGCACATGGGCAATGGCGGCTAACCGAGCCGGAGTGAGGACGCACACTCCCCGCGCGCTGTTGTTGTAGTTGTTGTTGTTGTTGTTTCATGAGGAAGATGGGAGGAGGTATGGGGAGGTCCTAAACTCACTACTGGTGCCATACAATCACATTCTGGTGCAACGAAGAGTCAGAATTAATGGAAACGAGTCCTTAACTGACATAGACTAAGAATAACTAGCAAGATGTCCGAAAGTTGTCTACGTGAGATGCGGTGGACCTGGGCACGACATTTAATGGGGGAAAAAGGGGAAGGTCGGTTCTACAGAGTGTTGTTTACAGACAATGGGACTAGGGAATGGGGGATTGGGGATAGTTGGGGAGTATTGGGGGAAATAGGGGAATATTTACAAGCGGATATGGATGGAGGCCAGATCCCATATCCGCAACAATATATATATATATATATATATATATATATATATATATATATACACAAAGAATTAAGTTAAGCACCCCCCCCCCGTTTTTTTACAACCTCGCACATTACAAGTTTGTTGTCGTCAAAACAGTGTAATATACCCATGATATTGCTATATTTTCTGGAGAAGTGATATTATGGTCACATAAAAACATAACAATCATGCCGTTTTCATTATTTTATTCTGAATAATTTAAGGTGAAATTTTTTGGGAATTTTA